>NC_090932.1:861128442-861431473 GCF_040938575.1 Ambystoma mexicanum | reverse complement strand
AATGCCGGGCCAATACTTTCTGAAAGAATTGTTGTGGGTGGAAGGAGTATTGTCTCTGAGGCCCTCGCAACTGCTGAAACATGGTATAGAGCTGGGCACAGGACCTGGAAGTTCTTAGGGACCCCTGATCCCTAGTCCCCATGCGTCCCCCTGGTAGGGGTGATTGATAAACAGAAAGGAGCGGTAGACCGGTTCAGAAGGAATTGTGAACACAAGGGAATAGCTATGGTGGGCGACCTGTTACGCGATGACAAGTAGATAGACTTTATGACCCTAGTTGGTGAAAATGGTATGCACAATGGACAATTTCTATTGTACATTGGTATGATCCGGAGGCTGGACAGACGATGACCGAGTCTTCGTGAGGGGGCAGGGAGGAATGAAGTGCTGGAGACCATGTCTGATGTCATGAGGGGGGCCACGTGGTCTCAAGATTATATGATTTGTTCCTAAATGTGGAGGACACACTCGAAAGCAGAGTAGAAGAAGGTCCTGTTATTTATTAAGGGTGTCTCCAGAAATGCAAGGTTCAGGCTGACACAACTGAATGTTACACACAGAGAATACTTAACCCTACACAGGCTGTCACGAATGGGAGAAAGAGGGGAACAGCCATGCCCGAGCTGGGCCCAAGGAATTGCGGACATGGTACACATGTTTTGGACATGCCCTTTGATTGGAAGGTTTTGGAGAGCAGTGGCCAAAAGGGTGGTTAAAGGGGGGATATAGATGCACGCATGGCCACCGGAATTTTGCTTGCTGTGCCTGTTCCCAAAGGGAAGTAGACATGCTGTGCATCTTGCTAAAATGAAAGATTTGATCTGTGTACTGGCAAAACACAGACTAGCAATGGCTTGGAAATCAGCCGAAGACCCCAGTATTGAAGCCTGGTGGTCTGACCTAAAACACTGGGCAGTAGCCGAGACTGTGGTATGGCACAGAGCGCTACAAAGAGTGATGCATGAGGATGGACGACTGGAATGCGCCAGCACAATGTTTTTTTTTCAGAGGAAGAAGCACTAACCTGATTGTAAAGGCAGGGGAGGAGACACACAGTTAGGCCCCCTGGAAATTGCACATGGTCCGCAAAATGGATAGCAAAGGGAAGTGAATGGCTATGTACTGAGCAGGGTAAAGGGAAAGGCCCAGGGCTGGAGAGACAGGAAGAACCAGAAGCTTATGTATTGTTCAAAACAATGTTTGGCCACTCTACCGCATTGACGTAACACACACCTGCCTATTGTATGTTTGGTTGTCGGTTGGTTTAAATTGTAAATAATAAGAGGGAAAAAAGTAGAGGTTGAAAAACCAGGGTGAGAGAATAGAGCCTTGGGGAATGCAACTGTCACGCCCCCATCTTCATCCACGCGTTTCGCGGACACATCCCATGATCCAGCCCCCACTATCACCACCAAAATACATGCCAGGACATACTCTCCCCTGCAGGCCTGCCGGCAAAGGGTGGGACAAGGTCAGCGATGCCGGTTTTTGCCTCATTTCCCATCCCGGCGTTGGTTTCCATTCCGGCGTTGGCAGTTGCCATGGAGACGCGCCACGGGCATTCTACAACGTCTCCGTTGCCGGCACCTGGGAGCTCCTCCTTCAGCACGTTCGATCACGTGACGGATGATGAGAATCACGTGATCATTAGTCAGCGTTCAAAAGCGACGCGCTGACTGCCCTCCAGCGCTTCACAGCTGATCCTGTTGGGCGCATTACGGATTACGGATTACAGACTACCACTGACCTCGGATTGATCTTGGACTCTGATTTGGCTTCTTCCTTCACGGTACCTTTGCCTGGAACTTACTCCTTTTGCTATACCCTGCTGGAACTGTTCTCTCCTGGACTCAACCACGTTTTCGTCCCCGGACTGCTATTGGATTGCCCTTTTGTTATGAACTTTGTTCTTGAATCACGTACCTTTCAACTGATTGACTCACAGCTTCTGGCTTCTACGTCAGGTGGTGATTTCATCCTACTAAGTGCAGATGGCTCTACTACACTTTAGTAAAATTAGGAGAATGCCTATCACATATCGGCATATGTTTGATCCACTTTGCAAAAGCCAGAAACGGGAAAAAAACAAAGCCCTGAGAGCCTTAAGCAAAAACAAATATATATCATGTGAAAGATATCAGCAACAGTGGAGCCGTATTATGGCGACATATAAACAAAATTTAAAACACATAAAAATACAAAGATACAATGAAACTAATTGCAATCTTATCAGGGCCATAACCAACCATGATATAGGCACGATTTGGTGAACCATCAAGAACCATCAGAATCTAGTTTCCCTCTCACAAACCAATGTCATCTCGGAGCCCATATGGCACTCCTACATCTCTCAGAAATTTCGAATGCCAGACCAGTTTAGAAATACGGACATCACTATGCCGAGATACCAAGATCTCCAACAAATAACTTGGTCCATAGATGATGTAAAATGGGCCATTTCCAAACTCAACTACTCCAATTCATCTGGCCCGGATGTTTTCCCCCCGGTTTGTACAAAGCAGATCCAGACCTATGGGCAACAATTCTACAATGCAGGTTCCAGGCTATTCACAATTCAGGAAGTATCCCAAGCTCATGGCTTTCGGCCAACATTATTTCGATCTTTAAAAAAGGGGATCCTTCTTTGCCCCAGAATTATCGGCCGATAGCCTTAATTGACACGGAAGCAAAATTGTTTGCAAGACTTCTCCTCCATGACTTGGAAAAATTTATTGAATCACACCAATTATACTCTAAATGCCAAACGGGCTTTAGGAAAGGGATGGGGACCTCCTTGAACGCGATGATAATGGCTTTCACCATTCCTGGAGCAAAGCAAAAATTTGCAAATCCGGTCTACATTGCACTCATTGATATGTCTTCCGCTTTTGATACGGTAATTAGAAACTTATTATGGATCAAACTAAAGAAATGGGGAACACCGTTAGTGCTAATTTACTGGTTTAGAGCTCTATATTCTAACACATCCTACAAAATTAAACTTACATCAGAGGGCCGTACTACTAATCCAATCGCCACGGAAGTAGGCCTAAAACAAGGCTGTAATCTGGCGGCCACGTTCTTTAATTTATATCTAGCTGACTTGGACAAAAGATGGGATGAGGAGAGTTTGTTCTCTGTAAGGACGGGGCTCTTGAAATTAAATTGGCTCGCCTTTGCAGATGACATTATTCTCTTCGATCCTACTCCCGGGGGTTTACAAACTAAGTTATGCCTATTCGAAGATTTCGCCACTAAGCACAATTTATCTCTGAATCCAACAAAAACCGCTGTAATGAACTTTGGTGTCCTGAAAAGAACTGGGAAAGCTCAATGGTACATCATGAAATCCATCATACCCTTGAATATGGACACCATTTACTTAGGGTATTATCTAGCAGAAAAAAATTCCATTAAAAAGTGGACTGAACTACTTAACACGAAGATCCGTCCACTTACCTCACAGTTAAAAATAATATACTCTAAATACTGCAAGTTTTCACTAACTCCACTTATTGAATTCCTCACATTAAAAATTGAAACTGTTATGCTTTATTCATTAGATATTTGTCTGTGCGAAATGGGAGCGACACTGGACCAATTGCAAGGGTCAGCACTGAAGCGAGAAATGTCTCTCCCACTGCCACTACCCAATGTAGTGCTAAGGCATGAGTTAGGTATCATAGCCTCATCTACTCGTTGGAGATGGCGACTTCTGACGAATTATGCAAAGATCATGTATCCTAAACCAAACTCACTATATATTGATATGAAACAATCAATCGACACAAGGCCAACGACCGACATGGTCCGATATTTGACAAGGATACATACTATACTGAACGATGCTAACATGACAGTGGAGGATGTCCATAACCGACCTGCTTATGCCAAAAAAAAATTATTTGAAAAGGACTGGTCTAGCACTATTGATCAGATTGGATCTTATAAATTGTTTAAAGAATATCATCTGTTCACAAAAAAGCGTTTACCCAGATACGACTAAATCACGATATTTCCGTGCAATCATACACGCAATGTCTTTCTTCGGTTTAAATTTAATCTATTTTACACGAAAGACAGAATTACGTCCTGGGCCAGTAGTACGATGTACAAAACGAACAAGAGTTGTAGATTGAGCTAAAACACTTGATTTTATACTGTCCGCATTTTAAAGATCTTAGAACTGTTTGTCTTATGGACTTTGTCAATACCAATTTTACTGATTGCTTACCATTCTTATGGGCTCGTATGATGCAAGGAAATCATAAACCGCTTACTTATGCTCTAACGAGATTTTGCAAAGCAATAGAGAAAGAACTCAATAATTACAGTAATCTGAAGATATGCATAAATGGGATGCAAACTGAGAGAAGGCAGAAAGAATTATTAAAATGCTAATGTACTCGTTTTCCTTCACTTTACGATGCAAAGAGGAACAACATTCCCATTTCCTCTAATGTAATGTTATACTTCGCTTGCTCTTGCGAGTACACATTTCTTTGATATGCTTTTATATGTAATGTTGTTTTTACATGCTCTAAGACATATAATGTAATGTTTGCTTGTTTTTTTAAAATTTTGTAAAGGTTCTGTTACGTTTGTAGTAGAACCATACACAAATAAAAAAAATAAAAAAATCCTACTAAGTGCATTACCAAGCTGTCATCTTGTCGTCACCCTTGCCGGCTGCCTCCGATAACATCCTTACACCAATATTGTGTCCCGGCCAACTCCTAAGGGTAAGCCCTATTGTAGACTTCTTACATATTCATATACAAGTCTAGGGTTCTGTGTTTATGACCTAACTTCGCGTTTGCCTTACAGTGGTCATAGGGGGCATCTTCCGGCATTCCTGGTTCCGGCTGACGAAATTCACCACTTGTGGCCTCAAGGACCGGTCGGGCAGTTATTTCTTGTTTGCTCGAGTGGTACTTGGGGATGGAGGTTTCATCGGCTACACGACCATCAGGTCTTGACAGACTGTGAAGCCATTTTTTTTTGGTCGTCCAGACGATGGAACCCGCTGCCGGGGACCCTGCGGCTGCTCTAATGCAAGCTGTTGCATCCCTTAGAACCGAAGTGGCGGCTGCCACAACCGCGATACATCATCGCTTAGATAATATCCAAAGTACCCGCAACCCGTTACCGGCTGATGCCGAATTTGGCGATCAGGCAACACCAACACTGGGTCCCTCTGTACCCCCTACACCACCTACTCCTGTGGTGTTACCTACCCAGTTTCCATTGGCACCCCCTGAGAAGTTCCAAGGAGATCCCAGAAAATATCGTACCTTTATTAATCAGTGTAAACTTCACTTTCTTTGCCGACCACTGGTGTTCCATGATTCCACCACAAAAGCTGCCTTTTTGCTATCCCACTTGACCGGGGTTGCAGCTACCTGGGCTAATCCTTTTCTTGAGAACAACCACCCAGCCCTTTACGATTTTGATCTCCTGGTGAGCGAGTTGGCCAAAGTATTCGATACCAGGTACAAAGCCCAGTCCCGGGATCTAGAGCTCTTAGAACTATCCCAAGGCAGACAAACCTTAATAGAGTACATTACACGCTTCAACCAATTGTCAGCTGAGACTTCATGGCCCGAAAACAAGAAAGCTGTGGTATTTTACAAAGGTCTGTGTAACGCTATGAAGGACGCTCTTTCTGTCATCCCTTCCCTTCCTGATGCATATCCCGAACTAGTAGACCTAACTCTCCAGGTAGACGCTCAGAAGACCGAACGTCGGGCGGAATCTGGTTTTTCAGGTAAACCCTTGCCCTCTCCGCCTGATGGCGCAAGTGAACCGATGCAAATAGGAGGTCTACGAAGTCCCATCACTCAGACCGAAAGAGAGCATCGGAGAACCGACAACGCATGCTTCTATTGTGGACTCAGTGGTCATTTCCTCAAAGAGTGCCCACGACGCCCGAAGAACAAGTCCTCGGGTTTTCAGAAAGCTCGTCCTTGAGTATGGGGGACAAGACGAGCTCGATTCACAACCCCAGGGTTCCTACCTTCGGCCCAGTAAGACCAGTGGTCGTTCAGGCAGTGCTTCATCCTGATAGGGAGTGTTCACACACAGTACATATAGTTATTGATTCAGGGGCTACTGGTTGCTTTATTGATATATCTCTGGCCAAAGCATTGAATTTTCCACTAGTGACCAAGACACATCCCGAGCCATTCCAAACTGTGGACGGGTCCTCTCTCATTTCTGGTCCGATCAAACAACAGACCGCCCAGATGAACGTGATTATTCAGGGTAACCATAAAGAACAACTGTCCTTTGATCTGATATCCACACCACAGTTTGGGATAACCCTAGGCCTTCCCTGGTTAAAAAGGCATAACCCACTCATCGGCTGGGGTACGGGTCATGTTTCTTTTGAATCAGACATTTGCCAACATTTTTGTTTACTGGAAGAAGACTTCAACAACCTTGCGAGGGCACTTGGGGGCCTACACTTAGTCCCAGTAGGGGAGAACAACCCACCCGAAACAACCCATACGGTGGGAGCCACTTTGTCAGGAGTACCCCCAGAATACCATAATTTCCATTCAGTTTTTGATAAAACATCTGCCGAGATACTGCCCCCTCACAGACCGTTTGATTGTTCTATTGATCTGATTGATGGGGCATGGCTTCCCAAAGGACGCATATATTCACTATCACCATCTGAAGAAACATCCCTTAAAGAATACATCCGCCACGCCTTACACTTAGGTCATATCAGGCCTTCTTCTTCACCCGTGGCCAGTCCCATTTTTTTTGTCCCAAAAAAAGAGGGAGATCTCCACCCCTGTGTAGATTACAGACGCCTGAATGCGATCACCATAAAGAACCGTTACCCCATCCCACTCATCTCTACCCTGTTAGACAAGTTGACCAATGCTTCCATCTATACCAAGCTGGATCTCCGGGGGGCATACAATTTAGTCCGCATGCGACCTGGTGATGAGTGGAAGACTGCCTTCTGCTCTCGCCAAGGATTGTATGAATACATGGTGATGCCTTTTGGCCTCTGTAATGCCCCTGCCATTTTCCAACGGTTGGTAAACGATATATTTAGTGATATTCTGGATGTTTATGTCGTGGCATATCTGGACGACATACTGATATTCTCCCAAACATTGGCCGAACACGTCCTTCATGTCAGAGAGGTACTCACAAGACTCAGGAAGAACTCGCTATAGGCTAAACCTGAGAAATGTCTGTTTCATACAGCTGAAGTTGAATTCCTGGGTTTCCATATTTCACCTGGGGGGCTAACAATGAACCGATCCAAAGTCCAGGCTATCACAGATTGGCCGGTACCTGTTACATTGAAACAATTACAATCCTTTCTAGGGTTCGCAAATTTTTACCGGAGGTTCATCGCAAAATTTTCCTCCATTGTGGCACCATTAACCGCATTGACCAGTCCTGCAGTATCATTTATATGGACCGCTGCACATCAAGCAGCCTTCGACTCCCTTAAAACCTCGTTCACCACGGCCCCAGTTCTGCAGCATCCTGATCCAGAGCTCCCGTATATTGTAGAAGCAGATGCTTCTTCTTTTGCCTTAGGGGCCGTCCTGTCTCAGCCTTGTCCTACCACCGGAGCACTACACCCGGTGGCCTACCATTCCAGGAAATTCACACCGACCGAAACTCACTATACTGTCACTGAAAAGGAGCTCCTGGCCATCAGAGACGCTTTTTTGGTCTGGAGACACCATCTTCTGGGGGCAAAACATCAGACCATCGTCTACACAGACCATAAAAACTTACAGGACCTAGCGTCACTGAAATGCGCCAATAGTAGACAAGTTCGGTGGCACCTTTTTTTTGCCGCATACGACTTCCTTGTCAAACACAGACCGGGGTTGTCCCATGGTAAAGCGGATGCCCTGTCCCGTTCGCCTGGGGGGGGGTTCCTCTCTCATCATATCCCGAAACTCTCCTGGGTAAAGGCCATGTTGTTTGTACCTGTACTCCGTCTCCACCTATGTTAACGGCTATATGCCAATGGGTTATACAACATCCCCAGGTATTGGATGATTGGGATACCGTTATGCAGGATGGGTTGCCTTTTGTTCAAGGAAAACTGTTCCTCCCCACCAGTGACTCTCGCAACCAGGCTTTAGTGTGGTCCCACAATGCTCCTATCAATGGCCACCCAGGTCAGCAACGTACTCTGGAGTTGTTAAAACGCTGGTGCTGGTGGCCATCGATGCGGCGAGACGTGGAGACATATGTTAACACCTGCTCGACATGCGCACAATGCAAGACTTGGAAGGGTCGTCCGCTGGGACTGCTACAACCATTGCCCATACCCCCGAAACCATGGCATACGGTGTCCATGGACCTGATAATCGATCTACCACGTATACAAGGCTACGACACGATTTGGGTGGTAGTAGACTCGTACACAAAAATTGCCCGTTTTTACCATGCAAAGGCATTCCTACTGCTCCCTCATTGGCTCGAATGTTCTTTGAATCTGTTTTCTGTCTGTTCGGTTTGCCGAGTGTCATTGTGTCAGATAGGGGGTCTCAGTTCACGTCACGTTTCTGGTTGGCTCTTACCAAACTACTAGGTATAGATGCCCGCTTCTCTTCAGCTTACCATCCAGAAAGCGATGGCCAAACAGAGAGTAAACCAGGCCTTGGAACAGTGTCTAACTTAAGGTGTCTAACTTTGCAATTCCAGAATACCTGGCTTGATTCTCTTCATTTTGTGGAATTTGCATATAACAACGCCTTGCACTCGTCCACTGGCTTTTCCCCTTTTTTCTCGCTCTATGGCCAACATCCACGTACTCTACCCTTTTCTGATTCGGATCTTGCCAGTGCCCCTGTATTGTGTACCAGTACCCCTGCGGCAAATGATTGTGCCAGAGATCTCGCATCCGTCCATGCCCAAACCCTTGTCCATCACCAGGAGGCCCAGGTGTCTATGAGTACCGCCGCTAGCAAAAAAAGGAAAGATGCCCCGTCATACAAGCAAGGCAACCGGGTATGGTTGTCTTCACGACACCTCCATATACCGGGTTGTCGTAAACTGCTGCCCCGTTTTGTCGGCCCGTATAGGGTCTCCAAGGTCCTGAACCCGGTGGTCTATCGACTCAACATCCCCGCTTCATGGAAATTACACCCCGTTTTTCACACATCTCTCCTCAAGCCTTGTCCTGATGCTACACGCATTGCTCCCGCTCCTGGTCCTGTCCCTGTGGTTTCCCAAGAGGAGTATGAGGTTAGCGCTATTCTGGGGTCCCGGGTTGTTAGAGGAAGGTTGCAATACTTGGTGGACTGGTTGGGTTATGGTCCTGAGGAGAGGTCCTGGGTTCCATCTTCTGATGTCCATGCCCCGTTGTTGGTGGCTCGGTTCCATAAGGAACACCCTTCCAGCCCACAAGGTCGTGGGCCTTTGAGGGGGGGCCCTGTCACGCCCCCATCTTCATCCACGCGTTCCGCAGACACATCCCATAATCCAGCCCCCACTATCACCACCAAAATACATGCCAGGACATACTCTCCCCTGCAGGCCTGCCGGCAAAGGGTGGGACAAGGTCAGCGATGCCGGTTTTTGCCTCATTTCCCCTCCCGGCGTTGGTTTCCATTCTGGCGTTGGCAGTTGCCATGGAGACGCGCCACGGGCATTCTACAACGTCTCCGTTGCCGGCACCTGGGAGCTCCTCCTTCAGCACGTTCGATCACGTGACGGATGATGAGAATCACGTGATCATTAGTCAGCGTTCAAAAGTGACGCGCTGACTGCCCTCCAGCGCTTCACAGCTGATCCTGTTGGGCGCATTAAGGATTATGGATTACAGACTACCACTGACCTCGGATTGATCTTGGACTCTGATTTGGCTTCTTCCTTCACGGTACCTTTGCCTGGAACTTACTCCTTTTGCTATACCCTGCTGGAACTGTTCTCTCCTGGACTCGACCACGTTTTCATCCCCAGACTGCTATTGGATTGCCGTTTTGTTATGAACTTTGTTCTTGGATCACGTACCTTTCAACTGATTGACTCACAGCTTCTGGCTTCTACGTCAGGTGGTGATTTCATCCTACTAAGTGCATTACCAAGCTGTCATCTTGTCGTCACCCTTGCCGGCTGCCTCCGATAACATCCTTACACCAATATTGTGTCCCGGCCAACTCCTAAGGGTAAGCCCTATTGTAGACTTCTTACATATTCATATACAAGTCTAGGGTTCTGTGTTTATGACCTAACTTCGTGTTTGCCTTACAGTGGTCATAGGGGGCATCTTCCGGCATTCCTGGTTCCGGCTGACAAAATTCACCACCTGTGGCCTCAAGGACCGCTCGGGCAGTAATTTCTTGTTTGCTCGAGTGGTACTTGGGGACGGAGGTTTCATCGGCTACACGACCATCAAGTCTTGACAGCCACATCTAGAGAGAGAGAGTTCGCAGAGAGAAAGGCACCAAGTTGGAACTGGGAGGGGGGTCCAAGTGGAAGGAGGTCAGCCACTCCAAGGCCTGAGCCATGATGCCCAGGTTCTCACAGAGTCGATTGATCAGGATGGCATGGTTGACTGTGTCGAAAGCAGAGGAAAGATCAAGGAGAATGAGGACAGAAGGAATGCTGGAATCAAGGTTAGAGAGCAGATCTTCACGGGTGTTTAGGAAAGCAGTTTCCTTGCCTCTGGCAGCTCTAAAACCAGACTGATGGTCATGGAGACAACCATTACATTACACTATACACACAAATCCCGCCCACATGGCTTTTGCTTGTCTATCAGTTTTATCACCATTAACTGAGCCATGATTCAGCAATCCTCTTTAGTGCTATAACACCCGTACCAAAGCGCTGCAACAAATCAGACCTTTGAATACAATTGCATCAAGTGCCACTTCCCACTCTCTCCGACAGACACAGTTACCTTCCATCTCATCTACAGACCACCCAAACCCAACACTGCCTTCATCAGAGACTTCACCAACCTGGTCACCACCATGTCCGCCACGCACATTGACTTCAACCTCCCAGGCAACAAAGCCACTAAACCGATGATGGAAGCTCCCCTTGCCCTCCTTGACACCCTCAGCCTCACACAGCACACAAAAGACCTAACGCACGAGAAAGGAACATCCTCGACCTAATCAACACTGCATTGCCTTGCCTCTGGTACAGCACTCCACTCCCACTTAACTGGTCTGACCACCTGGCCGTGCCTTTCAACATCCTGCACACCATGCCATTCAAGCACTCCCAGCAGAAAACCTTCAGACAAACCTTCAGGTCCTTCAAGAACTTCCCGATGGAAGCCCTCACGGAAGACCTCGCCAACCTCCACCTCACATGGACCAAACATCACCAACCAAAATGCGACTCTCTAATGGAAGCACTCAACGCCACCCTCTCAACCTCCATTGACCGACACGTACCTCTGAAACCACGCGCCTGTAAACCAAAACCGTCAGCACCCTGCTACATGCAAGAACTCAACCTCAACAGAAGAGTAATCAGGAAACAAGCGTAAACCTGGCACTGTTCCAGGACCGCATCTGACCTAGCGCTCCTCAAGGAACTCCGAGCAATCCGCCAACAACTAATCAACACAGCCAAGTCTGCCTACTATCAGAACACCATAGCAGAAACCAACAACAAAAGCAGTGCCCTCTTCAAAGCGGTCAAGCACTGCATCAACCCGCTACCCGACCCTGTCATACCACACTCCATCAAAAAATCCACTGCCATCAACCACTTCTTCATCGACAAAATCAGCCAGATTCGCCAGCACATAGACACCACCTCTGCATCCACAGACCCATCTCACGTCCCTCCTAGTGAAATCTCCATATCCTGGAAAACATTCAAGACACTCTCTACAGAGGGCCTGGTAGAAACCCTGGCTACCCACAAAGCTACATCATATACAGACGACATCCCCCCAGCGTGCATCCTCAAGACCCACCCATCAGAAGCTCTCCTTCTCTACCTGGAGATCATCAACAGCTCTCTAACTTAAGGCACCTTACAATCGACCCTAAAGACCAGACAAATCCTCTCTCTACTAAAAAAAACACTCTGGATCCTGACAACCTAGATAACTATCGCTCCATTGCCCATCTTCGCTTCCTAGGTAAGATCATCACGGATACTCTACATCAGTGCAAGGGGATCAGCAACCTTGTCCTACGCTGGTTCAAGTTCTACCTCACCAACCGCCAGCAGTTTGTTCAGATAGACGCCTCTAGATTGCTAATGATACCCTTCATCAGTGGAGTCCCGCAGGGTTCCATCCTCTCCCCAGTGATCTTCAATCTATACATGGAGCTGCTTGGAGCCCTTCTAGCCAAACACGTTAGGGGAGTTTTCCTAAAGTCCAATTGAGGGAAGACTTCATAAAACTATCCCATGGCATAAAGGTTCTCAACTCTTAGTATAAGTCTGTCCTACTCAAGTAAACTTGATAGAGTGGCAGAGCAGTCAGACATATCATAGGAGGAAGATGTGAGCTGTAGGTTAGTACACTGAACCCAGTTAGTACAGTAGTCCAAAGCAACACGTACACAGATAATGTTAGATTAAAATAGACTATTTATTATATTTACACAAGGAAGTCAGAAATATACTTAGTTCAATTAACCAACACACTTAGGAATACTTATAAATACCTTTCAAAGGCCACTGCTTCCTTCAGTGGTCGTTGCTCGCAGTACAATTGTTACAGAGTTTGACACTAATGACAGTTCTGCCGTATTATAGGTATGACTGCACACTCACGTTAATGCAAAGATATACAGTTATTGGCCCTCATTACAACCCAGGCGTTAAGGGGTTAACGGTGCCGTAAAAGGTGGCGGCGCCGTTAAACCCTTAACGCCTGATTACGAGGTCCCTTTGCGGGTAGCACTTTAGCACCTGCTTTTAGCAGGCGTTAAAAAACCAACCCGCAAAGGGACCTAGGAGCTAATTACGGCACCGTAATTTACGGTGCCGTAATTAGTGCCTTCCCCAGTCCCATTGAACCCTATGGGGCAAAAATGGGAATGGGGAAGGGCCATGGCGGCATGGGGAATTACCGCCCGCCAACCTCGGAATGGGGCGGTAATTCCCCATTCCGCCATGGCGGAGTCGGTAAGTTACCGGCATGGACCATGGCGCTATTAGCACCATGGTCCAACGCCTGGGTCGTAATGAGGGCCATTGTATTTAGTTAGCAAATCCACATAAGACAAAGTCTTTTAGGAAGGAAAAAAGTTGGTTAGTCATACAGTAGCAGAGCTTCATGTTCTAATGACACTTTCTTGGCCAACTAACACTTTTAAAGTCCAATCCCTAACTATATGCAAAAGTCAGTTTGGCGTGGATTTAAAGTCTTAAGAAGCAGCAGAACAGCAAATGTTCCTTAGGATACTTTTAGCCTCTAGGAAAAGATACTTGAAGAATTAACACAACCATTAAGAACCTGCAAAAGGACTCACTAAAGGGACACAAGCCGACAGAGGTTAGAGTGGACACCCTGGATATCTTGTCAGGCAATCCAACACTCTGGAGTGACTTCTCGGTTCAAGGTAAGCAACACCTTTCACCCCACAGTACCTTAGGTTAGATGAAATGATTGTAGCTGTATTCCCCTCTGTGCAGTGGACCCGGTCTCCTGATTCCTCGGTCTGGTGATTCAAGGAAGACTCTGAATGGGATGTCTTAACAGCAATAGCCTCGAGTGAGGACCCTTGGCACGGATTTCTTCAGTCTCCCTGGCCAGTGTGCGGTTTTGGCGCCTTTTTTTCAGCATAAATAAAGGACGGTATTCACCTGGTTGATCTTCTTTCTCGATTCTGGAGTCCTACATTATAGTGAGGGGACACAGATGAGTTGGATCGTGTCTCTGGAGGTTCACCTGGAGGTTCACCTGGAACTCAGCAAAGCTGTGGACAGATTTAGCCTATGAAAAAATCCATAGGCTTTGATATATGTAGCAGCAGAGGAGCTATCATCCCTCCTGGGAAACGAGGAATGATTACCACAGACTTAGTCTTGATACCCCCTCCTGTGTGTTATATAAGATTGGCTCCAAAATCTGGCCTGGAAGTTCGGTCTGGATATCCTAACGGGCATCATAGATCCTGACCTCTGGGGAGACATGAAGGTTCTCCTACAAAACCATGGCAAAAATCCATTTGAAGTACATCGTGGGGACAAAATTGCACAGAAAAGTCTTAAAAGGGCTCTAGTTCCCTGTTTTATAGGAAGTTAACCAGAAGAAACTGAGAGAGGTTCTTTAGGCTATGGGAATCTGATGAACCATTTATCACAGGAAGAAAGAGCCTACAATCTTCCCAGACCTAGTCTTCGCCCAGCGAAATGAGCCAGCACTCGCAAAGGCTTTCTTGCAAGTGATTCCCGAAGGGGAAGGATTAGAGAATAGGAGTCCTTTTTTGTTCCTAAAACAAGGATTACTGTACAGAAAAGAAGCCTCCAAAGAAGGCCTAACTTAAACTGAGTTGGTTATTCCCAAAACCCATCGGAAGATTGTGCTAGAAATTGCACATTCTCATTTGACAGGGGGAAATTTAGGACAATCTAAGACCCAGGACAGAGGGACACATAGGACAATCTAAGAACCAGGCACATATTAGTGGGAAGTTTTACTAGCCCGATACCCATGCTGATATAAAGAACTTTATTCAGACATGTGAAATATGTCAGAAAACCAGTATGCATATTCCCTTACCTGCCCCTCTGAACCGTTTACCCATAATACAAATCCCTTTCTCCCGGATTGGGATGGATATCATTGGACCATTAGAAATCTCTAGACTGGGTAACAAGTATGTCTTTGTAATTGTTGATTATGCCACCCGATACCCAGAGCCATTCCCCATGCGGAACCGCACAACACAACAGATTTTAAAACATCTATTGCCATATTTTTCCAGGGTTGGCTTTCCCAATGACATTCTAATGGATCAGGCATCCAATTTTATGACCAAACTCATGGGTGATGTCGAATAATTGCTCCATATTGCCACCTTAAGAACCTCAGTTTACCACCCCCAAATGGACAGATGGTAGAACGATTCAACAAAAAACTTAAGATGATCCTAACAAAGTTGGTAGACAAGGAAGGGAAGGACTGGGATCGCATGATTCCCTGGGCCCTATATGCAGTAAGAGAGACACCTCAGGCGTACTGTCATCCGCCGTTATGGCAGAGGACGAGATTGGCGGATTCTTGCTCATTGGAATTGGCGAAACCGACATAGAGGGTTTTAGTCCCTCTTTTGTTTCCTTACGCACCGCTCCGTGCAGTATTTAAGATCCGCCCACAGGAGAGGCGTTGCGTTGCAACCCTCGATTCAGGACGCTTCCTGTTTCCGGGTCCCTCTTGCTTGGTGTTTCTGGCTTCCTTCGGTTCTGCCAGTAACTAGCTATTTCGCTTCGGCGATACTTTTGCACTGTTGTGCTTTCCTCCCTCTGCTCCTCCTCTCTCTAGGGCTCTCTGCCGTGCCTGGCTTATTTACTTTTTCTCTCGTGTTCGGTTCCGGCTCTACGGAGCCTCTCTTTCTCCCTCTCCCTCTCCCTCTCTCTCTCTCTCTCGCTGTCTCTCGCTCGCTCTCCGTTATCTCACCCTCAGGGTCTTTCCCTTTTTCCCGGGTCTCCGTAGTGCCCTTACCTGCTCCCGGCGCTCCTGGACCTGGTACATTCACCGCCTCCTTCTCCTACCTGCACAGTAAGGACGGTTGCTTCTTCCGGCGGAGTCTTCTACTCCTTTTCACTCGTCCAGAATCTCCATCTACTGGACTGCGATTTACCTTCTGTGACATCGCTCCTTACTTCCTCCGGTTGGAACTTTCTCCACCTCCTCCAGTCAGCACCAGTGGGGATTTGACTTCTAAAGAAGAGCCTGTCCTTCATCAAGGGTTTTCCCTCCGCGGTTTTTTCCCTTTCCGGCTTGATTCCGGAAGGGGAGCCACAGGACAGCTGTTCCTTAGCTGTCACCGTGGCTTCTCTCTGGGACAAGCAAGTGCATCCCAAAAAGAAAATAGACTACCTCACCCGGCGACGCCTCCAGGAAACCAGCAAATCCAACAGCTCAGGTGAGGAGAACGTGGGCATAGGGGAGGAGGGCAGCAGGAAGGAAACCTCGGCACAGTTTGCAACACCAACAAGTTCAAAAATGTCCGCGGAGGAACAAGTACAGGAATTGTGGAAGGCCTTTCAGGCCATGCCCCAGGAACTGCAAGGAGTTAAGACTGAAAATGCTCAAACAGATGGTGCCGGCCAGGGAACCGGCCCCTCCTCCCGAATTAACTCCCATGGCTTTGTCCTCTGGGAAGTTTGATGGCTCTCCTAAGAAGGTGAGAGAATTCTTAGAGGCCTGTATGGTCTATTTCACCTTCCGGCCTCGTACTTTCATTACCGATCAAGCCAAGGTGGGTTTCCTAATTTCTAAGATGACTGGCAATGCATTGTCCTGGGCGACTCCATTAGTAACCAGTGGGAACCCCATCCTCCAGGATTTTGCCGGGTTTCAAACCCTACTTAAGCAAACTTTCGAGCGGCCAGAATTATCCTTTACAGCCTGTGAGGAATTATTGGACGCCAAGCAGGGCTCTTTAGATGTTCTGTCCTACATCTCTTCATTTAAGACCTTAGCAGCCGGAGCAGGTTGGCCAGAGACTTCCCAATATGCTATCTTTAGGAGAGGTTTGAAGGAGGAAATTAAGGATGAGCTGGCCAGATCCCCACGCTCACCCACTTTCTCGGATCTGCTTGCTGCTGCCCTTCACATCGAATTTCGTCCGCAAGAAAGAAGATCAGAACGCCGAAAGCAAAGAGGTTTCCTTCCTGACCCCTCTACGCACACTTCTCCCAGTCATCCTGCTGCTCCCTCTTCGGATGAACCGATGCAGAACGGTGCTACCAGGGCCCCCCTGTCAGCCGGTGAAAGACACCGAAGACGTGAGAAAGGACTTTGTGCCTACTGTGGCTCAGACCAACATCTTCTGAAAGAATGCACTGCGTTCCCAGGCAAGAGTTCGGGAAACGCTTCCCCCCGGCGCCAGTAGGGACCAGCGACCGGGGTTCTCCAGATTTTCATCATCGTCCCTATGACTCCCTCTCTGTTTCTTCCTCCGAATCCAAGGAAGACTCTAGACTCATGGTAATACCGGTTCACCTTGACATAGAGGGCAGACCAGTACAGACTTTAGCTTTATTGGACTGTGGAGCAGCTGGGAACTTTATAGACACCCTATGGACCGACAGGGTGGGTCTTCGCAGGGTGGCCCGGAAGGAAGGACAGAAAGTGGAAGGTGTGGATGACTCACCATTGTCCTCTGGCCTTATCACACATACCACAGAGGGTCTCTCTCTTACCATTCACCATCACACGGAGGTTTTGTATTTTGACATCATCAGAGCAGCCCATTTTCCCATCATTCTAGGCATTCCTTGGCTTCGCAGACACAATCCGTTGATAAACTAGACGGAGAATCAACTGAGCTTCACTTCCCCATACTGTACTTTCAACTGTTTTTTTCGCTGGAAAGTAGGGGTGATCTACAGCCGGTAAAGATACGCACAGAAAACCACATCGGTATCCACGTCCTACCCAGTTTCTGTTCAGGGTTTTCGGAAGTCTTCCAAGTATGCCCCCATGCCAGTCTGCCACCTCATCAGCCAGAAGACTGTTCTATCGATCTGGAACCCAACGCCCTGGTTCCGTTTGGTAGGATGTTTTCCCTCACTCAGACGGAGAAACAGGTCCTGCGGCAGTACTTAGACGTAAATTTGAAGAATTGACTCATACGACCTTCTAAATCACCAGCAGGTGCCCCCCTGTTTTTCATCAAGAAAAGAGACACCACGGAGCTCCGTCCCTGTATTGATTACCGGGGTCTCAATAAGGTCACTATTCGGGATAGGTATCCCATGCCTCTCATTTCAGACATTATTGAGGCTGTACAAGGTGCCAAAGTTTTCACTAAACTCGATCTTCGGAATGCTTATCATCTGCTCCACATCACCAAGGGAGACGAGTGGAAGACAGCCTTTCGCACCCCTTTTGGCCTATATGAATACCAGGTAATGCCGTTTGGGCTAGTCAACGCACCAGCTGCATTTCAGAGGTTCATGGACCAATTGTTTTCCAATTTGCTATCTCTTTCAGTCATCATCTACCTGGATGACATCCTGGTGTTTTCTCCCAACATGGAGGTTCATATTGAACAGGTCAGACAAGTGTTAGATCGTCTACAAAGGAACAAATTGAAGGTCAAGGCGGAAAAATGCAGATTTGCAGTTCCCACGGTGCACTACTTGGGGTATATTCTTTCGGAAGAGGGGATTGCTACGGATCAGGACAAGGTCTGGGCAATCCTAGATTGGCCAACCCCCACCTCGGTTCGAGAGGTTCAAAGGTTCCTAGGTCTTTCTAATTACTACCGAAGGTTTATCCCCAATTTCTCGGATGTCGTTTTCCCCATAACGCGACTACTCAAGAAAGAAGCTCTCCCCTTTTCCTGGTCTACCGCGGCAGAAAGGAGTTTTGGTCATCTCAAAGGTCTTTTTTGTTCCGGTCCCATTCTACAGCATCCCAATCAATCCTTACCGTTTATCCTGGAAACAGATGCTTCAGCCATTGCCATAGGGGCAGTTCTGCTACAGAAGGTACAGGAAATGGAACACCCAGTGGCATACCTATCCAAGACGCTTTCTCCCAGCCAACTAAACTACTCTGTTCTGGAAAAAGAATTGCTCGCCATGAAATTGGCATGCGAGGAATGGCGACACCTCCTCATGGAGGCCAGACACAAATTCTTAATCCGAACTGACCACAAGAACCTGAAGGCATTACAATGGATGGAATGTGCTAACTTCCGACAGGCAAGATGGGCCTATCTTTTTTCTCAGTATGACTTCCAGATCACCTATTTTCCGGGAACTCATAATCAGCTGGCGGACGCATTGTCTCACAAGGACTCCCGCAACGAACGAGCATTGATCAAAGCTGAGCCGATGTTCCACCGTAATCAGATCTTGGCAATGATAGGTTCTTTTCTCCAAGACGTGAAGACCGCTACCATGAATCACCTGCCCCAGCTCTCCTCAGATTCTGACTTTCAAGTCAAAGATGGCTGGTTATTCTATAAGAAGAGGTTGTTCATCCCAGAAGGACCACTGCGCAAGAGGATCTTGAATTGGGGTCATGATTCTCGCCTAGCAGGACATCGAGGGGCAGAGACCACCCTAGAAATCCTTTCACGGTCCTTCCTGTGGCCAGGTATGAGAAAGGAAATACTGCAGTATGTCAGTTCGTGTCCGGTCTGTGCCAGATCTAAATATGCCTCAGGCAAGCTCTTAGGTCTCCTCACACAAGCGGAACTTCCGACTCGACCGTGGGGGCTCATCTCCACAGACTTTATAGTGGACCAGATGAGTATGAGGTCTCAGCCATCAGGGACTCCAGGTTCTCTCGAGGCAGGCTGGAATATCTTTTATCCTGGAAGGGGTACCCAGAGTCGGAGGACTCATGGGAACCGGCTTCTCAGATAAATGCTCCTCAGCTGCTCGCCAAGGTCCATCGCTTACACCCCGGGAAGCCGGGGTGGTTGCGATCTAGGAGGGGGCATACTGTCATCCGCCGTTATGGCAGAGGACGAGATTGGCGGATTCTTGCTCATTGGAATTGGCGAAACCGACATAGAGGGTTTTAGTCCCTCTTTTGTTTCCTTACGCACCGCTCCGTGCAGTATTTAAGCTCCGCCCACAGGAGAGGCGTTGCAACCCTCGATTCAGGACGCTTCCTGTTTCCGGGTCCCTCTCGCTTGGTGTTTCTGGCTTCCTTCGGTTCTGCCAGTGACTAGCTATTTCGCTTCGGCGATACTTTTGCACTGTTGTGCTTTCCTCCCTCCTCTGCTCCTCCTCTCTCTACGGCTCTCTGCCGTGCCTGGCTTATTTACTTTTTTTCTCGTGTTCGGTTCCGGCTCTACGGAGCCTCTCTTTCTCTCTCTCTCTCTCGCTATCTCTCGCTCGCTCTCTCTTTTCTCTCACCCTCAGGGTCTTTCCCTTTTACCTGGGTCTCCGTAGTGCCCTTACCTGCTCCCGGCGCTCCTGGACCTGGTGCATTCACCGCCTCCTTCTCCTCCCTGCACAGTAAGGACCGCTGCTTCTTCCGGCGGAGTCTTCTACTCCTTTTCACTCGTCCAGAATCTCCATCTACTGGACTGCGATTTACCTTCTGTGACATCGCTCCTTACTTCCTCCGGTTGGAACTTTCTCCACCTCCTCCAGTCAGCACCAGTGGGGATTTGACTTCTAAAGAATTTCTCCACCTCCTCCAGTCAGCACCAGTGGGGATTTGACTTCTAAAAAAGAGCCTGTCCTTCATCAAGGGTTTTTCCCTCCAGGGTTTTTTCCCTTTCCGGCTTGATTCCGGAAGGCGAGCCACAGGACAGCTGTTCCTTAGCTGTCACTGTGGCTTCTCTCCAGGACAAGCAAGTGCATCCCAAAAAGAAAAGAGACTACCTCACCCGGCGACGCCTCCAGGAAACCAACGAATTCAACAGCTCAGGTGAGGAGAACGTGGGCATAGGGGAGGAGGGCAGCAGGAAGGAAACCTCGGCACACATACACTGGATTCTCTCCTTTCAAACTACTCTATGGTAGAGACCCAAGAGATGTCCTAGACATGCTTTGGGAAACCTGGGAAGAACGAGAAGAGTCACCTATTCCCCATTCACAAACAGCTACCAGATTGCGAGAGCATATGAAACCTGTTCGAAACCTATTCTATACTGTAAGGAACTCATGGTGGCAACAGTAAAGACAGACAGACAAGTGATCACAGTTCAGGGGTGTTTATTAAACTGTAAATTCAGAGTGGGAAAATGCCTAATCTAAACCTAAATCTAAGATGGAAGCAATCTTCAACCATCAAATGAAAGTAAAAAAGGCCTATACTACAAAAGAAACTATTACCAAATCCTTACAACTAATTATAGAAAGAGTGTGGGAGAGGATTTTCACTAAAGGAAAAAGTGTTCACAAATAATAAGTCAGGATGTGATTGCCAGCGGTCTCCCTCCCCCATGTTTTGAGCACGGGACAAGGTGGATCTCCTGAGCACAGCACACACTCGAGCTTTCCCAGCACGAGCCAACAGTTCTGTTCCAGCTATCAGGTTTTTCAATGGTTAAGTCTCTTAACTAAAGTCTCTTGCCTTCGAGGGCCTGATATTTTCAACAAACAAAGTTCTGTTATGTATGGCTTTGGGTGACGGCTTCACCCCTGGGTCCCCCTCTTCCGGGTGCAGATCCCTCACAAGCCGTATTACCCATATCAATAGAACAGTTCCTTTCTCAACGAACTTTGGGGGATGACTTTCCACCCCTGGATCTCCCTCTTTTGGGTTCAGAATGGCTTTTCTTTTTTTTTTCTTTTTTTAAATGTTATAGTTTGATTTTTCAAACTTTTCATTTGTCTCCAGCTTTCCAAGGTTTCTTTTTAAGTTATTATAGGTTTACCAAGACTTAGAATTTCTTGTAGAAATTGGCATATTGTCAAGATGAGTTTTGGCGACCTGCCGTTAAGCATTTCCATACATCTCTCTTCTGTCTCCATCGTTTGTTCTCCGATCTTGTAGTAGCTGCCGAATCTGGATCTTTGTTCTGAGAGATTGTTGCATTCCATTAATAGGTGAAAGAGTGTTTCAGAATTTTGGGTGTCTGAACAGAAGCGGCAGAAATGTTCTGTTGGAGCAATTTGTCAGGTTTTGGCTAGATAGAAGCATGTTGGTATTGTGTTCGTTCGGACTTTCAGGTATATTGCTCGCATTTTGGCATCAGGAAAGATGGTCAGGTAGGCTGGTAATTCATTAATGGATCTGATGCCTGTCTCACATTGTAAGTTGAGGGTGTATTTTGTTTTTTCCTCGAGGCTTTTTATCCAGTCATTTTCCATTATTTACATTTTTGCATGTTGAGGGCGTGAAATTTCTTCTGTTTTCATAAGTTGCTCCAGATTGTCTTTCCACTTAGCGAGGATTGTGTTGTTCATTGCTCCGTCATGGGACTTCAAGATTTGAATTGCTGGTGTTTTCTCATCAGTGAGGAGCTTGCGGTATAGGCCTAGTTGTTTCCATAGGTGTCCCGATGCCTACCCCCAGGCATCCGGATCAAGCCCATCAGCCCCGGGAGCAGGCATCCAGGTTTTTAATAAAACCCCAGCAGTTCATGCACCTCGGTTGGTGAAGAAATTCCATCAGAACTTCCCAGACAAACCAGGACCAAGGGGAAGAGCAAGTTTAGGAGGGGCCTTGGGGGGGGTGGGGGGGGGGTGCTGGCACGATGCCTACCCCCGGGCATCCGAATCAAGCCCATCAGCCCCGGGAGCAGGCATCAAGGTTTTTAACAAACCCCAGCAGCCCCGGCTGGGGGCTGTCTGGGTTCAGTCCTGGCGCCTTAGGCGCCAGGCTCATAATAGAAATCAGTCCTGGCGCCATAGGCGCCAGGCTCATAGACTTTACCTACCTCATGCAGACCATGCTGCAAATGAATCCAAGCCAACGTGAGGCCTGGATGGGACTATGTTACTACTGGGTCTATTTTTTCCTCGGGTGTGGTCCTAGGGACTTCTTACCTGGAACTACTTTGGAGGCTATTTAAACCACGCCCGAACAGCAGCACATGCTTCGCGTTATTCTGCATCCAGCAGCGTAACGCTCACCGTGCCTGCAGTCAGCATCCAGTCTTCAGTCACACCCGTCTCGAATCCAGAGCTCCTAGCAATAGAAGAAAGAAGAAGGAAAGGATAGAAAACAGATATTATTTCAATCCTTACCTGAATTCCGGATCATCACGTCTTCGAACTTGAAAAGGACATTATTCTACACGCGTCGCATCGCCAGCTGCAGCAGCGCGCCATACTCACCAGTCCTCACAGCATTTTTCAATCCGGCGCAGCCTCCATCATTTTCTCCACCGAATTCCACCATCTAGGGGACAAAAGAGACATAAGGTGAGCCGAGATAGCCAACAAATACAACCTCTCCACCATAGACTTACCTGATTAACAACTGGAGGCATTATTCTGTAACAAACCGCAACTGCTTACGCCGCACCTGTAAGGAGAGAGAAACCAGCAAAACACACGCATCTTTTGCCGAACAGTGTTGGGTAATACAGACTCTTACCTGAACACCATCAGATGCCACAAGACAATCTTCCCTTGGACCCAGCTGCAACACAAGAAAGGAATGTACAAGAGTGAACATCGGACATATTGAACTCTTTGAACTTTATACTTACGGGTTCTCATCTGGAACCTCGGAGTCAATATTCATCCAGAACTCTTCCAACGCCCTCAAACCAGTGAAATAACTGGTATCTACGCACCCCTGCATTCCACGCAGTATGGAGAGCTAATCATTTACAAACATAAGGTGAGTTTACTGAAAGTGAATATCGGTGGTGATTAGTGGGGACAACAGTGGGGTGCCATTACTAAAATCCACGGGTGGCTAAATCCCTTTCTCCACTTGCAGGAGAATACTTCTATGGGTCAAGCACACGAGATCAGGCGGTCCAGTCCAGTCTGTCATCTCTGCACTATGCTTCACGTTGGAAGAGGTTGCAGCTGTCCGGGTCCGATCGACGCCCCTGTGGGAGCCAGGTGAGCGTAACAGAACGCGAAGTCTATCTACAAATTCCCACCCGGGCGTTATGGAAACCTCCGAAACCGACCAACTAGCCCAATTATTAGGGGAACTTAGGGCGGAATTGCACTCTGCGCGCCAAGAGACTAATGCCCTCAGAAGAGAACTGATTGTGTCAAAGGAACGCACAGATGATCTTGCTAGACAACTGCTGTAAAATCAAGCTGGGCAAACACCCCTACCTGGACTCGTGGGAAACCCAGCTCCTGTTTCATCGAGTAATCCTGTGCAAGTAATCCTACCAGGGGCTATTCCTTTAGCTCCACCCGAACGCTTTGCTTGGGACCCAAAAAGGTTTGCAGTGTTTATGAATCAATGCCGCTTGAACTTTTTATGCAGACCTGGAGCTTTTCCAAATGACCAAGCCAAAGTAGCCTTTGTACTATCCTATCTTAGTGGCAGCACAGCTGACTGGTGAATTCCACTAGTCAACCAGGATGACCCTCTTCTTCGGGATTTTCAGGGTTTTCAAAGAAGCATGTAAAGACTATTTGCCAGACATTCAAAGGGACAGGCCTTGGATAACGAACTTTTATCCCTATGACAAGGTAATCAGGATCTGCTAACCTATATCGCAACCTTCAATAGGTTGGTGCTGGAAACCGGATGGCCTGAGGAGAAACGAATTACATTATTTCATCGTGGGCTTCGGGGAGAACTCAAAGATGTTTTGGCTCAAGTTGCGAACCCACCTCAGGATTGCACAGAATATATAGACTTAGTGGTCCAGTTAGACCACCGACTTCAGAATAGAAAGGCTGATCGAGCTAAGTTCGAGAGTCGGGTATGGGTTAAACCCAATGTTACCCCCAAAGGAACAGATGCATCAGAACCTATGCAGATCGGGGGGGTTAAAGGACACTTAACTCAAAAGGAAAGAGAAAAGAGACGGCAGATGCAATTGTGTCTGTACTGTGGAACCGCAGGGCATTTTCTACGGGATTGCCCTATAAAACCACCCATGAAAGTAGTAGGAGTTGCTGACAAAAGTGAAATAGAGCCTGATTCGGGAAACGACCACGCCCGACAAGCGTAGAGGTCCGCTTGCCGAGCTTAAAGAAGGACACTCAGACCTCCCACCTAATTATACCAATGGTCCTAATTGATCCAAGGCAGCCATCACGTATGCACGCAGTAAGGGCATACATTGATAGCAGAGCCGTAGGAAACTACATGGACCACAAATAGGCCTCAAGGATGAATCTACCCCTTTGCAAAAAGATCGCTTGGGATGTCATCACCACAGTCGATGGAACTGAAATTGCCTCTGGGCCTGTAACTCATTCCACTACTGAGTTGACACTGCTGGGTCAAGATGGACATCAAGAAACTATTGTGTTTGATTTAATCAAGGCCCCGCAATTCCAAATAATTCTGGGAATGCCATGGTTGGAAACACATAATCCTTGTATTGATTGGCAAGAGAAGAGAGTGACATTCCCAGATTGTGCACACACCTGTTACCCGGAAAAAACCTTGGACAAAAGCCTTGCCACCGTTACTAATCCAGTTATGCAGTTACCTCAGGAATATCAAGAATTTCAGGATGTTTTTCAAAAAGAACAGGCAAATACCTTACCACTTCACAGATCATACGATTGTCAAATTGACCTAGTACCCGGTGCACAACCTCCATGCAGTAGAATCTACGCCCTTACGGAACCCGAAAACCTTCACCTACGACAATATCTGGACCAATACCTTGCTAATGGCTTCATTCGTCCATCCAAATCTCCTGCATCCTCAGCTCTATTCTTCGTGCCTAAAAAGGAAGGTGACCTTAGAACGTGCATAGACTACCGCACATTAAATCAGATTACGGTAAAAAACCGATACCCATTGCCTCTGATCCCCGAATTACTAGACCAAGTAAAGGATGCTTGTATCTACACTAAGTTAGACCTCCGAGGGGCATATCATCTGCTACATGTAAAGAAAGGCGATGAATGGAAGACTGCCTTTCGCACCAAGTACGGGTTATTCGAATACCAGGTGATGCCCTTCGGGTTGTGCAATGCACCAGCAGCCTTCCAGTATTTTATGAACAATGTCCTTCGTGAATTCATTGACGTCTGTGTTGTTGTATACATAGACGATATTCTAGTGTACTCCTCCTCAGAATCAGACCATGTGAAGCACGTTCGTGCAGTCCTAGAGAAACTACGCCAGCACAAGTTTTACGCAAAATTGGAGAAATGTGTTTTTCATTCTACAGAAGTTGAATTCCTGGGATTTATCTTGACTCCAAAAGGAGTTCGAATGGACTCTCGAAAGGTGGACGCAATCCTCAAGTGGCCATCACCCAGTTCTGTTAAAGGGGTACAAAGCATGCTTGGATTTGATCATTTCTATCGCAGATTTATTCCTGAATTCTCACATATTGTACACCCCATCACAGCACTTTTGCAAAAAAACTAACGTTTTTTGTGGACTGAAGAGGCTGAAAGAGCCTTCCAAGAGCTAAAATCGAAAAATTCACGTCTGCACCTGTCTTAAAGCATCCACGCCCTGAGCTTCCATACATAGTTGAAACCGATGCATCCAGTTTAGCCATGGGTGCTGTCCTGTCCCAGAAGGATCCCGAAACCGGTCAACTTTATCCAGTAGCATTCTGGTCAAGAAAATTCTCAGTACCCGAATTAAACAATGCGGTTACTGATAAGAAGTTATTAGCCATCAAGTCCGCCTTCTAGGCTTTGCGGCATTATCTTCTCGGTGCCAGGCATACCATCACTGTAATCACCGATCACAGGAATCTGCAGTATTTGAAAACAGCCAAGGCCCAATCATCGCGTCAACTTCGGTGGGCATTATTCTTTGCCAAATTCGATTTTGTGATCACTTATCGACCAGGTTGTAAAAACGGCAAGGCAGATGCCCTATCCCGAATAGGGATGGGAGAAGTATATTCGAACCCGGAACCGGTGCCTATAATTTCAGAACAAAGAATTCTTGGCATAACTACTCTACAGACTCTAGAAGACATTGATTTAAAAATCCAACAACTTTTCGATCCAGCAGGACTGGGTAAAGAAAGGCCAAGATTATTCAGTCATCAATGACCTGCCTTACTATCAAGGACGTCTATTTCTACCACACAAGGAACTACAAGTATTAGTCATCTCCAATTATCATGACGCCCTTATGGAAGGACACCCAGGTATCGCAAAAACTGAAGCTAAAATTAAAAGACAATTCTGGTGGCCCACCTGGCGAAAGGACGTAAAGTCATTTGTGATGTCTTGTGGTATCTGCACCTAAAACAAAAGTCAGAAGAAAAAACCAGCTGGCCTTTTACAACCTTTGGATATTCCACCTACACCATGGCACACCTTGTCTTTAGACTTCATTACAGATCTACCTCCGTGTAATGGATTCAGCACCATTCTAGTTATTGTGGATCTTTTTTCCAAAATGGCCCACTTTATTCCTTTAAAAGGATTACCTTCCGCTTCGATTTTGGCCAAGGAATTTCTCGAAAACATTGTTCGAATCCATGGACCGAGGTAGTCAATTCATTTCGCAATTTTGGAAGAAATGCTGTCAATTGGCGCAAATCGACGTAAGGCTATCAACCAGTCACCACCCCCAAACTGATGGTCAGACGGAGAGGGCCAACCAGACTCTTGAACAATACCTACGTTGTATGCTACAACCAAACCGAAAGCAATTGGAAAGATATTTTATGGATTTCCAAATACACATACAATAACTCTGTACATTCAGGAACCGGACAAAGCCCCTTTTACACCATATATAAACATCATCCTCGAACCTCAGAACTCGATTCGCCTCAACACTTAGAAATGCCTGCAGTGACTCATCTGCACTCTACTATTACACAAGCCTTTAAGGAAGCAATAGAACACTTGAAACAAGCAAAGGAGAAATACAAGAAAAATGCTGATCGACATAGAAGTGAAACTCCACAATACCAGATTGGAGATCAAGTTTGGCTGGCTACAAAACACATACCTCTAAAGGGAACTCGAACTTTCAATCCTAGATATTTGGGACCTTACACCATTAAGGCCATTATCAACCCTGTGGCCGTCAAATTGGAATTACCCTCTAATTTGCGGATTCATCCTGTCTTTCATGTTTGACTTCTAAAACCAGTTCAACCTGGGACAAGATTAACCAAACCACCTGACCCCATCCTAATATATGGAGAACCTGAATTCGAGGTAAAGAATATCCTGGATTCCAAGATGGTTAAATCAAGACTTTTTTAATTAATCGACTGGAAGGGTTACGGACCACAAGAAAGGTCATGGGAACCTAGCGACCACGTTCATGCACCTCGGTTGGTGAAGAAATTCCATCGGAACTTCCCAGACAAACCAGGACCAAGGGGAAGAGCAAGTTTAGGAGGGGCCTTGGGGGGGGGGAGTGCTGGCATGATGCCTACCCCCGGGCATCCGGAGCAAGCCCATCAGCCCCGGGAGCAGGCATCAAGGTTTTTAACAAACCCCAGCAGCCCCGGCTGGGGGCTGTCTGGGTTCAGTCCTGGCACCTTAGGCGCCAGGCTCATAATAGAAATCAGTCCTGGCACTATAGGCGCCAGGCTCATAGACTTTACCTACCTCATGCAGACCATGCTGCAAATGAATCCAAGCCAACGTGAGGCCTGGATGGGACTATTTTACTACAGGGACTATTTTTTACTCGGGTGTGGTCCTAGGGACTTCGTACCTGGAACTACTTTGGAGGCTATTTAAACCACGCCTCAAACAGCAGCACATGCTTCGCGTTATTCTGCATCCAGCAGCGTAACGCTCACCGTGCCTGCAGTCAGCATCCAGTCTTCAGCCACGCCCGTCTCGAATCCAGAGCTCCTAGCAATAGAAGAAAGAAGAAGGAAAGGATAGAAAACAGATATTATTTCAATCCTTACCTGAATTCCGGATCCATCACGTCTTCGAACTTGAAAAGGACATTATTCTACACACGTCGCATCGCCAGCTGCAGCGCCGCGCCCTCCTCACCAGTCCTCACAGCATTTTTCGATCCGGCGCAGCCTCCATCATTTTCTCCACCGAATTCCACCATCTGGGGGACAAAAGAGACATAAGGTGAGCCGAGAGAGCCAACAAATACAACCTCTCCACCATAGACTTACCTGATTAACAACTGGAGGCATTATTCTGTAACAAACCGCAACTGCTTACGCCGCACCTGTAAGGAGAGAGAAACCAGCAATTTAAACACATGCATCTTTTGCCGGACAGTGTTGGGTAATACAGACTCTTACCTGAACACCATCAGCTGCAACAAGGCAATCTTTCCTTGGACCCAGCTGCAACACAAGAAAGGAATGTACAAGAGTGAACATCGGACATATTGAACTCTTTGAACTTTATACTTACGGGTTCTCGCCTGGAACCTCGGAGTCAATATTCATCCGGAACTCTTCCAACGCCCTCAAACCAGTGAAGTAACTGGTATCTACGCGCCCATGCATTCCACGCAGGATGGAGAGCTAATCATTTACAAATATAAGGTGAGCTTACTTAAAGTGAATATCGGTGGTGATTAGTGGGGAGAACAGTGGAGTGCCATTACTAAAATCCACGGGTGGCTAAATCCCTTTCTCCACTTGCAGGAGAATACTTCTACGGGTCAAGCAGACGAGATCAGGCGGTCCAGTCTAGTCTGTCATCTCTGCACTACGCTTCACGTTGGAGGAGGTCGCAGCTGTCCGGGTCCGATCGATGCCCCTGTGGGAGCCAGGTGAGCATAACAATAGGACAATTGAGCTGATGGAATGTACTGCTATTTCGTGTCTAATCCTAGGCATAGGGAAAGAAGGTGGCAGCTGCAGGATCTTACGCCAGAAGAGGGCTTCTAGTTTTGTCCAGCCATAGTCCGTTGCATGTATCATCGCTTCTGTTCCATAGACTATTGTCGGAATCATCTATTGCTTGTAATATGTGGTTATTGGTTTGAAAGAGTATTTGCCAAATTTGCGCTGGATCGCACATCCTTGTCTTACCAGAGATTGGATCCGTTGTTCCAGTTTCAGAGTCCACTCTTTTTCAGATTTGGATTGGTTTATATGGATGCCCAAGTATTTGAATGTTGTTACTTCCTCAAGCTGGTTGTCATTTAGATAGATTTTTAGTTGTTTTCCGTTGTTATTGGTCAGTCTGGACAGTTGCACGATTTTTGTCTTTTTTGTATTGATGGTGAGTTTGTTGAGATTCATGTAGAGGCTTAGTTGACTGAGGCTGTTTTGTAGACCTGATGGTGTCTTGTCCAGAAGAATGACATCGTCCGCATATGTCATGATTTTTACTGGTATTTAGTTGATCTTTGGGGGGTTGAAGGCATCGGACTGTAGGTGAGTCTCGATGTCTGCGGTAAAAAGATTGTACAATGTAGCTGCTAGAGGGCATCCTTGTTTTAGTCCGTTTTCGGCTTTTATTTTTGTTGTTGTGTGGCCTTCTCTTGTAAGTCTTATTGTTATAGATGTGTTTGAATGAAGTTGTTTGATTGGCCCTAGTATGTCGTTAGGGCATTCCCATTTTTCAAGTTTATTCCAAAGTTTTTGCCGGGATATCCCATCAAAGGCCATGTGGAGGTCCATGAAAGCCGCATAGATTTTTGTTTTGTTATGGATTGCTTCGTGTTTTATCAGATTTAGCAATAGTAAGTTAATGTTTGTCCCGACATTTGGGGTGAAGCCAGTTTGTCTTGTTGCAAAACGCTTTGTTTGAGTTGCCCACTGATTGAGTTTTTTCAAAAGAATCGATGCGAACAGCTTTCCTAAGGGATCCAAATAACGCGATGGGGCGGAAATTTGTCAGGTCGTCCCTCGGACCTTGTTTGTGAATGGGTACGATGGTCACAGTTTTCCATGATGTAGGTATCTGGTCGAGCTTGTTTATGAGTGTCATGATGTTTCTCATAAGGTTGGCCCATGAGTGCGGATGTTTCTTTATCATTGCGTTCGATGTCCCGTCAGTGCCTGGAGCACGAGATATATTGAGTTTTTGAATCGTCTCAAAAATGTCTTGATAGCTGCAGCTTACTGTCCACTTTGTGTTCTTTCTTTGTGAATTTTTTCCAGTTTCTGATGGCTGGGCTTTGTATATTTTTGTGTATTGTTCAATCCATTGATGTTCTGTCACGTTTCCTGTCAGTTTTTGTTGGTCTGCTGCGTTGTAGTTCAGAAGGTTCCATAGGTCTCGGAGACTGTTGTTTTATAGGTTTCTAAGATTGCTTTTGCGTCTGCTTGTAGTAGCATCATCTTGTGCGTTTTGATCCAGTTTTTGTAGGTTTGTTTGGCCGCTTTTATTTTGGCAAATGTTTCCTTGTCTTTCTTTTTCGTCAGTTGCCGCACTGTCTTTCTCAGTACCCTTTTCCTTTCGGCAAGCTCCTTGTTGTAGGAGTGTTGGTGAAACTGTAAGGTTTGCTGTTTAGCTGGTTTGTAGTGGGGTTGGAGTAACTATTGATAGTTTAATTTCTGGTCATCAGGTAGAGTTGTATGCATGAATTGTCTTGTGAGTAAGCTTGTTGCTTGTTGGGTTATGCAAAGTTTTTCCCAGCTTTACAGACTTCTAGCGGGGTAGGACGATTGGGCTGAGATTGGCGTGGCATGTCTTGTCCATGTACGACAAGCTGGTTGTGGTCACTCTTTGTTATTGCAATTATGCTTGTTGTTTCTACTGCAGCTCTTAGTTCTTTAGAGAGATAAATGTAGTTGATTATGGCAGATGATTTGCCTCGGGACCAGGTGGAAAGGGGCTTGCCTGTTTCGTCTTTAGGATAGTCGATAGGCTTTTCTTAAATTCATGAGTCTTACTGTCTTTTTAAACAGTTTTTCAGGCTTTGCCCCTGGTTGTCGGCTTCCCTCTGCCGGGTTCAATCTCCCCAACTTTTACAGACAGTTCACTATATTTTGGGACTTTAGACTTCATCCCCTCTTGTTCGCATCCCTCTACCGGGTTCACTCTTGCCAACTTTTACCAAACAATTTACTATGGGACATCAGACTTTGCCCCTTCTCGTTAGCATCCCTCTATTGCCAAATCCTTACAACTAATTATAGAAAGAGTGTGGGAAAGGATTTTCACTAAAGGAAAAAGTGTTCACAAATAATAAGTCGTGATGTGATTGCCAACAGTGTCCCTAACCCACGGTTTGAGCATGTGACAAGGTGGATCTCCTTAGCACAGCACACACTCGAGCTTTCTCAGCACGAGCCGACAGTTCAGTTCCAGCTATCAGGTTCTTCGATGGTTAAGTCTCTTTTAACTAAAGTCTCTTGCCTTCGAGGGCCACAAAACAAACAGAAAGTTCTGTTATGTATGGCTTTGGGTGACGGCTTCACCCCTGGGTCCCCCTCTTCCGGGCGCAGATCCCTCACAAGTCGTATTACACATATCAATAGAACAGTTCCTTTCTCAACAAACTTTGGGGGTTGACTTTCCACCCCTGGATCTCCCTCTTTTGGGTTCAGGGCCCTTTTCAAATGCTAGCCTGCCTCTTTTGGGTTCAGAGTGGCTTTTCTTGCATTCACAAGTCTTACTGTCTTTTTAAACAGTTCTTGGGGCTTTGCCCCTGGTTGGCTTCCCTCTGCCGGGTTCACTTTCGCCAACTTTTACAGACAGTTTACTGTATTTCGGGACTACAGACTTTATCCCCTCTTGTTCGCATCCATCCGCCGGGTTCACTCTTGCCAACTTTTACAAAACAGTTCAAGTACTGATTTCATCATGCAGGATTAATTTCCCTTAGCTTCATAATCATCTGTAGGTCAAAGACTTTCGACGGCACAGAAGATTTTACAAGACACCTGTATGACCTCTCATTACCTCTTCCCAAGGCCTTCTGGTTACGGTAGTGTCTACCATCGGGTAATCGCACAGAGTTTTTTTGCGTGAGCACTGACGTGGTGGCGGACACCTCCGTTGCTGGTTTCCCCTCTCTTTCTCAATAGTTCCTTTACACGTTTCAAAGTTCAAATTATCTGCTTGTTACTTTTCGTTCATGTATTGCTCTCCCCAAAGTGCACGGAACAAACATAAATCACCAATGCAATTACAGAGCAAATACTTTGAACGTAGACAGACGCAATAACTCACAGCCAGGCACTCTTAGAAGATAATCAGCTCTTATACGGCTATTTATTCAAAGCTTAGAAGTACATAGAAATAACTTACAAAAATAATATGGACATAAATCACAGAAGAAGTAAAGAATTCAAAAGGAAATACATCACCGTGAGCGTAACAGGATTCCTCATCTCACCCAGAAGCGGCTGGAAGACCCCAGGAACAGCCAGGCCGAGAGCACCACAGCTCACAGGAGGGCCGGACGTAAGCGTCCTTCTCCGGCTGAAGTCTCTCCTGACCACCTCCGGGTTTCCGCATATATACACACTCCACAAAGGGGAGTCAATTCTCGAACCTTCTGGAAATTGCACTTGCGCAGTTGAGGAACAGACGTCAGTTGCCAGCTGGGTCAATCGAGAGCTCCCCCCAAGAAGCATAGTGCCTCCCTTCTCTAAAAACACGCTCCACGGAGAACAGTAGCAAACCATAACAAAGTTAGCTTTCCCAGCAGAAATGTCCTTGACTTCATACCAGGTTTGGAAAGCATGTTTTTCTCAGCACCGTTAATCTAACACTCAGCAAAATGTGTGCAGCTTTTCAATGCGGCATGAAGTAAATATCCATCAAGGCTCCGAGCGCTCCCAGAATACATTGCGCATCAGCGCCATTTTAGTTCAAGCATAACAATTCAACACAGTTTGGTTTCTTATCGATTCTCTCCTTGACTCACCGGCTGTGATGAACCGCTTGGCTTTCTTCTCTTTGGAGTCAAGGTTGGTGCCTCAGAGACAAGCATCACTCCCTGGCTTGGTAATCAGCGGAGGAGGGTCTTGTGTACCATTGGCATCTGCGGCGATATACACTGGCTATTGTTTTCAGTCTTATGTTTCCATCTGCAGAGGTTTCACGGGCCTTGGTCGGAAAGGGCAAGGTTGCTTCTCTCCCTTTCACCCTCTCGGTATGTGCCGTGTTTCGCCTCCTTTTGAACTGCCGTGCTGAGTTAGTTCTTACATCATGCAGTCTGCCTTGCTCTTCCTATGCTCTGTTGCTCCTTTTTTTATCCCAGTGGGGAAGGGAAAGGGCCGTCAGGTGTGTGTGATTCTGGTCAATTGCCTGACTTTGCCTGACTCTTGTATTGGTACATGACAGGTAAACAGCTCTGGTTTAAGTCTGTTGTCTTTTGTGCTGTGCTAAAGTGTTTGGGTTGGAAAAGACATGGGGGGCAGTGGTTTGGAATATCCTATGTGGTAGGATGGGGAAAAGGTGTTGAAAGAAGTGGTATGCCGCTTCTCACCCGTTCAATGTTCCACTCCCCAAGAACCCCTCAACCAGATGGTCCTCCCACACTAGTCCACCCCCAGGAACTGGATCCAAAAGCAATGGCTGTGTCCTGGCCACCTCGATGACAGATCAGCGGTGGCTAGTGGGTCAGACACCTTCTGGTTTCACACATGCCCTTGTCCTATGCGATGTAGCTGCATTTATTTCACAGGGAAATCAACAAAGGAAATCGATGTTCTCCTGGTCTTTACCTATTCGGTGCTCCACAGTTAAACGGTAGGGTTGCAGGTCTAGGAACCATTGATGGTTAGAGTCCTTTCGTTGGCTTGCCCACACTATTTGAGGGGACACCCGAGCCGTATACCTGACATTTCCCAATATTAGAGACGTGAGTGAAGTTAAACTGCTGATGAGTGGTTGAACTTTAAAGCAAGCTACAATACCTTTGACATAGTGGTCTGGCACCTCGTGGGTGCTCCATCGAAGGTCTCTGTAAGGTATCCAGATAAGAAGTAATGGAAGTAGATAAATTTGATCAGAGCCCGCCAGAGGGAGATCATTTGAAAGTGAACAAATAAATGTGAATCGATGTGGTCCTGCTACGGGTCAAGCTAAATCCTGCGCACAGTCAAAAGTCTTAAATTTTGATGAAATAGAGATGTTTCGTGAAAATACATGAATCTGGTCCAAGCCCGGCAGAGGGAGAACAATTGAAGATTTTGTGTTAAAGTAAGTCAGAGCCCAGCAGAGGGGGACGCGGAGTGAACAGTCAATCACCCAAGAAGGTTTTGTGTTAAAGTGGATCTGAGCCCGACAGAGTGGGACCCTGCCATGGCAACCCAATAAATCAAATGTCAACAGACCTTTAACTAGACCAATAAAGGATACAAGTTGATTGCAACTATAAAAGGATGCAGTCAGTCTGTAGTTTGGAACTTGCGGAGGTATTTCCTCCCTTACTGCACAGGGTAAATTACTCAAGGTAGAAACCTTTCTAATGATGACACCCTCTGCCTGATAGATATTCACAGTCAGAGCGAGGAATCAATTGAAAGGGCATGAAACGAAAACACCCTCCAAGCTGTGTGATAGAAACAATAAGATAAGTATATGTCTATTACTGATTCTTAATGATACCATTCACTATGTCTCCACTAACCTTATATGGAGTCTTGTACAAAGAAGAGGTCCAGTGTAGTTAATCCAAAATGAGAAAACAACAAGGGAAAGGAATATTAGTAGGATACTAATCCCGTACGAAACGAGGGTCGAAATAGAGCCGGTTCACCCAGGAAAGCGTCCAACAAGTTCAGTGCACAAAATAATAAAACAGAAATCCAACTGGATTCTTTCTTGAATAGTCCCAACCTTGGAAATGAACAGTTCACACTGGAGAACAAAAAATAAATCCTCTCTTGGACAATTTGCCCGTGGATAATCTTCGCAACAAAGAAGAGTGAAACTGGCTGGAGTAGAATACCTGAAGGTTTGTGGTTGATTAACTCCCTTCTATCAGTGAATGGGGAGTTGCAATCGTTTGCTCTGTGAAAATAGTTTCCCCTGGAACGCTAGAAAAGACTTGCAGCAAACGTTCAGAGTCATTATTATCAATAATAACCTGGGAAGGTTCAAAGTCTGCGTCTCGTTTTAGTAGAACGCTGAAAAAAACTTGATTTATGAGGCACGCCGTGTAACAGGATACAGCCGTACGTAGAAACTACTGTAAAGTACTCTGCTTCGCGAGCCGAGTCGGAAGTTGAAGTTATGAAGATAACTTGGATAACAAGACGTGACAGGACAGCAACCGTTGAAGAGATGAAGAAAGGGTTGCTAAGCAGAATGCTGGTAACGGGTGAAAACAAACTTGCGATTTCACCGCAGCTTCAGGAACACGATAAATGCATTAATCAGAAGCAGCGTCTTGCTAGAAAAAAGCACCTATATACTGCAATGTAATCACATGACTCACGTCAATCACGTCCTCACGCAAGGTTAATAATACTTTAGTAAACAACGCCGCTTTCGCGGGAGAGCATCGAAAAGCCTCCACCTGGTATAGAATGGCTTTACTGCCGTTCTGAAAGCATATGGATTTTGTTTACCAGCAGAAGGTGTGCTGAATGGTGAGCGGAACCTGCTAGGCAGAGGCATGACAGATCCGGAGTGAACAGTCAATCACCCAAGAAGGTTTCGTGTTAAAGTGGATCTGAACCCGGCGGAGGGTGAACCGGGGTGAATCGAAAATCACCCACAAAGTTGTACATGAGAATCCTGAGCAGAAACAAACTTTTTTTGTATTATTGGTTTATGGTTTCAAATAAACCTTTATCAAACATTCAAACATTACATCTGGGAGAGAAGCCTCACAAGTAAAATAAAAATAAAATTACTACTCAGCAGTGACAGGATAAGAACCAAGACAACCAAAGTGAAACCCAGAGGGTTAGTTAATCAGTTCAAATACATCTTTTAAGCAATGCAACGCGGGGGGGCTGTTGCGCGCAATGAAACTGGCAGCCTATGCACCGGGCTCTGGACTGGGGTTACTTTTTCATAAAGATAATCCGGCAAATAACTGATCTTTCTGCAAATACCACTCTGCGGACCGCGTTCAAACATCTGGTGCCTGAACCTACGAAGCCGCGGTCGTTGAGGACCACCGGCGGCGGAGATACTGCGCGGCTAACATTAGCGGGGGAACCCGGCGTCTCTCTCCTCATTACAGCTCCGGTGTGCGCGGCCTCCTTATCTGCCCTGTACCACGGCGCGGCGGCCTGCATGGGGGAGGGGCTCCCCAGCCCTGCGCTGCACTGAGCCTGCTGACGGTGTTCTGCGACACCTCCCTAATTGGAGCTGCCCCGCTGACCTGCTACTGGGGCACCCGGACTGCTGCTGACCCCCCAGATCCCCAAGCCCTAATCCTGCTAACCTTGGTGGTGGCCAGGGGATCCGGGCTGCTGCTGGCCTGCAACGCCGTGAAGAACGCGTCGGGGGGGGGGCGCTCCGGCACTCTGCTCATCACTGCGTCCCCTGCTGGTGGAGTGTGGTTGCAGACACGGTAGGGGGCCGGGAGGCGTACTGGACTCTATCCTCAGGGGGGGGGGCCCATAGCTGCCGCCCTTTCACCGTGGTGTGAGGCCGTGGCCTCATTCAGCAATTAATACTGGTGCTGTAACTCGCTTGCAGCTGGGAGCGGTCCGGCTCCTCTCTTGGGGGCCGGTGCGGCTGAGGCCTCCTTCTCCCCACTACTCATCACCCACCAGCACTGGGGGGCAGATTACCTCCTGAGGGCATGCTCGAACACCCTCTTTGAACAACCTCAGCCCATAAAGGTGCCGGGAGCTCTCAGAATACATTGAATTATGCCCTCGATCCCAGCACCCTACAGGAGACCATTTTAGCTCAAGTTCACTTACAGCCCCAGCCCAACACTAGGAGGCCACCTATCCTGCACACAATCAAACAGAAATTGCCTACCCCTATAATAGACATGGAACTCTTGGATGGTGGCACACAGGCACAACCTCTCAAACAGGAGTCCCTACAACCACTGGAGGATCCAAGGAAATTGCACACTCTGGTGATCTCAGCGTCGCCCCCCTTGCCTGACCGTCCAAGGTGGTATTGGCTATCCTGCTCTACTCGAAGGGACAAAAACTGTCGGCTTTGGCCACCCACACCTACCCATGACCCCAGAACCCCTTCCCATCAACATCAGGACCAGGGGAACGGACACAGGGAAGAAACAGAACCCCTGGAAGAACTAAGGGCATAATACACCTGTGGGGTCCCAACACAGCCCCCCCAGCTGTCCGGCCAAAGTGGCCTAAGTTACCCTGTTACACCCAGAGGGGCAATAACCGACATCTTTAGCCACCCACACCACCCCGCGTTACCGGAGCCTCCCCCACTGACACCATGACCAAGGGAGCTAGTGCGGGTAAGAAACAGAGTTCCCTAAATATGTTCGCAAAGACCCCAGCTAAGTCAACGGTCGAAACGATAGATGAGACACCTGCAACATCATCCTGGCCGGCCCCCGGATGACTTGCAGAAGATGCTAGAATATATTCGCGAGGGGTTTACCGCTTTACACTCAAAGCTTGATGATATGAATGGCACCATCTCATCTATAAAGGCACATATCGAGAAGACTGATGGCCGGGTGGCCGAGATCGAAACCAGAGTGGGAGCCACTGAGGATGAGCTGGGTTCCCTACGGGCCACGGTATCCTCCCTTTCCACTCGTATGCTGGCGGTTGAGAAAAAGAACGATTATTTAGAATCCCGCTCGAGACGCAATAATCTGCGCATTATCGGTGTGCCCGATGACAATATACACAAGCCAATGGAAGACTTTGTGGAACACATGTTGATGACACTCTTAGACTCTCTGAAACTTTCCCCGCAGTTTGCAGTAGAAAGAGCCCACCGTTCCTTAACGGCCAAACCAAAGCCTGGCGCTCCTCCACGTCCCATTATAGCCAGAATCTTAAACTTCTGTGACTGTGATGCTCTCCTGAGAGCGGCTAGAATCAAGGGAGAGCTGCGTCTGGGCGCTGCAAGGATCCATCTTTACCCTGATTTCTCTGTGGCAGTGCAGCAGGAGTCAAAACCTTTGTAGCAGTAAAAAGAAGGCTCTGAGATCAAGGGGTTAAATACGCCATGCTATTCCCCGCCAAACTCAGAATCGAACATATGAATCAGACATTCTTCTTTACGATCCCAGAGGAGGCCTCAAAATTCATCGACAAACATTTCCCAGGCTGAACCCCAACCGTGCGACGTTACTAATGAGGCCCGATCATCGCACCCCATGCCCGTGCCCGGGAACGGGCCCAATGTCGCCTTAATTACAGTTGAGGCTATGGTCCACCAAAGTCTGCTAACAATGTGAGTTTGCATTCCTCCTGAACTGTTGATCCGATTATGTTACCCATGCTAATCACAATGGTTGGTATTGAAAATCTCCATATATTCCCCCCAGTCCGTTGCATCACCGCCAGGCCAGCTATCAGGCCCCCAGGCGTTGTTGCCGAAGAGTTTATTGTTGTTATGATTGTGCCTGGTTTTCATTCCTCTGAATGGGGGAGGGATGTGGGTGGGGGTGGGGGGGTTTGGAAGTTATGTAAAAAAGACTTGACGAACACAAGAGATGCCACACGAGCCACAATATTATTTTGCAGGCTACTACAGGATGCTACGGAAAGCCCACCCCAGCTGGGCTGGCCTTGGCTACTGCCACGCTGCAGACCAGAACTCAACCAACACCTCCATATAAATGGCGGGTAGTAGCTTAGCATTCATGAGCTGGAATGTGAGGGGTCTAGGTAACTACAAAAAGCTGCAGCAGATAGAACTTTATGCCACGGCATTGGAATCTTGTGTTTACAAGAGACACATGCCCGCTCCGAACAATGTCAAAGGTTTGCTAAACAGTGGGGTCCCCAGAGGTACTACACCAATTATTCCACCCAAAGTCGAGGTGTCCTCACTCTGATACATAGAAGCCTTAAATTCTCATGCAGTCACTCGCAGGTAGACCCACAGGGGAGATTTATACTAATCCACAGCAGACTGCAAAACCAAGAGGTAGCCATTTTGAATATCTACGGCCCGAACATTGACGACCCAGATTTCTACCTGCACCTGGCCTCGATCCTGGAGGGTTATCCCCTGGTTCCTATCTTGTGGGGTGGCGACTTTAATACAATCCTTGATATCAATCTGGACAGATCTGGCTCTAGACCTCGCCAACTTTCCAGGGCAGCCCATACTATCCTGACAACGCTCCCTCGTCTGTCTGTGGTGGACGCTTGGTGGCTCATGTACCCGGACTCCCGATAATACTCTTATTGTTCCTCAGTGCACGACTCCCACTCTAGGATAGATAGGTGGCGTGTATCAGACATATTGGTCAGGTGCCTATCCCACCTAGCGATCCTCCCTAAAAACTTTATCCGACCATTCGCCAGTGACCATTTCATTGAACTGGGGACATGACTACAATAGAACTAGGCAGTGGAGGATGAGCCCCCATGCGCTACTCGATAATGTCTTCGCCTCTGAACTTGAATCCTCCATCGAGGAGTTCTTCAAGGTCAATACCAACTTGGTATCATCACAAGCCACCCTCTGGGAATCCTTTAAAGCATATATTAAGGGCATTGCCATCTCTAAAGGGAGCGGTATCCTGAAAGCAATCCGCTCGGACATCGCTAGCAGCGAATCGACCCTAGCTACCCTTGAGTCCCAATATGCCCTGGACCAATCCCCTGAAACACTAACACTCCTGGGGTCAGAACTAGACGCTTTTCACGGCCTGGCCGAGCGAGAGGACAAATTCCTTGATAGCCCTCATTCGGTAAGAAGGTATGCGAGGGGGAACGTCGGGCCGAGTATTGGCCAGACTGATACGCCGAGAATTTGGAGCCCCCATCATACCGGCGATTGAGAGACCTGATGGTACGCTGGCCATTTCACCACAAGACATCAACTCAGAATTGATGTCATTTTATTCCTCCCTTTACTCAAAAGTTGATGTCCCCCAGTAAGCAGAAATCGACTCCTATCTAGAAAATCTTCCTCTCTCTGTCTTTTCCTCTGATGCTGGTGTTTCCCTGTATAAGCTGTTTACTTCCGAAGAACTCACGGAGCTATTGACTCGTTGGCATCGGGCAAGGCCCCTGGCCCCGATGGTCTCCCCATTGATTTTTCTGTAAAAGATTTAAATTACTACTTGTTCCACACCTGCTGACCCTATGAGAGGAGGCATGTGAGAAGGGAATACTGTCATGCCGTTTGCAAAGAGATCCCCTTGGAGTCTGAGAAGCCAATGGCAACTCCGCCGCCATGGATTGTTCCATTTTTTCCCCCATTTCCTGTTGCTACGCTCTAGTCTTTTTCCGGCCTCTTCCTGGTTTCACTCTTAACCGCGCCTCTTTGTTTTGCCCGGCGCGTTGCGACTGAAGCTTTCACGCTCCGTTTCGCTAGCGCTCTCTCTCCAGTTCCTTGCCAGCTGCCTGACTGGTTTTTTGCCGGTTATAGTCCCTTTCTGCCTTCCTTCGTAGCTTTTCTCCTCCTGGTGCCCTTTCCCTCCTTGGTTCGTCGCTATTTCCTTCGTCTTTCTGCTCTTTGCCTCCTCTCCCGTTTCCCTCTCTCCTCGTCCTACTTTCTTTCCCCGGTGCCTCGGTCCTCCCCTTTTTGTACTTTCCTTCTTCCGTGCTTACCTGTTTCCTTACCTTTTCTTACGGGTTTATTTATCTTCCTCCGTTCTGACCTCTTTCTTTCTCTCTCCTTCTTCCTTTTCGGTCTCCGCTGTCAATCTTCCGATTCCTGCTCTACCGCCGCTCTTCAGGCATACCTCTCTTACCTTTTTCCCTTCCAGCTAGGCATTTAGGTGACCCTCTGCGGTCTCTGCTATCCTCTCCAACCCGGAACTTCCTCTCCTTCGGATACCTGGAGAAACAGCTTGTCTGGGTTACCTGGCTCCTCATCAAGATCGAAATATAAGAGAGAGGTTTTTTTTAGCTAACAATTTTTTCCTCTCCTACGACTTTTGCGGAAAGGGTGTCCCTTGCTTCCCTGGTTTACTAGGGGGAACAGGGTGGCTTCTAACCGCGGAAGACCATATCTCTTCTCAAAAAAGAAATCCACAAGAAAAAAGGGGCGAAGACGCGAGGAGCATACTGAAGAATCAGGTGAGGAGGAGTGGGTTCTGCATAAAGACGATTCTGGTTCCGACGAATCAAGTGATCAGCCTGACATTCATGACAGATTGCAACGCCTAAATGATCCTACAATGGCTACAGCTGAACAGATACAGGAGTTGCTTGCTGCGGTACATAACCTCACACAGGAACTGCAAACCGTCAAGGTAGAGAATGCGGCCCTAAAGCAACGTATTGATAACCAAGAAAGAGCACGTGCAGAATTACCCCCTATGCCCCTGGCAACGGGTAAATACGACGGCTCTCCACAGAAATTCAAAGAATTCATGGAGGCTTGTATAATACATTTTACTTTCAGACCCCAGACATATGCCTCCGATAATGCCCGCATAGGGTTTCTCATTTCCAACCTTACTGGAAATGCACTGGCATGGGCTACCCCATTAGTAACCAGTGCTAGCCCACTGCTGCAAGACTATAGTGGTTTTACGGCACAATTCAAAGAAGCCTTTGAGAGACAAGAAACAGCCTTGATAGCCAGTGAGCAGTTGCTTGACATCCGTCAGGGTAGCTCAGATTTGCTATCCTACATTTCCCGTTTTAAGAGGGTCGCCGCTGATACCGGGTGGCAAGAGGCGGCTCAATACACCGTTTTCCGTCGTGGCCTCAGAGAAGAACTGAAAGATGAATTGGCACGCATGCCCAGACCTGCAACCTTGTCGGAATTGTGGTCTACCGTTCTCCAATTGGATTTCCGCCTTTCCGAAAGACGTTCAGAAAAACGAAGAGGTCGATTCACGCCTATACTCTCCGAGCCTTGTCTACCCACTACCTCCTCCACCCATCAAACCAAGGATGAACCCATGCAGATAGGTACTACCCGGGGGCCCCTTTCGTCTGATGAACGAAGGAGAAGAAAGGACAATAATTTGTGCCTGTATTGTGGTTCTAACCAACACCTGTTACGTGACTGTCCAGAAGTACCTCCACGACGGTCGGGAAACGCCCCACCTCGGAACTAGTGGGGACAAGTTACCGAGGGGGATTTCCTGGTCCCTACGTCTCAATGTCGATAACATCCATCTCATCCACAGAAGACACCCGTCTTATGGTTCTGGCAGTTCAGCTCACCCTTCATCAAAGATCTTATGAAGTCCTAGCTTTACTGGACTGCGAAACAGCAGGATGTTTCATGGACATCATGTGGGCTAACCAATCCGGCATAGAACGACTAGAGAAAGATGAAGACCAGAAGGTGGAAGGAGTTGATGGCAAGCCCTTAAGTTCTGGTCTGATTACCCATACCACTCCGCCCATGACTATGAAGTAGCTTCAGCATACAGAGACTATCCAGTTTGACCTAATAAGAGCTGCCCATTTCCCGGTCATACAAGGGGTATCATGGCTACGCAAACACAATCCTACCATAAACTGGAGAACCAATCAGATGTCTTTTTCTTCTGATTATTGTTTGAAGAAATGTCTCCCGGTGACCAACTATGCCACTGTCCAAGCCATATCTGAATTCTGTCCAACAACTGATACCTTGGGAATACATACCATTCCCATCGACCTGGCTCAGTATAGTGAAGTTTTCCAAGACCAAGAAGTCCAAGAATTACCTCCACATAGACCAGAGGACTGCGCCATTGATCTGGTCCCAGAGGCCCTAGTTCCGTTTGGGCGAATGTTCTCCCTTTCTCTGAAGGAAAAAGAAGTCCTCAAGAAATACCTTGACTCCAATCTCCAAAACGGTCTCATTCAACCTTCACGTTCTCCTGCTGGGGCATCTTTGTTTTTTGTGCCCAAAAAAGATTACGTGGAACTAAGACCCTGCATCGACTACCGAGGTCTGAACAGCATCACCATTAGAGATCGGTACCCGATGCCGTTGATTAAGGATATATTAGAAGCCGTACAAGGGGCCACTGTGTTCTCCAAGATCGACCTTCGAAGAGCCTACCATTTGCTACGCATTCGATCCGGCGATGAATGGAAGACTGCTTTTAGGACCCCCTTCGGCCACTTTGAGTATAGGGTGATGCCATTCGGTCTGGTCAACGCTCCATCGGTTTTCCAGCGATTTATGGACCGCACCTTTTCTGACTTGTTGTATAACTGTACCATCATCTACTTGGACGACATTCTAGTGTTTTCCAAATCCCCGGAATTACATGCACAACATCTTCATCAAGTCGTCCAAAGACTTAAGGAAGCCCATTTAAAGGCTAATCCAGACAAGTGTGTTTTCCAGGTAGCTAAGGTTCCTTATCTTGGGTTGATCTTGTCTGCCGAGGGAATTCAGATGGACCCTCGGAAGGTAGAAGCCGTCTTACAGTGGCCAAGTCCGACTTCTGTAAAGGAAATCCAAAGATTCCTCAGGCTAGCCAATTTTTATCGCAAATTCATTTCTGATTTCACCAATAAGGTATTGCCCATTACCTGTTTGTTGGAGAAGTCTACTTCTCCCTTTCTTTGGTCCGATGAAGCAGAGGACGCCTTTCACCAACTTAAAACTGCCTTTTGTTCGGCCCCAGTTCTACGTCAACCTGATCAAGACCTTCCATTTATAATAGAAACTGACGCCTCGTCCGCAGCTTTGGGAGCAGCATTGCTACAAGAACATGATGGCGTTGAATTTCCGGTAGCCTATGTGTCAAAGACTCTAACCCCTAGCCAACGGAACTATTCCGTGATAGAGAAGGAGCTACTCGCAATGAAGGTGGCATGTGAAGAGTGGCGACATCTCTTACAAGGGGCTGCTTTCCCCTTCGAACTGCGCACGGACCATAAAAATCTAAAGGTCATACAAAATATGGAGTGTATAAATTCACGACAAGCCCGATGGGCCCATTTTTTTTCCCAATATGACTTCGTGCTCACTTACTTACCTAGAACCCAAAATGTGCTTGCCGATGCATTATCCAGAAGACCCTCTCCCGAATGTTTGCCTGATCAACATCTAAACCTCATGTTGCCCCAGAAAAGGGTGATATGTACGGTTAATGCCTTTCTAGAAGGGGTACGCACGGCCACTGCCAACCTGGACAAACCCCCTTTGGTAAGGGCTTCAGAGGATCTCCTCCTCCAGGATGGCGTATATCGTTGCAAAGGACGTCTATTTCTTCCAGACTCCACCTCCCGTCTACAGGTTTTAAAATGGTGTCACGATGACCAAGTAGCTGGACATCGAGGAACTAAGAACACTCCGGATTTACTGAGACGTCATTTTTGGTGGTCAGGAATGGGAAAGTCAGTAGATAAGTACGTATCAACCTGTCCCATCTGCTCCAGATCTAAGTACAGCACTCAGAAACCGGTTGGATATCTACAACTAGAAGAACCACCTAGGAGTCCATGGAGAGTAATTTCCACCGATTTCGTAGTCGACTTACCTCCTTCGGATGGTTGCTCCTGCATCATGGTAACCGTGGACTGTTTTTCTAAGATGGCACATTTTACTCCCTTGGCAGGACTACCAACAGCAGCCGAAATGGCTTCTATTTTTTCCAAGGAAATATTCCGGTTACATGGAATTCCAGACAAGATTATATCTGATAGAGGTACTCAGTATACCTCCCGCTTTTGGAAAGAGCTCTGTAAGAGGCTTGGTATTGAAAGAGCTATGTCCTCAGGGTTCCATCCGCAAACTAATGGTCAGACAGAACGGATAAACGCTCTGTTAGAGCAGTATCTTCGTTGTTTTACTAATTCTCAACAAGATGATTGGGTGGGTATGTTACCTACAGCCGAGTTTGCTTACAACAACTCCACCCATAGTGCCACCAAACTAAGTCCTTTTTTTTTGTACCTATGGCTTTCATCCCCGTTTCTTGCCAATCAGACCCTTTCCTCCTGGGGATATACCTTCCGTAGATGCCTTGCTTGCCAGTATTTCTGAGGCACATAAGGCTGCTTATACTAGTCTGCAAGCCAGCAAGATCCGCTATAGCTCTTCCAGCAATCCACAGCGTCTTCCTTCTCCCCATTGGCAAAAAGGGACCCAAGTTTGGTTATCTACAAAGTACCTTCCGCGCTGGTTGCATTCTTCCAAACTAACACCACGCTATCTGGGTCCTTATGCCATCTTGGAAAGGATAAACCCAGTGGCCTATCGACTTCTGTTGCCCAACTACATGAAACGTATTCATCCGGTCTTTCATTCCTCTCTTTTGAAAGAATATCGGGAAGACCCCTACAAACGAAGAATACCAAAAGGTCAGAAACCCATAGACTTACCACCTGACGAGTATGAAGTGGCAGCCATCCGGGACTCCAGATACAAGGGAGGCAGACTGGAATATCTCATTCATTGGAAGGGCTACCCGCATTCAGATGATTCTTGGGAACCTCTTTCCCATATCCATTCACCTCGTCTGGTGCGGATATTTCACAGACTTCACCCCGGCAAGCCAGGGGGGGTGTTCCATGGAAGGGGGCATACTGTCATGCCGTTTGCAAAGAGATCCCTTTGGAGTCTGAGAAGCCAATGGCAACTCCGCCGCCATTGATTGTTCCATTTTTTCCCCCCATTTCTTGTTGCTACGCTCTAGTCTTTTTCCGGCCTCTTCCTGGTTTCACTCTTAACCGCGCCTCTTTGTTTTGCCCGGCGCGTTGCATCTGAAGCTTTCACGCTCCGTTTCGCTAGCGCTCTCTCTCCAGTTCCTTGCCAGCTGCCTGACCGTTTTTTTGCCGGTTATAGTCCCTTTCTGCCTTCCTTCGTAGCTTTTCTCCTCCTGGTGCCGTTTCCCTCCTTGGTTCGTCGCTATTTCCTTCGTCTTTCTGCTCTTTGCCTTCTCTCCCGTTTCCCTCTCTCCTCGTCCTACTTTCTTTCCCCGGTGCCTCGGTCCTCCCCTTTTTGTACTTTCCCTCTTCCGTGCTTACCTGTTTCCTTACCTTTTCTTACGGGTTTATTTATCTTCCTCCGTTCTGACCTCTTTCTTTCTCTCTCCTTCTTCCTTTTCGGTCTCTGCTGTCAATCTTCCGCTTCCCGCTCTACTGCCGCTCTTCCGGCATACCTCTCTTACCTTTTTCCCTTCCAGCTAGGCATTTACGTGACCCTCTGCGGTCTCTGCTATCCTCTCCAACCCGGAACTCCTTCGGATACCTGGAGAAACAGCTTGTCTGGGTTACCTGGCTCCTCATCAAGATCGAAATATAAGAGAGAGGTTTTTTTTAGCTAACGCTTTTTTACTCTCCTACGGCTTCTGCGGAAAGGGTGTCCCTTGCTTCCCTGGTTTACTAGGGGGAACAGGGTGGCTTCTAACCGCAGAAGACCATATCTCTTCTCAAAAAAGAAATCCACAAGAAAAAAGGGGCGAAGACGCGAGGAGCATACTGAAGAATCAGGTGAGGAGGAGTGGGTTCTGCATAAAGACGATTCTGGTTCCGACGAATCAAGTGATCAGCCTGACATTCATGACAAATACTCCCCCCTCACTCCGTGAAGCAATGATAACAGTCCTCCTCAAACCCGGTAAACCCCCCCACCCAATGTGGCTCATACCGCCCCCTTTCGCTAATTAATTGCGATGTCAAGATTGATGCCAAGTTACTAGCCACCCGATTAGCATCATTTATGGCCCACATCATTCACCCCGATCAAGCGGTTTTGTCCCCGGCAGATCCACTTCCCTGAACCTGAGGAGACTTTTCAATGTGATCAATGGGGTCGATCCAGAAGTGCAGGCAGTGGCGGCCCCCTTAGACGTGCAGAAGGCATTTGACTCAGTGTCGTGGGAGTACCTGTGGGTGGTCCTGGAGAAATGCAAATTCGGCCCCAACTTTCATACCTGGGTTAAATTGCTATACACTAGCCCATTGGCCAGAGTCCGCACCGAAGATAGGTGCTCCACCCCCTTCCAGGTAGCCAGAGGAACACGACAGGGCTGCCCCTTCTCCCCTCTAATATTCGCAATAGCCATGGTACCCTTTGCTGATATGTTGCAACAATCACACTCTCAGAGGATTGCACACGGCTGGCCAATCCGATATTGTCTCCCTGTATGCGGACGACGCCCTCCTTTACATTTGCACCCCAGAAATCAACCTTGCCCCGATCCTGAAGGATGTGGTACGTTTCGGGTACATTTCCGGGCTGAAAGTAAATTGTTGTAAGTCTGTTCTATTCCCTCTTACAGATCGCACTCAACCTCCTACTGATTTAGGGGGATTCACATGGTCCCAATCCAGCTTTACTTACCTGGTGTGCTGGTGTCCCACCACACCGACCAGCTGCGAGTGGACAACTACCGGAATTACCTCACAAACGTGGCCGCCAAAACTGCTAGCTGGACTGGACTCCTCATCTCCTTAGCGGGTCGGATAGGAATTCTAAAAATGATGGTACTACCCCAACTCCTCTACCGATTCACTAACATCTCTCTTTGGTCAGGTGATGATTTCTTTCAACCACTATGCCAGATAACAAACACTTTCCTCTGGCATTCTGGCGCAGTCTGACTCAAATTAACAACAATATCCGCTCCTATGGAGTTAGGCGGATTTGGCGCCCCTGACTTTTTAAGGTATTGGTTGGTAGCCCAGTCCCAATTTGCTTCCCACTGGTTCAACACCACACCCCCCCCCCCATGTCTGGCTAGAGAAACTAACGGTCATCGACCAGGTAGTTGGCTCCCTAATTCTCAAACCTGTTCCGGTTGACCCTGATCCAGCAGACCCGGTTGCTAGCACATCCCTTGCCATCACCAAGATCTGGAAACTGCTGGACACCCCACACCCCTTTCATGGAGACCTTCCGCTCTGGAACTTCTTCCCTGATGTCCCACACAGTCCACAATACATCGTATCTCGATGGGCTGACGCAGGCTTCTTGACACTCTGCAATGTCTTTGAGCAGGGCATCTTTATTGAATGGGCGGACCTCCCATCGTCCCTCAAGCGAAAGCCATCAGCGTGGCTACAATATTTGTCGCTCCGGAAACATCTCAAAGCCAGGTACCCCAACTTCCCTACATTCCTGCCTGACGAGCCCATAATTGCAGAGCTTTGCTCCTTCGATTCCTTTAAGGGGAACATTTCAAGGCTTTACACTCTACTGCAGTCCAGAGCTGTCCCCTCCTTTACTAAACTGCGACAAAGGTGGAAAGAGGACCTTGATGTCGAGATCACTGATGAGCGTTGGTCCCGAATGTGCGCGCGCACCCACAACGTTTCCTAAAACTCCCGCTTTAAGTTAATACAATTTAAGGTGCTGCATAGATATCACCACACTCCAGATAGATTGCACCGCATGTTCAATGAGATCCCCTCCAACTGCCCTAGATGCGGGTCTGAACAAGCTCCCTACATTCACATGATCAGGTCTTGCCCGCGGCTTACGCAATTCTGGTCCGAAATATGCTCCACATTGTCAGCCATACTGGATCACCCGATAGACCAAACCCCAGCGCGATGCCTCTTCCTCGACTTCCCACAGTTAGGACGTGACTCGAGGAAACGAGCTGGTCTCTGCATGTTACTGGCTGTGCGCTGCATCTTGTTGAACTGGCTCCGCCCTAGAACACCCACATCTGCACAGTGGCTCAGGACAGTCACATGGGCGCACGAAACAGAAGATCCTGGAGTATATTGCAACCTTGGGGGTGTGACCACAGGGTCAGTCAGATTCAATGAGGAGCAGAAGAAGTCCCGTGAATAGAAGCGGAGGTCTGGACTGGTAAAGCATGGATCAGGAAGTAAGCTTGACAGAATGAGCAAACTCAATCAGAAGCAGCGTCCATACTGCAAAGGCGACTCTTATACATACGCTGGGTACATTGGGGGTGTGACCTTTCAGACTCAATCCGCTGAGACTACCACATGACCGCTCGCGGAGTGGAAGCGTTAAGCAACGCCTATCAGCGCACGTTGATGCAGGTCATAAATGAGAAGCACTCGGGCCTACCAACAGACACTGCGGCTGAATCCTGTCTCCAGGGCAACCACCAACGACAAAAGAACGGGGCAGCCGAATTAAAGCAGTAAGGGAAACCCTAGATGTAGTCTGCTGAGGCTGTGGAGGGGGACGAGGAGTGGGAACCGTAACAGTATCCACCCCCAAAGGAAGCGGCACCCCCCCTGGAGGCATGGAAGGCACACAAGAGTACCGAGGAATGTATGGTAGCCAAAGGCTCCTAGGTCCTGTCCTCAGGGCCGTAGCCCTTTCAATCAACCAGGTAATGTGGCACCCCATTCCGATATTGCAGGTCCAAAATCGCTGCCACCTCATACTCCTCTGCACTGTCCACCAAGACAGGGCCTGTAGACATATGGCATTCAACCGCTTGGTCTGCCCATCAGTCTGCGGATGTAGAGCGGTGGAATACCTGTCATTGATCGAAAAAGAAGTACTCAGTGCCCGCCAGAAATAGGATGTAAATTGGGTGCCTCTGTCAGTGATTTCGACCGAAGGCAGGCCATGAAACCGATATACATGTTTGAGAAATAGCTGGCCAGAACCAGAGCTGAAGAAAGGCCAGTGCAAGAGATGAATAGGGCGCGCTTAGTAATAGGGCGTGCTTAATAAAATAGTTGATCACAACCCATATGGTGTCAAACCCTTTGATGCAATGCAGTTCCACTATAAAATCCATAGACATGTGCCAGGGCTTATGAGGTATGGGTAGCGGTTGCAACAAACCCACTGGTCTTGAATGTGAGGATTTACACTGGGCGCAAACTGTGCAAGATGAGATGTGATCAGTAACATCCTTAGACATCGTAGACCAGCAAGACCAACAGCGTAACAGTTCCAAGGCATTTTGTCTGCCTGGGTGCGCAGTGATCAGCGAGTCCTGTGACCAGAGTAAGGTTCGGTTACTCGCTTCCCTGAGCGGTATGTAGAATCTACCCTGGATATACGGAAGACCCTGGATGACATCTAGATTCATACTGGACACTTCCTCAGGGTTATTGGAAACCCATTCCTGAAGCAGACCCCCTAAGAGGAGGCTGAGGAGTGCAACCACAAGTAACCCGATTAGGTAAGAGTAAAGGAACGGTGTCAAGGAGTTCCCCCCTTCTCACCTGAGTCCGTTCTTTACTGGTGTCCTTGGTTGATGCCTTCTTGCGGATGGACCGGGTCTTGAAAAAGGCTGCCCGAGTCTCTTCCGAATCTAGAATGCGTTCAGTTTCCGGGAATCTAGGAGGCAGTGAAAGCACGCTAGCCACGAATCCAGGAGGTAAGTAGAAGGGGGAGGACAAGGAAGGGATAGCGAGATTGGAAAAAGGAGAAGAACCGCGAGCTACGGAGCACACGTCTGGTCGCTACTTCGCAATAGCATTGAGACGCGCGGAGCCGCGGAAGGCAAGGTCTATTAGTAGAAAAGGCTACGTCCAGCGCATGGAGCGAGAAGGGATTACGCTGGACGGCCATGTTGGGAGTATTAATGAGTGCAAGCCTGCTGTGACAGGGACCAAGAAGCCCAAAAGGGGCGCACTCTGTGATTTATGACAACATGCTGTCATGATGCCTACCCCCGGGGACCCAGACCAAGTCCAGCAACCCTGGAAGCAGGCATCAAGGTATCCCAAGCAAGCCCAACAACCCCTGCTTGGGGCTATTTGGGTGCGGTCCTGGCGTCTATGGCGCCAGGCTCATATGGAGAGTCAGTCCTGGCGCCATAGGCGCCAGGCTCGTAGATTAAAACTTACCTGATGCAGACCATGCTGCAAGAACTCCAAGCCAAAAGAGGCTTGGAAGGGACTACTTTACCTAGGGACTAGTTTTTACTCAGATGGGGCTGGGGAGGAATACTCACCTGTGACTACTTTGGAGGCTATTTAAACCACGCCCGAAGAGCAGCACATGCTTCGCGTTATTCTGCATCCAGCAGCGTAACACTCACCGTGCCTGCAAGTCTGCATCCAGTCTTCTGCCATGCCCGCCTCGAGTCTGGAGCTCCTAGAAAAAGAGAGAAAGAAGGAGAAAAGGTTAGAACAAGAGCAATACCTTTGATCCTTACCTGAATTTCCGATCCATCGCGCCTTCAAGCTGAAAGAAATAAGTTATGTTATGCACGTCGCCTCGCCTGCTGCAGCGCCGCGCTGAACTCACCGGCCTTCGCAGCATCTTCACATTCCACCGCATCCTCCTGCACTCCGGCACCTAAGGGGAAGACAAGAACAGCAAGGTGAGCCAAGGGAATACACAGAGGCAATATTAGTTACCCCCCATAGACTTACCTGATTTTACCACCAGGGGTACTAATCCTCTTCACGGGTCGGCGCAGCTTCCACTGCATCTTCGCCGAACCCCGGCCCCTAAGGGGAAACAAAAGGACAGCAAGGTGAAACAAAGCGACAAACAAGGGGAAACCTTCTCACCACAATACTTACCTGATTTTACCGCCGGAGGCATTATTCCCCGAGACTTCATACTTTCTCTCAGCGCCTGAATGAGGGAGAAAGCAACAGGTTACATATTGACATTATTTTATCGAACTGTGTTGGATAATACAAAATCCTTACCTGAACATTACCGGTTGCCACGAGGAACTCTTCGCTAGGGTCAAGCTGCAACCTGCAAGGAATCGGACAAGAGTGAAAGTCAGACATTTGAACTCTTATGAACTGCATACTTACGGCGTCTTGCCGGGAATCTCAGAGTCAATATTGTTCTGGAACTCACCAATTTCTTCGAGCCAGTGAAGCAACTGGTTATCTACACGCCCCTGCGCTCAATCCAGGATGGAGAGCTCATCTTTCCCAACCATCAGAAGAATATTCCTACGGGCCAAGCAAACGAAGCTAGGTGGGCCAGTCCAGTCCGTCATCCTGGCACTACGCATCACATTGGTGGAGACCGCAGCTGTCCAGTTCAGATCGACGCCCCTGTGGGAGCCAGGTGAGCCTAACAGAACGCAAAGCCTACCCATAAATTCCCACCCGGGCGTTATGGATACCTCAGAAACTGAACAATTGGGCCAATTACTAGGGGAACTGAGGGCTGAAGTGCATTCCGCCCGTCAAGAAACCAATGCTCTTAGGAGAGAACTGATTTTGTGAAAGGAGCGAACTAATGACCTTGCTAGGCAACTACTGCAAAGCCAGGCTGGACAAGCACCCCTACCAGGTTCCGTGGGAAATCCAGCTCCTGTGTTATCGAGTAAACCTGTGCAAATAAACGTACCAGGAAATATTCCATTAGCTCCGCCCGAACGCTTTGCCGGAGATCCCAAAAGGTTCGCCGTGTTTATGAACTAATGCCGCGTGCACTTTTTATGCAGACCTGGAGCCTTCCCAAACGATCAAGCCAAGGTAGCCTTTGTATTGTCATATCTCAGCGGCAGTGCAGCCGATTGGTCGATTCCACTAGTTACTCAGGATGACCCAATTCTTCGGGATTTTCAGGGCTTTCAAATGAGCATGGAAAGACTATTTGCCCGGCACTCCCAAGGACAGGCCCTGGATAATGAACTTTTGTCCCTACGACAGGGTAACCAGGACCTTCTATCCTACATCCTAACCTTTAATAGGTTGATAGTGGAAACTGGATGGCCTGAGGTAAAACGAATAACGTTATTTCATCGAGGGCTTCGAGGAGAACTCAAGGATGTCTTGGCTCTGACCCTTAACCCAGAAAGAAAGAGAAAGGAGACGGCAAATGCAATTGTGTTTATATTGTGGAACTTCTGGGCATTTTCTACGGGATTGCCCTGTAAAACCACCCAAGAAGGTGGTAGGAGCTGCCAATAAAAGCCATAAGGAGTCAGACTCGGGAAACGATCACGCCCGACAAGCGTAGAGATCCACTTGCCGAGCTTGAAGAAGGATACTCAGACCTTGCATTTCATCATACCAATGGCCCTCGTAGATCCAAGGCAGCCATTGCTTATTCACGCAGTAAGGGCATCCATTGATAGCGGAGCCATAGGAAACTACGTGGACTACGAATTGGCTTCCAGGATGAATCTACCTCTCTGCCGAAAAACCACCTCAGATGTCATCACCACAGTCGATGGAACTGAAATTGCCTCTGGGCCTGTAACTCATTCCACACAGCGATGACACTATTGGGTCAGGATGAGCATCGAGAGACTATTGTGTTTGATCTAATCAAAGCCCCACAGTTCCAAATAATACTGGGGATACCTTGGTTGGAAACACATAATCCTTGTATTGATTGGCGAGAGAAGAGAATAACCTTCCCGGATTGTGCACAAACCTGTTACCCTAAGAAAAATCTGAACACAGGCCTGGCCACAGTAACCACAGCAGTCATGTAACTACCTCCAGAATACCAAGAATTCCAGGATGTCTTCCCAAAAGAACAGACAAACACCTTACCACCTCACAGATCATACGATTGTCAAATCGATCTCATACCCGGTGCACAACCCACTTGTAGCAGGATCTATGCCCTTACGGAACCTGAGAACCTTCACCTACGACAATACTTAGACCAGTACCTTGCCAATGGTTTCATTCGCCCATCCAAGTCCCCTGCATCTTCAGCTTTGTTCTTCGTGCCCAAAAAGGAAGGTGACCTCAGAACGTGCATAGACTACCGCGCATTGAACCAGATAACTGTTAAGAACCGATACCCATTGCCTTTGTTCCCTGAATTACTAGACCAAGTGAAGGACGCTTGCATATACACTAAGTTAGATCTCCGGGGGGCATACCATCTGGTACGTGTAAAAGAGGGCGACGAATGGAAGACTGCTTTTCACACTAAGTATGGGTTATTCGAATACCAGGTGATGCCTTTCGGGTTGTGCAATGCACCAGCAGCCTTCCAATACTTCATGAACGATGTCCTTCGTGAACTCATTGACGTTTGTGTTGTCGTATATATCAATGATATTCTAGTATACTCCTCTTCAGAATCTGACCATGTGAAGCACGTCCGAGCAGTCCTTGAGAAATTGCGCCAGCACAAACAATATGCAAAACTGGAAAAATGCATTTTTCATGCCACAGAAGTTGAATTCCTTGGGTTTATCCTGACCCCAAGAGGAGTCCGAATGGACTCATGAAAGGTGGACGCAATCCTTAAGTGGCCATCACCAAGTTCAGTTAAAGGAGTACAAAGCATGCTCGGCTTTGCCAATTTCTACCGCAGATTCGTCCCGGATTTTTCACATGTTGTACATCCCATCACAGCACTCTTGCGAAAAAATAAACGCTTTATGTGGACTGAAGAAGCTGAAAAAGCCTTCCAAGAGCTGAAAGCGAAATTCACGTCTGCACCTGTATTAAAGCACCCGCGCCCTGAACTTCCATACATAGTGGAAACTGATGCATCCAGTCTAGCCATGGGAGCTGTCCTGTCTCAAAAGGACCCTGAAACTGGCCAGCTTCACCCAGTAGCATTTTGTCCAGAAAGTTCTCGGCACCCAAGTTAAACTATGCAGTTACCAACAAGGAGTTATTAGCCATTAAATCCGCCTTCAAGGCTTGGCGGCACCATCTTCTCGGTGCCAGGCATATCATTACTGTGATCACCGATCACCGGAACTTACTGTATTTAAAGACAGCCAAGGCCCAATCGTCACGCCAACTCCGATGGGCATTGTTCTTTGCCGAGTTCGATTTCGTGATAACCTATCGACCAGGTTGTAAGAATGGTAAAGCAGACGCCTTATCCCGAATAGGGATGCGAGAGGCAGAAGTGAACCCAGAACCAGTACCTATAATTTCCGAACAAAGGATTCTTGGCACGACTACTCTACAGACACTAGAGGACATTCAGGTAAAGATCCAGCAACTCTTTGATCCTACAGCCCTGCAGGACTGGGTAAAGAAAGGCCCGGACTACTCTGTCACCAATGACCTGCCTTATTACTAAGGGCAGCTATTTCTGCCACACAAGGAACTACAAGAGCTAGTCATTTCCCGTTATCATGATACCCTAATGGAGGGGCACCCAGGTATTGCAAAAACTGAAGCTAAAATTGAAAGACAATTCTGGTGGCCCACCTGGCGAAAGGATATTAAATCATTTGTGATGTCTTGTGGCATTTGCGCCCCAAAAGAAAAGTCAAAAGAAAAAACCAGCTGGACTCTTACAACCTTTAGACATTCCGCCTACACCATGGCATACCTTATCGTTAGACTTTATTACTGATCTACCCCCATGCAATGGATTTAACACCATTCTAGTTATTGTGGATCTTTTTTTCCAAGATGGCCCATTTTATTCCTTTAAAGGGATTACCTTCAGCTTCAATCCTGGCCAAGGAGTTCCTCGAAAACATTGTTCGCATACATGGATTTCCGTCCGTATTGGTCTCTGACCGGGGCAGTCAATTCATTTCACATTTTTGGAAAAAATGCTGTCAATTGGCGCAAATCGATGTGAGGTTATCGACCAGTCACCACCCCCAAACCGATGGTCAAACGGAGAGGACCAACCAGACTCTCGAACAATACCTGCGTTGTATGTTACATCAGGCTGAGAGTAATGGAAAGACATTCTTTGGATCGCCGAATATGCATACAATAATTCAGTACACTGTGGAACTGGACAAAGCCCCTTTTATACCTTCTATGGGCACCATCCTCGAACCTCAGACCTTGACTCACCCCAACACTTAGAAATGTCCGCAGTGGACCATCTGCACGCTACGATTACACAAGCCTTTAAGGAAGCAACTGCACATTTAAAACAGGCGAAAGAAAAATACAAGAAAGATGCTGATCGGCATAGAAGTGATACTCCACAATACCAGATAGGGGACCAAGTATGGTTAGCCACAAAACATATACCTCTAAAGGGAACACAGACCTTTAACCCCAGATATTTGGGACCTTACTCTATTAAGGCCATTATCAACCCGGTGGCTGTCAAGTTGGACTTACCTGCTAACATGCGAATTCACCCCGTCTTTCATGTGTCACTTTTGAAGCCAGTGCAACCAGGGACAAGACTAACCAAGCCACCAGACCCCATCCTTGTAGACGGGGAACCCGAATTTGAAGTCAAGAACATCCTGGACTCCAAGCTGATGAAGTCAAAACTTTTTTATTTAATCGACTGGAAAGGTTACGGACCACAGGAAAGGTCATGGGAACCTAGTGACCATGTTCATGCACCCCGATTGGTGAAAAAATTCCACCGAAATTTCCCAGACAAACCGAAACCACAGGGAAGAACGACTTTAGGAGGGGCCTTGGGGGGGGGAGTGCTGTCATGATGCCTACCCCCTGACCCAGACCAAGTCCAGCAACCCCGGAAGCAGGCATCAAGTTATCCCAAGCAAGCCCAACAACCCCTGCTAGGGCTATTTGGGTGCGGTCCTGGCGTCTATGGCGCCAGGCTCATATGGAGAGTCAGTCCTGGCGCCATAGGCGCCAGGCTCATAGTTTAAAATTTACCTGATGCAGACCATGCTGCAAACTTACCTGATGGAGACCATGCTGCAAGAGCTCCAAGCCAAAAGAGGCTTGGAAGGGACTACTTTACCTATACTCACCTGGGACTACTTTGGAGGCTATTTAAACCACGCCCGAAGAGCAGCACGCACTTCGCGTTATTCTGCATCCAGCAGCGTAATGCTCACCGTGCCTGCAAGTCTGCATCCAGTCTTCTGCCACACCCGCCTCGAGTCTGGAGCTCCTGGAAAAAGGGAGAAAGAAGGAGAAAAGGTTAGAACAAGAGCAATACCTTTGATCCTTACCTGAATTCCCGATCCATCGCGCCTTCGAGCTGGAAGAAAGAAGTTATTTTATGCGCGTCGCCTCGCCTACTGCATCGCCGCGCTGAACTCACCGGCCTTCGCAGCATCTTCACATTCCACCGCCTCCTTCTGCATGTTCCCGCCGCACTCCGGCACCTAAGGGGAAGACAAGAACAGCAAGGTGAGCCAAGGGAATACACAGAGGCAATATTAGTTACCCCCCATAGACTTACCTGATTTTACCACCAGGGGTACTAATCCTCTTCACAGGTCGGCGCAGCTTCCACTGCATCTTCGCCGAACCCCGGCCCCTAAGAGGAAACAAAAGGACAGCAAGGTGAAACAAAGGGACAAACAAGGGGAAACCTCCTCACCACAATAGACTTCCCTGATTTTACCGCCAGAGGCATTATTCCCTGAGACTTCATACTTTCTCTCAGCGCCTGAATAAGGGAGAAAGCAACAGGTTACACATTGACATTATTTTATCGAACTGTGTTGGATAATACAAAATCCTTACCTGAACATTACCGGTTACCACGAGGAACTCTTCGCTAGGGTCAAGCTGCAACCTGCAAGGAATCGGACAAGAGTGAAAGTCAGACATTTGAACTCTTACGAACTGCATACTTACGCCGTCTTGCCGGGAATCTCAGAGTCAATATTGTTCTGGAACTCACCAATTCCTTCGAGCCAGTGAAGCAACTGGTTATCTACGCGCCCCTGCGCTCAATGCAGGATGGAGAGCTCATCTTTCCTAACCATCAGAAGAATATTCCTACGGGCCAAGCAAACGAAGTTAGGTGGGCCAGTCCAGTCTGTCATCTCATCACTACGCGTCACATTGATGAAGACCGCAGCTGTCCAGTTCAGATCGACGCCCCTGTGGGAGCCAGGTGAGCGTAACACATGCCTCCTCCGAAGACCTTTCCCTCCAAGTTTGCCCGGGTGAATGAGATGAAATCTTCTGAGCAGCCGAGGGGCCTTGATGTTTGACATGGGCTCCCATGTTCTTTCACTAGGGGGATATCCTTTCCATCCAACCAGATATTGAAGCTGGCCCCTTCTATACCTGGAATCACAAATCCGGGACACCTCGTATTCCAATTGGTTGTCGACCACTATGGGAGGAGGTTTGCAGGGTTTTGAGGATGGATAGTAGGGTTTCAGCAAAGATGTGTGAAAGATTGGGTGTATTTTCTTCCATGAGTCTGGCAATTTGATCCGATAAGAAACTGGATTTATAACTTCTTTGATGGGAAATGGACCATAGTATCGAGGGGCCAATTTACTAGGCCGTAGATGTCTGGCTAGTAATTTTGAGGACAACCAGACCTGGTCACCGATTGCATAAGAAGGGCCTGGTCTTCTTTTAGAATCTGCATATTTCTTGGTCTGTTTTCTGGCCTTCTCCAAGAATTCCTTGGCCTCCTTATGTATATTGACAAGGGTTTCGATCCAGGAGTCAACTGTAGGTACTGGTGTAGGTTGAGGAAGAACAGAAGGCAGGACCGATGGATGGAAACCTTGACTGCAATAAAAGGGGCTGGTCTTAAGTGCCGAATGGTCGGAATTGTTGTAGGCGAATTCAGCCACGGGTATCAGGAGGGACCAGTCATCCTGAACCTTGGTGGCGAAGCATCGAAGATACTGTTCCAGGGTTTGAGTGACACGTTCTGTGGCTGCGTTGGTTTGAGGGTGATATCCTGAAGAAAGGGCACGTTGGATTCCTAAGCATTGACAGAGACATTTCCAGAATTGTGAGATGCATTGAGGTCCACGATCCGATATGATCTTGGAAGGGAGTCCATGCAAACGGGATATGTGTTCCAGGAAGATTCCTTCTAGTTCAGAGGATGATGGTAGTTTATGCAGGGGTGTAAAATGAGCCATATGAGTGAACAAGTCTATGGTAACCATAATGGTAGTGTATCCACGGGAAGGTGGTAGTTTCACAATGAAGTCCGTAGCGATAATCTCCCATGGCCTGGTTGGCAGTGTAGGTTGCAGTAGAAGGCCCGCCGGTCTCTTGTTATCATGTTTATTTTGACTTCAGACAATACAGGATTGAATGTACTGCCGTACTTCGAATCTCATCCTAGGCCACCAGAATTCCCTTTGTATAAGACGGAGGGGATTGGCGATGCCACGATGTCCGGAGTGTAGGGTATCATGACAGAGATTTATTATTCTTTGTTGTAGCCTTTTTGTAGGGATGATCAATACATTGGGCCTTATTACAACCTGTCAGATCCGGACCGCGACAAAGGTTGCGGAAAAACCGTCCGATTACGTGATGTCGGTCGCACACACCACTCGGACGCGGAAACGTTGTTACCACCGTCACGGAAAAAGCCACGGAAACGTACATAGCGCTGCCACGAGCAGTGCAAAACCCGTGTCCGCCTCTGTCGCCACGGACACGGAACCGGAAATACCATGATCGCCGAAACCGGAAACAGAGAGGCGGCGACCATATAAAGCACAATCCATCGCCATCCAGAGTCAGCACAAGCTCAATCCACACAGTGAGAAGGCAAAAGGGAACACCAGCATGTCAGCCAGGATTCCAGCTCAGAGGCAGCGCAAACAGCGCTTCAGTGAGGCGGAGCTTACTGTTTTGGTGGAGCATATCGTTGAGCATGCCGAGATGCTATTCAGTGTCGATCAACGGCGTGCCACACATCAGCGGAGGAAGGAAGTGTGGGCTGAAGCAGCACGCAAGTGCACTGCTGTGGGCGTGACTACGAGGAGCGTCAAGGACTGCCACAAGCGGTGGGACGACCTCAGGCTGAGGGTCCGGAACCTGATCTCCAAACACCGCCAACGCAGCAGTGGGACAGGTGGAGGACCCCCTTCCCCACTGAGGCTGCAAGCATGGGAGGAGCGTTGCAGCAGTGTCTTCCACCTAGAGGGCATCCATGGGATCGGGGAGGCTGAAGCAGGAGTGAGCCCACCTGCAGATGCTGGTAAGTGCGCAAACATGAATGCCATATGAGAATAAGCTGATGGCATGACAGGGCCAAAGGACCCATTAACAACCCCCTTCCCCGGGCAGTGCATGACAGGGCCAAAAGACCCATTAACAACCCCCCCCCGGGCAGTGCATGACAGGGCCAAAGGACCCATTAACAACACCCCCCACCCCCGGGCAGTGCATGACAGGGCCAAAGGACCCATTAACAACCCCCCCCCCGGGCAGTGCATGACAGGGCCAAAGGACCCATTAACAACCCCCGCCCCCGGGCAGTGCATGACAGGGCCAAAGGACCCATTAACAACCCCCCCGGGCAGTGCATGACAGGGCCAAAGGGCCCATCAAGATCCGTATGGCCACCAACATCACATCAATGCATATCCCCAACAATCAGATGCATGAAACTAACACTATTGAATGATCAGCCTGTATGATGCATGTGATGCACCCAGCAGGCACCACCACAACACTAATTACATGTCCTCTGTGTACCCACAGCTGAATCAAGTGACAGTGACACGGCACAACCCGCCAGCCAGACTGCACCGGCACATGTCCAAGCCACCGCACCTGCACAAGAGGATGCTGCCAGCAATTCGGCATCACTGCACACAGTAACAACAGCAACAAATGTGCCGGCAACCACCACTGAAAGCCCCAGCGTCTCAACGCTGCCTGAGCCAACAAAGGTGCCACAGGAACCATCATGGTCACCAGAACCAACACAGAAGGCAGCTGCACTGCAGTTGAGGCGGCCTGTAGTGACAACAGTGCCCAGGCAGAGCACCCTGATACTGGCCCTCAGGGGGGAGATGGCCACATTTGATGACCTGGGATCCTTTCACCAGCTTGAGTTTAGCCCCACATCATTCAGAAGACCCCTGAGGTCACCCACCCCATCTATGGCAGAGCTCAATTCCCGCATGCAGCGGATGGAGGAGCAGCAGGCTACCCTCACACAGCTGGTGGAGAGGCAGCTTCAGGAATCTCGGCTGCAAAGGGAGTGCTACAGCACGTCAGTGCATCGACTGTCAAGATCAATAGGACTTTTGCCAGCACTATTGTCACCCTGGTACGCCATGTGCGGGAGGGCAATGATAACACCTCCAGGATCATAGAGAGCCTGTTGATTGGGAAACAGGCAAATATTGCCCGTATGCCATCCATACTTGATTCGGTGCCATCAAATACCACCACCCCATCCAGCTCCACTACTGACAGTCCAAGGAGGCGCTCGAGTCGCCTAACAGGGCTCTCGGGCAAGGATACACAAGCGCAGAAGCGCACACGGAAGTGATGGCATGTGTGCGGGGCACTGCAGGACACATGTGGACTTCAAGGGTGTGAGGGGAGGGTATGTTTGGGTGGTGGGGGAGGTCGTTTTGGGTGTTTGGACATTGGGGCATTGTTGGGGGTGGGTACGTTTGGGCGGTGGGGGAGGTTGTTTTGGGTGTTTGGACATTGGGGCATGGGTGGGGGTGGGTACGTTTGGGCGTGGGTGGGCACGGGTGTACAGTTTCCATTACCATTGTACCTCCTTCCCTGTTATCCATTCTTCAATACATCTTCATTTTAAATCTAAACATACATGTGTGGACATCTATCATTTCATTTGCAGTACTACAAATCATTTATTGTCATCATCATGTGCATGCATTGCTGTGAATGTGCTGTGTCTCAGAGGTAGATGCGAATCAGTTCATCCCGTGTTCTTTGGCCATCATGTGGCCCCCCAGGGGGAGGTGGTGCCATCCCATCCCCATCCCCATCTCCGTCTCCATCTTCTTCATCTCCGTCTGGTGGCATTGGGCTGTTCCTGCCCAGGCAGATATTGTGCAGCATGGCAAATACCAGTGTGATTTTACCCGTCTTCACTGGGCTGTACAGCAGTGCCCCACCAGATCTGCTCAAGCAGCAGAACCGGGCCTTCAGCAGTCCAAATGTCCTCTCAATCATTCCACGTGTGCAGATATGTGCCCTATTGTACGCCTCTTCATGCCTGTTCCTTGGTCTCCGTACAGGTGTCATCAGCCATGGCGTGAGTGCATATCCAGCATCACCTACATGGGATGGAGATGGGGGGACATGTCAGTGTTTGTGGTATCATGTCTTCACCTGATGCTGTGCTATCTTGTATCATTGTTCATTCATGCATATGTGCCATGCGGTGGTTGAAAGTGATTATTGGCCATCACAGTGGATGCAGCCAACTGGATATCAGCTTACACATGTACGTGCACGTGTACTCTGACCTGTGGGTGACATTTGATTGTGATTATGGCATAGTGCAGTGCTGTGCACACATGGCAGAGTCACTCCATTGTGTAGAAGTAGTTAATGCAGAACGTCTCATTTACAGGCATCATGTGCATTGGGAGGTCAGTGTCCTATTTGTGGGTGGGTGTTAGCAGTGGCACAAGGTGTATGGGACAGTGGAAGTATCGGCTGTGTGTGTCATGTGGCAGGGTGTGTAAGGGCACACAGTGGTGAGCTGTCATGTCTTACTTCGCAATCTATTTGGTTGATGGCAGGTGCCGTGATGCATGTGCGGTCACAGCGCCACACTCACATTGCCCATTGTCCTAGAGACACACACACCACTTCAACAGGGTCAGAGCATTGTCAGCTGTACTCACCTAATAGCCAGGTGTTTTGTCCAGCATAGCGTTCCATGTACCGTGGCAACGTGGAATTGCGCAGTACCATTGAGTCATGGGTTGAGCCTGGGAAACGTGTGCAGCAGTGTGTAATCAGTTGCATGGCATCACATACCATCTGTACCTTCAGTGAGTGGTACTGTTTCCTATTGCGGAAGACCATCTCAGGAGGGGGGGATGGCGGTGGGGGAGTCTATGTGGCTGCTGATGTTGTCCTCAATCATGGCAGTGATTTACAGGATTGTGGGACGGTCCAGCCGGTATAGTGTGTAGATCTGTCCAGGGGTAAGGTTCCAGGGTGAGGCCCTGATGCGTGGTATTGCTGGCTGCCTGCGGGGTTGTGCCGGATGGACAATGGGGTTGGCCATGGGTGCAGGGTTGGCTGGTTGGCGCCTACGCCTCCTCCGCCTCCTCCTCTGCACCATTACTGCCATCATGTGCAGTGCTGCCTGTTGGTTGAGTAGGCCCAGTCCCAGTGCTACTAGAGCTGCTACCTGCATGTTTCTGTGTTGTGTTTGGCTGGGTGTGGCCCTTTTGTAGGCTCCCAGTGTGCTGCTGATTCCAGCTGGGCTGATTCAGTGCACCTGTGCCCTGATTCAGTTCAGCAGGCACTGTTTAACGTCTTGTTCGCGGTGGCGGCGGTACCGCCTCCGTGATCACGGTTTTAACGCAATTTTTCTGGCAGTGTTTCCGTGTCCACGCTAGTTGTGATGCTTGCAGTGTTTCGTATTGCCGGTAACGGGGCGGTTTCCGTGCAGGTGGATTTTCCGGGGACCTTTACTCCGCAGTGGCGGTTTGGGGAGGGGCTATTTCCGGGGACGCGGGTCATGATTGGGCGGACGTGCAAACGGTGCCGGTATGGTTTTAACGGCGGTGTTAACTCCGGACCGGTGCACTTGTAATGAGGCCCATTGTCCTTGAACAGATACCCTTCCCGGACCCATAGATTCCATTGATTTTTCTTGGATATATCCTTCCACAGATCAGAGGATTGGGTCTGAGCTTGGATTTCTTCAAGGAGGTTGACTGCTTGGGCTACGAAGATCTTGGGGGAAAACATCTGAGGATATGCCTTGTCTTCAATGGGCTCGTAGTCTGGTTGTCGAGATAAGGTGTCAGCAATTAGGTTTTGTGATGTGGAACTGGTACTGGGCAAAGAAGTAGGCTCATCGCGCCTGACGACTATTCCTACACTCCAAAGACTGTAGAATCTGGAGGTTCCGGTGGTCCGTACGGACCTGAACTGGATGTTTAGCTCCCAGAAGTAAATGTCGCCACTCAGTGAAGGCTTGACGGATGGCTAACAATTCCTTTTCCAGGACTGAATAGTGTGTTTCACTAGGAGTCGGGGTTCGTGAAAGATAAGCAATTGGGTGTTCAGTTTATCTCCTAATTCTTGCTTCAGGACCACACCTATCTCGTAATTAGAGGCGTCCGTTTCTACTAGGAAGGGTCGACTAGTATCGGGTTGGGCCAAGATAGGAGCTTGTGTAAACTCTGTCTTCAAACCCTGGAACGCCGTTTCTTGTGGTGTAGACCAGAGGAAGGGAGTGTCTTTCTTCAGGAGAGCAACAATCAGTTGTACTATCTCGGAGAAATTAGATATGAACTTGCGGTAGAAATTGGCAAGGCCCAGGAATGATTGAACTTGTTTCACGGAAGTAGGAGCAGGCCAGGCCAGTATGGCCTTTACCTTTGAAGGATCCATACCGATTCCTTCTGGGCTAAGGATAAATCCTAGGTAATGAACGGAGGTTACATGAAACAAACATTTTTCGGGTTTGGCTAAGAGTTTGTGTTCTCTAAGTCTCTGCAAGACTGCCTTCACATGCTCTTCATGTTGTATGGGGTCCTTGGAGAAGATCAATATGTCATCCAGATATACAATGATGAAGAGAAACAACATGTCAGAAAACACCCGGTCCATAAAGCGTTGGAAAATTGCCATGGCATTAGCTAGTCCAAAGGGCATGACTAGATATTCATAATGGCCAAAGGGTGTTATGAAGGCGGTTTTCCATTTGTCACCTTCCCGGGCACGAATCAAATGATAGGCGCCCCTGCGATCCAACTTGGTGAATATTACTGCACCGCTCACGGCTTCCAGGATGTCTGAAATCAAGGGTAACGGGTACCGGTCCTTGAGGGTGCATTGATTTAGGGCGTGATAATTGAGGCAGGGTCTGAGTTCCTTGGTATCCTTCTTGGGAACAAAGAATAGGGAAGCACCAGCAGGAGATTTTGAAGGTTTTATGGTGCCATTTTCAAGGTTGGTATCCAGGTATTCGCTTAGGGCCTTTTTCTCGGGTTCGGAAAGGATGAACATCCTGCCGTAGGGACTCACTGTGGAGGGTTCTGTATCTATTGCGCAGTCTTCAGGTCTGTGTGGGGGTAAGGCCTGGACTATGGCAGTCGAAAAAACATCAGCATATCCTTGATAGGCCTCAGGAACGTGTATGACATTAGACACCATGAGTGATGTCTGTTGTTCCCTTGTAGGTTCCTTTGGGTTTGTTAACGGAGGTTCCAGGGATAGGCAGTGAGACATGCAAAACTCTAAGCCTAGGAATAGAGAACCCGCTGTCCAGTTGATATATGGATTGTGTTTCTGTAGCCAGGGCATACCCAAAACCATGGGGTGATGAGCTGACTTAATGATGTCAAACCTAATCAGCTCCTGATGGTGATTTATTGAAAGCTGGATCTCTTTGGTCTGCAGGCTTATGGGCCCTGATGCGAGGGGTCTTCCGTCAATAGCTTCCACAGGTTGCATGGTGCTTCGTGTCTCGTACAGAATTCGATGTTTAGTAACCCATTCTTGATCGATGAATATCCCCATAGCTCCGCAGTCTACTAGGGCCAAAATGGCATAGGTCTTATTCTTGGAGGGTGATAAGAAGGCCTGTAATATCACCAAATTGTTTTGTCCAGGAGAGTTTAAGGAAGGATGGAATTGCTGTGGAGCAAACATCTCTCTCCCGTAGCTCTGCTCCATCTAGGATCGGGAGCTGGTGTTTCCCGAACGCTGAGGGGGTGCTAGAGGGCATTCCCTAACCAAATGCTTATCTGAGGCACAATACATGCACAAGCCCGTATGAATTCTTCTCATTCTCTCTTGCGGAGATATGGGTCCACGAAAAGCCCCAATCTGCATGGGCTCTGGTTCCGTGACTGGGCTTAGGTTGATATCCGTTCTGATGGTACTCTTAAATTATACCTTAGGAGGAAATCCCCTGGTTTTTTTCTTTTCTCTCTTCCTTTCCTGGATACGGAAGTCAATTTGCATGGCAAGATCCATTAGTGCATGGAACGAGCTTGATCGTGCCACTCTGGCCAGCTCATCTTTAATCTCTTCGTTCAATCCTCTCATGAACAGGGTAAAGCTGGCCTCAGCGGACCAGTCAGCTTCCTTAGCCAGTTGTTTAAATCGGGTCACATACGTGAGCATATCCTGGGAACCTTGCTGAAAGTCTAACAGGCGTTCCTGGGCGCTGTAAACCTGCTCAGGGCGGTCAAACATGTTTTTAAGGGTCTGTATAAACCTATCATAGTCGTCCAAGAGGGCATCACTAGAGTTAACGAGGGGAGTAGCCCAAGTTAAGGCATTCCCGGAAAGGTGAGAGATTATAAAACCCACCTTGGCCCTGGGGGTCGAAAAGTAATAGGGCTTGAAGGTAAAGTGGACCAAGCACGAATCCAGGAATGCACAAAGGGTTTTTGCTGAGCCGTCGTATTTGTCCACAATGCCGCCCAGTAAGACACTTTCTTTTGTAGCAGAACCCCGGGATAGGACCAACTGTTTGAGAGCGGCGTTCTCCGCCTTTAAATTCTGTACCTCCGTTGATAATTCCTGCATACTACGCATCAGGTCCTGCACGGCAGCCTCCATATCAATATCAAGTTCGGTCGGGTGGCGTCTCAAACTGTCAAGGAGTTCTCCCCTTCTCACCTTAGTCCGTTCTTTACTGGTGTCCTTGGTCGATGCCTTCTTGCGGATGGACCGGGTCTTGAAGAAGGCTGCCTGAGTCTCTTCCGAATCCAGAATGCGTTCAGTTTCCAGGACGCCGAATCCAGGAGGCAGTGAAAGCACGCTAGCCACGAATCCAGGAGGTAAGTAGAAGGGGGAGGACAAGGAAGGGATAGTGAGATTGGAAAAAGGAGAAGAACCGCGAGCTACAGAGCACACGTCTAGTCGCTACTTCGCAATAGCATTGAGAAACACAGAGCCGCGGAAGGCGTGGTCTATTAGTAGAAAAGGCTACGTCCAGCGCATGGAGCGAGAAGGGATTACCCTGGACGGCCATGTTGGGAGTATTAATGAGTGCAAGCCTGCTGTGACAGGGACCAAGAAGCCCAAAAGAGGCGCACTCTGATTCATGACAAACGGCACCCTCAGCCGGTGCAGTGTCTGAACAAGAACGCGAAAGAGCGTCTGCACCCACATGAAGGCAGGCCGGACGGTAAGTGATGTTGAAATTAAACTGTGAAAAAAGAGATGCCACCTGACCTGGTGGACTGTGACACATTTCATAGTCTTGAAAGCCAATAGGCTACGGTGATCGGAGAACACAGCGACTTGGTGTTTAGCTCCTAACAGATGATGACACCATTCGGTAAATGGGTCCTTCATTGCCAATAGTTTGCGCTCAGTCACCGTGTAATTGTGCTCATAAGGCGCAAGTTTCCTGGAGAAGAACCCCACTTGGTGTATCTCATGAAAACCAAATGAGGACACTTCTGAGAGAGCAAAGCCCCCACAGCCAAGCTGGAGGCATCAGCCTCCACTAAAAACAATAGTTCTGGGTCGGGGTGCTGAAGACTTGATAGTTGCGAAGATTAGGAAACCTCCGTCCCCAAGTACCACACAGAGGGATATAATAAAACTCCCTGTGCAATCTTTGAGGCCACAGGTGGCAGGTACAGGAACGCCGGAAACCCCGAAGGTGCTGTAAGGTAAACAAGCACTTACTTCAGTGCCAACTATCAAGGTGAACAAAGCAATAACGACTGGGTATGTCAAAAGAATACCTTACCGAAGTGTTGGTGGGGAAAAGTCCTAGAGAAGCCGAGGCGAACCCCACTTCCCAATATGGCGTGAATGTACTCTCAGTGAAAGAAAAGGGAGAGACGGCAGCAAGAGGAGTCAGCAGCAGCCGCCTGGAGCAGATGATACTTTCATTGGATACCCGCTGAAAATTTAAAGCGTGGTGCGCAAGCACCTATCCAGAAGGCAATAACAAGAGGTCTAGTGCGTTGTGCTGTATCCAGTACTTGTGAAAACAGGACATCGTAGCAAAATCAGGATCCAAATGAAGTCCATGATACAAGAGCTGTGGTCAAGTAATACCAGTGATGTCCTCCGAATGAATAGTTAACAAAAGCCAAGGGTTGAGGCAAAAGCAGTCCAGCAAATGTAATCCGAGGTCCAAAATACCAGAACAAGTCAAAGTTCGTGGAGGCAGACACCAAACAGTGCTTGAGAACAGCTCTGTTCTGCTGTTCTGGAGTGTCGAGAAGCCGGGCGATTTATAGTGTTGCTATAGGAACCGTGTTACATGAAGGCAACCTGCGTGTCACGTGACAGGCCGTAGTACGTGGAAACCTAGCAACATGACGCTTCACCCGGAACGGCGACAGGCGCCATGGCAATTGCTAGTGTAGGAATGGTTGCAATCACACAAGACGATGTTGATTTGTCCGCGCCATCCATGGGCGCAGTGCTGCCTTCAACGGAGCTGAGCAGACAGCCCCCTGCTGCCATTGGGAACGTGAGGTATGGGCGGGTGTGTCTGTGTGTGTGCAATGAAGGGATCAGCTGGGACATGGAGTGCGTGACACTAGGGCAGAGGAGAAGGCGCTCTTTAGGGAGTCAAATGCTTCCTGGGCAGCAGGGGTCCACTGAAAGGTACGTTTGGCACTAGTCAAGGCAGTCAAAAGGGCCACAATGAAAGAGAGACCGTGGATAAACCTTCGATAAAGGTTTGAAAACCTGAGGAAGGACTGGAATGCCTTGACTGAACCAGGTACCTGCCATCCCAGAACTGCCTTGACCTTGGAGCGATACATACGGATTCTGTGTGGTGTTAAGTCATACCCCAGGAATTCTACCTCATCTGAGTGGAAAACACACTTTTCAACTTTGACAAAAAGATGGTGCTCTCTCAAGCATTGTAGCACCGTCCGGACACGTGTGACGTGTGTCTCCAATGAAGGTGGGTAGATTAAGATATCATCAAGATATACTGTCATGATTACATCCAGGGTTCCTAGTCTAGATTCAGGAGTTCAGGCCAGGCGGGATTCTTTGAATAGATCAATAGGCTTTAGGAGGGTGTTAGCTTGGCACACATGGCACTCTCATAATTCACAGCACATTAAGTAACCATAGACTTCCATAGGGATTCATAGCATCCTAATACCCCTAAAATGGCCGCCCTGTGGGTTATGGATAGGTTTGAGCAGAGAACTAGACATTGAACATTGTGGGCTACTTAAGCCCCGCTTCCGCAGTAACCACTACCTGCGCTTCTGCTCACAAAACCTGTGAAATCAAAGAAAAGTAATATTAATAACTTGAAAAGCTCACAGAATATCTACCGACCACAGACAAGAATTACCTGACCGAAGTTTCTGCTGCCGCAGTTTTTCCAGTAGATGACATTTCTTCTCTCACAGTTCCTCTTCAGTCATCAGTCCTCATTCGCAGCCGCAGCAACATTCTGAGGTTTATCTCAGCTTCCGAAGACCTGCAATACAAAGGTACCTTAGGTAAAAAACGAACATTACAGGTTTAAGAGTGAAGATAATTTTCTACGCGCATACGTACCTGGAGCTCCCATTGAGTTTTTTCCTCACAGTTGAAAACCGCGCTTCATAGTGGGAGGCTGTAGTTTTCGGACATGAACAACTTACGCTGTTAAGGATTTTTTCTTTCTGATTACGCGTGCTTACTTGCCACAGTAAAAGTCCCTTCTCAGGATACCGAAGACCCCTCCATGTTTTACGTGCCTCATCTATAGCAAGTGCGCCAACTTACCTCTAGAAAAGGTTTTCATATTCATTCCTTGCAACCCCGAACTCATCAGTTAAAGTTTTACTTCAAGAGATCCTACAAAATGAAAGAAGAATTCATTAGTTAGTAAGAGAGCTCTCTCCAACTTAGAGAACGTTTACTCCTCAGTGACTTCTATTACTTCTCCTTGGTTCTGTCAAGATACTCATTTACATTGTTAGGCGGAAACCTGTGCAGTTCCCTCTGGGACCACTGCAAAAGATTTAGGACTACAGGTGTTGGCGGTGAACCCACTTGGTAGCAGTCTGCACCACACAGATTCACTTGGTAGCTGTGGCTGAGCAGTCAGACTTCTCTCAAGAAAAGTTGGTCAGTATGTGGAGTATACAACATAGGGCAATTCTTCGCAGCAAGACAAGCAAACACGCAACAAGGCTTAGTGTAAAGATAGTAAGTTATTTATTTATAACACAACATCTATGGAAAACACTAAAGCAAATCACGGCAAACAAATCAAACACAATTACTCTACGGAGTAGAAAACGATCAATCCCCCTAGCAAAATATCGACAACTCTAGGTTCTACCGGTACCACTTATTTTCAGACAGAGGTGTATACCTCAACCTAGATGGCACTCGAATATTAGTTAGGACGGGAGAGAAAAAGATAGGCAGGTTACGAAGTCAACACAGTTCGATCCTATGCGGGTAAAAAAAAATGCAAGGCAGGAAGGCAAGAATCACAATAGCTCGTAAAGTTCAAAGGCCAGGCCCACTCGGAGAGAGGCAAGGCGCGATGTCCCAAAAAGTCTCTAGTGGAGATGCATTCAAGTCTTTATAGCAAATTGTTATCGGCAGATTGAACCAGTTCAGAACAAAGAATGAGCAAAGCTTGGAGGCGACCCAGCGGAACGGAGAGGATTAAGACACCTCACTCGAACCGAACAAAAGGGAAGCCAGGCGGACACGGTACCTTGTTGTGGAGGGCAGCTCCGGCGGGGGCAGTTGTTCCTGGTGGTGGATGCACGTCGGGTCTTGGCCAAGAGTAGAGATGATCTCGTCGTCGAAGAAAAGTAAAGTCCGGTGCACCACCAGGGAAGAAACCAGCCGCGGAGTGCTCCGTCACAAGGCACCACCTTTTGGTCGCGGTACAGGGGTAGTGGCTATCCGGTTGCCGAGGTGCTCTGCACGGGCAATTCGACCACTGCGTCCTGAGGCGAATAAAAAGCAAAGGGGACTGGTTGTTCCCACCAGTCAGGGGAAGAGACTCTCCGCCAGGGAGATCTCCACTGTTGTCGGGAAGTGGTGAGTCGGTTCCGCAGGGCTCCACCGGAGGTGTCGTCGTGCAGGTCGGCTCAGCGTTACCCTCGTCGGATTCTTAGGTCCTGTGGCGACTTCTGAAGATCCAATCCCAAAAGCCCTGCTTTTATGCAGAAGACCCCCATTCATTCAGCCTAGCTGTCAATCAACACATGCTAAGTGGTGAGCGGGAAGGCTCACCACCTGGGCCAATCACTCCAGAGTGCGACCTGAGTTGGCAAGGCAACTCGGTCCAGGGTGCCTAAACCCCCTCCCACACCCCTGAGGTAACCCAGACAGAATGGCACCACTTTGGAGGGTCTCTGTACAGAGGCCCGCCAAAAGTGGAACAAAGGGCTCAACCTTTGGTTTAGGAGTCACAGAGACGAACACAGACGCCATTTTAAAACCGAGTTCTGGCAGAAAATACCACTCGATAAACTTATTTAAGATAAGTAGATCGGTGGTACGTCAGAGATTAATGAGAAAAAGTATTAATCTCCAACAATGGGACGAATCCCATAGGGTTATGTTCGGGATCGAACATAACAAGTAGTTTCCACTGCCACCAGCCAAAACTCGACGAGGGGGGACGGGACAGTGCCCCCTCGAGTAACAGATCCAGGAGTAATCGAATTACCCCTACTAGTACGTCCACAATAAGATGGTTGGTACTAGTTCTGTTAGTAAATTTAGGTCTAGTAAAGCCAATGGTGACTTTACATGCCCGGGGAGACAGTAGTCAGTCCCCGGGTATGGAGTCTATGGTGGGGGACCCGCTAGGGCGCCCCCGTGTTATGACACGTAGGGTGCGCTGTAACACACATAGAAAAACATATGAGACCCGATGGAGTAAAAGACCCCATAGCCCATAGAACACATTAACATTTCAAAGGAATTACCCACATACATGTCCAAGAGTGGGAGAAAAGAGTCTCACTCTTGGCAGGATGGAAAAAAACAAAATCCAGAAATCCAGCAAAGCTGCTGCGGGACTCACTAGGTTAGGAAATTCAGCCTAAACAGAGAATTCTCCCTAACACTCGCCCCCCCCAGACTAAGGGACAGGAGGATTTAATCCACTCCTGGATGAATCTCATACCTCTAGTCGATGACATACATCCTAGAGAGACCATCAGCATTTTGGTGGTGACACCCTGACCTGTGCTCAATGGTGAAATCAAACCCTTGCAGGCAGATCGACCATCTCAATAGTTTTTGGTTTTCCCGTTTCATTTGCATTAACCATCTCAAGGGTTGGTGGTCAGTCTGAATAACAAAAGTAGAACCATACAAGTACGGCCTAAACTTCTTCAGAGCCCACACGATAACAAAGCACTCTCTTTCGATTGTTGCCCACCTTGTTTCAGGATCCTTCAGCTTGCGGCTGATGAAGCAAACGGGGTGCTCCCTACCTTTCCCATCCAGTTGACTGAGTACGGCACCTATCCCTACACTGGAAGCGTCTGTCTGCACAATGAAGTGTTGGCGGTAATCAGGAGCTCTGAGTACTGGGGCTTGGCAAAGAGCCTGTTTCAGGTTTTCAAAAGCCTGATTGCACTCCTCGTTCCATTTAACCTTTTTAGGAAATTTGGGCGAGGAGATGACATTCAGTGGAGAAGCTATGGTCCCATAGTTCTCTATGAAATTCCTGTAATACCCAGTGAGGCCTAGGAAGGCTCTCACCTGGGTTTGAGTAGTTGGTGTTGTCCAATTTTGCACAGCTTCAATCTTACTGAGCAAAGGCCTTATTTCTCCACCGCCTACCTCATGCCCAAGATAGACTACCTTACTCTGTCCAATTTGGCATTTACTTGCCTTTATGGTCAGATTGGCTCGTCCAAGAGCCTGCAAAACATCTCTTAGGTGGATTACATGTTCTTCCCAGGAATTGCTGAACACTGCTATGTCATCCAAGTATGCCATGCAGACGTCCTCCATCCCATTCAGAACCTGGTTTACCATCCGTTGAAACGTAGCAGGTGCATTCTTCAGTCCGAAAGGCATTACCTTAAACTGGTATAAGCCAACGGGGGTAGAAAATGCAGTTTTCTCCTTGGCATGGTCTGTCAGGGCTATTTGCCAATAGCCTGACATCAAGTCAAATGTGCTGAGGAACTTGGCGGCGCCAAGTTTATCCACCAACTCATCTGTTCTTGGCAAAGGGTGGGCATCAGTCGTGGTGACTGCATTAAGAGCTATATAGTCCACGCAGAATCTAAGCTCTTTAGATCCGGCCTTTGGTACTAACACAACTGGGCTAGACCATGGACTAGTAGAGGGCTCTATTACCCCGAGATCAAGCATCTTGCTGACCTCACCTTTGATGTGGGTTCGTACGTTTTCTGACATGCGGTATCCTCTGCTTTTGACCGGCAGACAGTCACCAGTGAGTATGTCGTGCTGGCCCCAAGGGGTCAAGCCTGGTGAAAGCGAGAACAGAGAGGCAAACTGATTCAACATAGATTTGCACTCTTCTTGTTGCTCGGGTGTCAGATTGGAGGAGAGATTTACTCCTTCAATTTTTTCATCTAAAGGCAAGCCTCTGAGGAGATCCGGAAGAGCTTCACTCTCTTCTTCTTCCTCGGATGATGCTAGAAGCAACGCTCCTACATCAGGTCGTGAGACATACGCTTTAAGTCGGTTGGTGTGAAAGACTGTCGGAGCCTCCTTGGGATTGCCCAAGTCCACTAGATAGTTAACCTCTCCGAGTTTACCCACTACTCGGTAGGGTCTCATCCATTTATCTTGCAAGGCCCTCTGCCTTGTTGGGATCATAACGAGAACGAGCTGGTCTTGAGCAAACTCAACCATGTTAGCCTTTTGATCGTGCCAGTGCATGACCAATGCTTGTCCAGCTTTCAAGTTATCGCTTGCTTCCGTCATCATGTGCGACATTCTCCTCCTGAGACCTATCACGTAGTCAGTCACTCTGACTGGCCTGGGGGAAGGAGCACTCTCCAACCCCTCCTTAATCAAGGCCAATGGACCTCTGACGGGATGACCATAGAGTAGTTCGAAGGGAGAGTAACCTACTCCCTCCTGAGGGACTTCTCTATAAGCAAAGAGAAGGCATGGCAATAGAAGGTCCCACTTACGCTTAAGGGGTTCCTCTAGAGCACCTATCATGCTCTTCATGGTTCGGTTGAACCGTTCTACCAACCCATTGGTTTGTGGGTGGTAAGCCGTTGAGAACTTGTAAGTTACTCCGCAGGTTTTCCACATGGCTTTCATGTAGTGGGACATAAAGTTTGACCCCCTGTCAGAGATTACTTCCTTAGGGAACCCGACCCTGGTAAAAATACCAAGGAGGGCCTTAGCCACAGCCGGAGCTGTAACAGTCCTCATAGGAATTGCCTCAGGATACCCAGTAGCATGGTCTACTACAACAAGTATAAACCTGTTGCCTGAGGAGGTTGGAGGATCAAGGGGACCAACGATGTCAATCCCTTCTCTCTCAAGTGAGACTCCCACAACCGGGAGAGGCACTAACGGTGCCACGTTCTTGGATCCAACCTTACCAGAGATCTGGCAGGTGTGGCAGCTCCTGCAGTGTTTTTCTACTTCGGCCCCCATCTTTGGCCAATAGAAGTAGAGTGAGAGCCTTTCCTTAGTCTTCTTGAAACTCAAGTGACCAGCCAAAGGAATCTCGTGGGCTAACTGCAAGAACTGTGGTCTGTTCTCTAGGGGTACTACAAGGCGTTTGTAGTCTCCAGGTGCAGACTCGGTCGGTTCACTGTAGAAGAGGCCATCTTCCCAGTGCAACCTGTATTTCCCAGGTTCTTGCCCTTCAGCCTGAGCTTCTGCCTGATGGCGAAGACCTTCCAGAGTTGGACATTCTCTCTGTCCCTTACTGAAGTCTGCCCTGCTGGGTCCACCTTCTGCCAGTAAAGACTGCAGCTCAGGATGGTCAACAGGATCCAGATCTCCAATGAGTTCCTGGCCTTCCATTAGCTCTTCCTCAGAGTCTAATTCTACCACACAGGGTTGTACCTCCCTCTCAGCCTCGGCTGGAGGTGGAGTTACGGGTGTGACGTTGGACAACCGCGGGGAAGTCCGTGTCGGCTGCACTGGAATGCTGGCTGCTGGTTTCGGGATAGAAGTCTTAGGTTTCCCCTTCGCTTCTGATTTCTTGGAGACAGCGGCCGACAATTCCAGTGGAGCAGGAGTGATTTCTTTCTTCATCATCTCCCTGAGAGTACCGCGCATGGTCCTCTCTCTTGCAGGTCTGGTTAGCTCCTGTAACCGTTTACTAGGAGGTCTGGGAGTATGCGATACAACTCCGAGAGTTTTCAAATCGTTACCCAACAGTACGCGTCCTGGTACCTCACTCTGTATGCTGACAGGTAACTTCACAGTCATGTCGTTACACTGGATGAGAACTGGTAATTGGGGAAGCATCTGCACAGGCCCTCCAGCTAACTTGGTGAGGCGTTTGGGTGCCTTAGCAACATCCTCAGCCTGAAAAAACGATTTATCCACCACAGTTATGCTGGCCCCAGTGTCCCTAATAGCAGGAGTCTCCTGACCATTCACCTGGACACTGTCCTTGTAATACTCTTTAGTATTATCGGGGATAGAATTATAGACATCTAAATTCTGTTGTTCCCACAACCCCAGAGATACTAAAGAAACGCTGGCTGAGACTCCAATGGGTTCGTCAGCTAGCAGTAGAAAGTTTCCACTTGCCATTTGGACTTCCTCCTCTGGAGCGAAGGCTAAGGAGACAAGCTGGACCCCTGAAGGTTTACCCTTACATCTGGGATCTCCTTTCACGTGGTCAGTCGAGCCACAAACAAAGCATTTACCGAATGCTTTCTGGAATGGAGGCTTGTTCTGACCTCCTTCCGGTTTGGCACCAGAAGACACACTATTCTGCTGTGGTTTTCCCGGTGGCTTACCCTTCTGGTTTTGTTTGGGGCCCTCTTTGGAATGTGAGTTATTCGAATTCTCGTTTTAGTCTTTTTTAGGCTGTTTTCCCTCATCCTTTTTCTGAGTTGCCCCAGAATCCTTATGAGTAGCCCTGTTGGCAACCCACAAGTCAGCAGCCTTAGCCAGTGCCCTGGAATCCAATTCCTTCGAATCAGCCAAGTGCTGTCTGAGCTCAGGAGAACAGGCATCATAAATAGACTCCAACATAAAAAGATTTCTCATACCCTCATAAGTGTTCACTTTGTAACCCTTAATCCATCCCTCTAAGTTTTTCAACCCTTCACTCACCCAGGAAGCCCAAGGGGTACCATCATGCTTTTTGAGGGTTCTAAACCTCTTAAGATACTGGGAAGGGGTCTTCCCGAATCTAGCTATCAAAGCTAGTTTCACACTTTCGTAATCCGTCTTATCCGCCTCCCCCAACTCCATTACCACATCAGTCGCAACAGGAGGGAGCCTAGAGAACAACCAGGGAAGCAACGCATTCCCGGTGATATCCTGGAGCCCATGATTGTATTCAAACAGTTTCAACCAATCCAACACATCCAATCTCGGTTCATACATACCCACTAATTCCTTCGGCATCCGGGGTCTTTTGGGACTGGAGCTCCTAGAGGAACCAGAGGAGAGAGAAGCATTTTCCATAGACAACTTTTTCATTTCTAACTCGTGATTAAGTTCTATTTCTCTGAGTCTCAACTCAGCTTGCTTCTGCTCAGCCTGGGCATTCATCCGTCTGAACTCGAGCTCTTGGTTTCGTTCAGATTGAGCCAAGAACTGCATATATTCTAATTCGAGCTTCATTTTTTCAAGTTCAAAATAAGCAGGGTTACTTGTGGGACCCGGTATGGGCCCCGTAGGCACAGCTGGTAAGGCCGGTAGAGGAGCGGGGGAGACAGTTTTGTTAGCCTCTCCGTCCTCGTCATCCTCTTCATCGCTATCATCAGAATTACGATTCAGATCAACACCATTACTGTTATCTACAGTTGCTGGAGAGATTGGTTCCTCTGAACCAGTACCCAGACTTTGGTTCGCCAGCAATCTCTCTATTAGTTCTAACTTCTTGCCTCTTACAGAAAGATTCTCTTGCCTACAGAGAGCTCGCAAACTCTCAGTATTTTCACCTGACAAAGATTCTTGACTGTAAGTTTCCATCGTAGACATGTTTTTGAAAGTTGCTTTTTGTGCAAAGTTTTGTGGTTAGTTATCCTACAGCGTCGAAAAGCACTCTAAACTGTATACTCGATACAAATCCCACCGCTGTACACCAGTGTTAGGCGGAAACCTGTGCAGTTCCCTCTGGGACCACTGCAAAAGATTTAGGACTACAGGCGTTGGCGGTGAACCCACTTGGTAGCAGTCTGCACCACACAGATTCACTTGGTAGCTGTGGCTGAGCAGTCAGACTTCTCTCAAGAAAAGTTGGTCAGTATGTGGAGTATACAACATAGGGCAATTCTTCGCAGCAAGACAAGCAAACACGCAACGAGGCTTAGTGTAAAGATAGTAAGTTATTTATTTATAACACAACATCTATGGAAAACACTAAAGCAAATCACGGCAAACAAATCAAACACAATTACTCTACGGAGTAGAAAACGATCAATCCCCCTAGCAAAATATCGACAACTCTAGGTTCTACCGGTACCACTTATTTTCAGACAGAGGTGTATACCTCAACCTAGATGGCACTCGAATATTAGTTAGGACGGGAGAGAAAAAGATAGGCAGGTTACGAAGTCAACACAGTTCGATCCTATGCGGATAAAAAAAATGCAAGGCAGGAAGGCAAGAATCACAATAGCTCAAAAAGTTCAGAGGCCAGGCCCACTCGGAGAGAGGCAAGGCGCGATGTCCCAAAAAGTCTCTAGTGGAGATGCATTCAAGTCTTTATAGCAAATTGTTATCGGCAGATTGAACCAGTTCAGAACAAAGAATGAGCAAAGCTTGGAGGCGACCCAGCGGAACGGAGAGGATTAAGACACCTCACTCGAACCGAACAAAAGGGAAGCCAGGCGGACACGGTACCTTGTTGTGGAGGGCAGCTCCGGCGGGGGCAGTTGTTCCTGGTGGTGGATGCACGTCGGGTCTTGGCCAAGAGTAGAGATGATCTCGTCGTCGAAGAAAAGTAAAGTCCGGTGCACCACCAGGGAAGAGACCAGCCGCGGAGTGCTGCGTCACAAGGCACCACCTTTTGGTCGCGGTACAGGGGTAGTGGCTATCCGGTTGCCGAGGTGCTCTGCACGGGCAATTCGACCACTGCGTCCTGAGGCGAATAAAAAGCAAAGGGGACTGGTTGTTCCCACCAGTCAGGGGAAGAGACTCTCCGGCAGGGAGATCTCCTCTGTCGTCGGGAAGTGGTGAGTCGGTTCCGCAGGGCTCCACCGGAGGTGTCGTCGTGCAGGTCGGCTCAGCGTTACCCTCGTCGGATTCTTAGGTCCTGTGGCGACTTCTGAAGATCCAATCCCAAAAGCCCTGCTTTTATGCAGAAGACCCCCATTCATTCAGCCTAGCTGTCAATCAACACATGCTAAGTGGTGAGCGGGAAGGCTCACCACCTGGGCCAATCACTCCAGAGTGCGACCTGAGTTGGCAAGGCTACTCGGTCCAGGGTGCCTAAACCCCCTCCCACACCCCTGAGGTAACCCAGACAGAATGGCACCACTTTGGAGGGTCTCTGTACAGAGGCCCGCCAAAAGTGGAACAAAGGGCTCAACCTTTGGTTTAGGAGTCACAGAGACGAACACAGACGCCATTTTAAAACCGAGTTCTGGCAGAAAATACCACTCGATAAACTTATTTAAGATAAGTAGATCGGTGGTACGTTAGAGATTAATGAGAAAAAGTATTAATCTCCAACAATGGGACGAATCCCATAGGGTTATGTTCGGGATCGAACATAACAAGTAGTTTCCACTGCCACCAGCCAAAACGCGACGAGGGGGGACGGGACAGTGCCCCCTCGAGTAACAGATCCAGGAGTAATCGAATTACCCCTGCTAGTATGTCCACAATAAGATGGTTGGTACTAGTTCTGTTAGTAAATTTAGGTCTAGTAAAGCCAATGGTGACTTTACATGCCCGGGGAGACAGGAGTCAGTCCCCGGGTATGGAGTCTATGGTGGGGGACCCGCTAGGGCGCCCCCGTGTTACGACACGTAGGGTGCGCTGTAACACACATAGAAAAACATATGAGACCCGATGGAGTAAAAGACCCCATAGCCCATAGAACACATTGACATTTCAAAGGAATTACCCACATACATGTCCAAGAGTGGGAGAAAAGAGTCTCACTCTTGGCAGGATGGAAAAAAACAAACTCCAGAAATCCAGCAAAGCTGCTGGGGGACTCACTAGGTTAGGAAATTCAGCCTAAACAGAGAATTCTCCCTAACATGCATTTTAAGACACTTGCCTTCAGAGGTTTCCAGAGTTCAACAGCATCTTAGTCTTCAGAACCTCAATATCTACGCGCCCCAGTGTGATAGCATGATAGAGAGCTCCCTAAACACAAAACACAGATCAGGAGAGTGTGGATATAGAAATAAAAGTGGAGTTTTATCTGGGTGAAAGACAGAATGGAGTTCTAGTCGTATTCACAGTCCATATCAATTACAGCACCCCCTTTTCTTGTTTTTTCTCTTTCATGACAGGGAGAAACCCTTAAGGCATCAGTTTTAGCAGATCAACAGGCTCTGAGATCATTACGATCCTGTGGAGTCCAGGTAAGCGTGACACATACATCCATGAATCTGTCTATAATATCATGAAAGATATAATTCATGAAGTTTTGAAATGTTGCAGGGGCATTGCAGAGCCCAAATGGCATGATCAAGTACTTGAAGAGGCCATAGCAGGTTTCAAAAGCCGTCTTCCATTCGTCCCCTTCATTAATGCGTACTAGATTGTAAGCACCCCTCAAATCGAGTTTAGTATAGATGGCAGATGAACCCAACTAGTCAAGGAGGACCAAGATGAGAGGATGAGGGTACTGATTCCTGATCGTGATAGCATTCAATTCCCTGTAGTTGATGCAAGGACGAAGGTCCCCTTCTTTCTTCGGGATGAAGAATAGGGGGGAAGCCGCAGGAGATTTAGAAGGGCGCATGAACCCGGTCACTAATGCCTTGTCAATGTATTCTTTTAAGACCCGATCCTCAGGATGCGTGAGTGAGTACATGCAGCACGCAGGTATTTTGTACCCGGGTATGAGGTCAATAGGGCAGTCGTATGCCCGATGAGGAGGCAGGGTCTCTGCTCTACCTTTGTCGAAAACATCAGAGAAGGTGGTGTATTGAGCAGCGACGTGTGCAGAAACCCCACGGGCTACGGACCCGATGAAGGCCACATTAGATATCAGAGCCTGGCACTGGGTGGTATCAGTGGTGCAAAGTTCCTTGAAACAAGAGTCGTTGCAAAACAAAGAGGGGAACAACACCTCCTGGGAAACCCAACCAATAACGGGATTGTGCACGCGCAACCGGGGAAGGCCAAGTATGGCCTTGTATTGCGGCGCTGTGATCTCGAAGGCTATTTCTTCTTCATGTCCTCCATCCGTCTTGAGAAGCAATGCTGAGGTCTGCTGTGTTACAGGTCCAGACACTAACGCCGTACCATCCACGGTATGAACCGTTTCGGGTTTGGGTTTAGCAACCATAGGAATCCCAGCCTGGAGAGCATATTGCAGGTTCATGTAGTTGCCTGTGGCGCCAGAGTCAATGATGGCTTGTGACCGGAAAGGCGCCTCCGGTAACACAGCCAGCTGTACCAGGAGACAAAAAGGAGTCAAGGCTGAATCGACTGGGGAGTCCAAAGAGAATATTCCTGGCATTGATACCCCTTCTACTGCCATGATTTGGCGTTTCCCGCCTTTCTTGCAGGTCTTTTGGGGCAATCCTGTATAGCATGACCAGGTGTTCTACAGTACATACACAAATTATGTGTACAACATTGTTCCCTTTGGGCAGGGGTCAGAGGGCCATGAACTGCCCCCACTTGCATAGGTTCAGGAGGGGGCAATGAATGGGAAACCGCATCGTGAGGTGGTCTGACCGGAACCATGGGTTTTCTTTCACCTCGCCTTTCCGCTCGATGGGCTCTATCTGTAGCACCAGTTCTAATAGCTCATGAAAACCCACGGGAACCATCGGAAAAGTAGCCAGAGCGTCTTTTAGCTCTTCAGTAAGGCCTTTGTAAAACACAGCAGCCTTTTTGTTCTCTGGCCAATCGTTTCTGCTGCCAATTGGTTAAATTTAGCTAAGTACTCCAGAAGTGGGTTCTTGCCTTGTCGTAGGCTTAACAATTCCAGGTCTGTGGCCTGAGTTTTATACTGGGTGTCGAACACCCTGCCCGTCTCACTGATCAGGGCATCACAGTCATATAGTACATAGCTGTTTGTTTCAAGCAGAGGATTTACCCATGGGGCGGCAGTGCCCCCCAGGTAAGATAGGACAAATGCAGCGTTGGTCGTGGAGGTAGGGAACGAGGATGGGCGACAGAGGAAGTGCAATTTTCACTAGTTAATAAATGTCTGGAAGTTTTTTGGGTCCCCTAAAAAACGCTCTAGAGTTTAACCAAGGGGAAGGGACAGTGTAGACATGAACGCTGGAGTGGGTTTCTGTCTGGGTACGGGGTAACTCGAACCCGAAGCTGAAGCACCTGGGGGCCTTCAGTACTAGACTGAGTCAGACCCTGCAGGTCGTCGATGCACTACCGTAAGTGATCATGGGCTGCAGACATATCGTAACGAAGGTCCGTAACCCACTGCATCAGGGTAGCAAGAGTGTCTGTTTCCATGGCTTCCGATTCTGTCACTCACCGTCTGGAACCAACAGGGAGACGAATGGAAGTGCAGCTGAATCCAGGTCTGGTCAACTTGATTGAAGAGCCTGGGTTATTCCTTAACCCAGGCCTCCTCACCTAAGGGAACCCTTTCTCTGGATACACCTCTCTGCTGATAGCAGAATAACCAGACAGAGAAGCGGATCGAATGAAAGAGCGGGAGAACTCATTACTATTAAACCCGAGCTGAAAAGGAAATAAACAGTGATTAATGAGAGTCAAGGTTTCAGTAACGGTTCCCCAGCAGACTCTCTAATTACCCCGATTGGAAGGACTCGGGATTCAAGATAGGATGACCACTTGGTCTGTAGCAGAAACCCTGAAAGAACAAGATTTAATCAATATGTGTAGGCTCCGACTCCTCCCCCCGCACCTCAGAAACAGAAGTAAGAGGTATTACCAGTTCTTACTGCATGGAATTTGACACTGACTGGATAGGGAAATCCGGAGGAAGGTTCAGTAACAAACGAAAGGTGTAAAACAAATAATAGGGAATGTTAGTAGGGAAGGCTCACCCGCTCGGCACGAGGGTCGCTCTGGTGTCGGGATGGTGCACTGCAGAAGAAACAGCAGAGCGTCCAGGAAACGCACATTGATGCAGGTCGTAAATGAGAAGCAGTCCGGGCCTACCAACGGACACAGTGGCTGAAGCCTGTCTCCAGGGCAACCGCCAATGCCAAAAGAACAGGGCAGCTGAATTAACTCGGTAAGCAGTAAGTGTAACCCTAGACGTAGTCCGCCGAGGCCGTGTAGGGGGGCGAGGAGCGGGAACCATAACAGTGCAGTTGCTGTGGTTGGTCACAAGTATTGTTATTCACCAGGGATCACAGGTGTGTAATCTCTGAAGTAATTCTTAATCTTTGGTCTTCAACGTACCACTTAAACACTGCTTTTCCGTTAGCTCTTTGTGGTCCTAACGTCATTCACAGAAACAAACATTTTTTTTGTTTGTCGTATTAGGTTCTCAGAAGCAAGAGGCTTTGAATGGCAAAGAGGCTTTGGTACAGAAAGCCCTGATACTGAGACCCTGATACTGAGATTTGACCTGCATCCTCATGCTAGAGAAGCCAGAGACTATGCTAAGCTTGAGTGTGCCATCTTGTCCTGTGCTGAACACATTGGGAAGGGAAGCCAACGGCTTGAATATCCTGACATATCATTTCTTGAACACTTTTCTTTTGCATTACATTCCCACTACTATTTGTATTTAGAAGTAAGGATTGGTAATATGTTTATTAGTATAGACCCTGTTATTTTGACAAGACACCACTAGGACTGCGTTATTATTACATGATGACCAAGCTTGCTCCCATCTTTAGATTTAGGAAAAAATAGGCGTTTTTCAAACCCAGTTGAAGTTCTTTTTTAAAAAAAAAAAATTAAAACCCAGTTGAAGTTCAATAAACACCCTTGATCTGTGATCACTTATGTCTGTCTTGCTGTTTATACCATGCCTTCCTTACAGTTCCCACCAAAGGGAAAACACATACACAGACCTCCTCCTTCTAGAATGGTAGAAGGAGGGCTAACAAAGAACAACCACAATAGAAATGGCAAAAAAAGAAAGGAGCCACCATGTTAGAACATAGGTGACCCTATTGTGCACAACCGAGACTGTGAATACAGTCTGCAGTAGAAATATCACAATAGTTGGTAGAACACATCCACTGCCACCAGTCATAAGTATAGGGTTGTCTATGTGACTAAAATCTCACAGGAGCAGAGAGAAGGGGGCTACTGGTTATCCCCTTGGCACTCCACATAAGGTGATGTGTGCCAATCCCTCATAGTATAATGTTTTAGGAGGGATACAAAGTATCCCTCTATCCTTAAGAACTGTAATTAGTAAGGATAAGAACATAATCTCAAAGGAGAATCCAAAGTGTTCCCAGCAACACTGCCCATAAGGAACTGTGTGCTGCAAAAGATGCCTTAAAAGAGATATGGAGGAAAGTAGACTCCAGAGTAAAGTTAAAATACAGGAACAGAGTTCCAAAAGTAAGCGCAAATAAGAATGAATGAGTCGAAAAAGGCTCCACTCATTCAGGATAGAAGGAAAAGGGTTCGGAAGTCCAGCAAAAAGTGCTGGGGGTCTCACTAGGAGAGGGGATGAGGCACTCAGTCCGGGAGGATAGCTCAGTGGCAACGCGTTTGTCTTGGAAGCAAGACAACGCATAGCAACACAGGTTCGAATTGCAGGCTCACACGTAGAAACTGGTCCCCGGTATTAAGCGCGTTATAAAATAACAATTATAATTATAAATTATAATTATAAAAATGATAAACCTCCCTAACACATATCCCCAACCCCCTCAGACTATGGGACAGGAGGATCTAATCCACTCCTGGCTGAATCTCTCGGTCCAGTTGGTCATACTTTCTTGAGCGACCATGGGTACCTGACCTGTGCGAATAGTGAAATCAAAGCTTTGAAGGCTAATGGACCACCTGAGCAATTTTGGATTTTCTCCTTTCATCTGCATCAACCATCCTAAGGGTTGGTGGTTAATTTGAATCCTGAAAGTAGTTCCATAGGTGTATGGCCTGAACTTCTTCAAGGCCCATACAATAGAAAAACATGAATGTTCAATTGTGACCCACCGGGATTCCCTATATTTTAATATTCTACTAATAAAGCAGATGGGCTGCTCTTTGCCTTTGCTATCAAATTCACTGAAGACTGCTCCTATCCCTGTGTTGGAAGCATACGTCTGGAATAAGAAGGCCTGAGTATAATCTGGAGCTCTTGGCACTAGAACCTTACAGGGAGCATCTTTCAGCCCCTGAAATGCTTTTTCACAGTCTTCATTCCACTTGACTTTTTTAGGGTACGTGGGAGAAGACAAAGTATTCAGAGGAGACGCTTTGGTCCCATAGTTCTCTGTGAAGTTCGTGTAGTATCCAGTAAGTCCTAAAAAGGCTCTTACTTTAGTTTGAATAGTTGGAGTGGCCCAGTCTGGTACAGCTTGTACTTTGCTGGGTAAGGGCTTGGTCTCACCTCCCCCTACCCCATGTTTAAGGTAGAATACTTTATTCTGACCAACTTGGCACTTACTTGCTTTGATGGTCAAATTGGCCCGTCGAAGGGCCTGCAACACTTGTTCCAGCTGGATAATATGCTCCTCCCAGGTAGGGCGGAACACTGCAATTTCATCCAAGTATGCCATGCAGAGGTTCTCTCGCCCATTCAGAACATGATTTACCATTCTCTGAAAAGTGTCAGGCGCATTCTTTAATCCAAAGGGCATGACCGTAAATTGGCAAATGCCTTCTGGGTTTGAAAATGCGGTTTTCTCCTTGGCATGGTCAGTCATGACAATCTGCCAATAACCACTTGTCAAGTCAAAGGTACTGAGCAATGTTGCTGAGTCCAGTTTATCCACCAGCTTGTCCTTGGCAAAGGATGGGCATCCATTTTGGTAACTGAATTCAAGGCCCTATAGTCCACACAGAACCTAAGTTCTTTGGTACCTACGTTTGGCACTAACACAACTGGGCTAGCCCATTGACTTGTCGAATGTTCAATCACTCTAAGGTAAAGCATCTTGTTGACTTCCTCTTTAATGTGGTTTCTCACATTATCTGACATCCTATAGTCCCTGCTTTTCACAGGTACCCAATCATCAGTGTCAATATCATACTGGCCCTAATGGGTCAAGCCTGGTGTAAGTGAAAGCAGAGGAGCAATTCGATTTAACAAAGATTTGCACTCCTCTTGTTGCTGCAGTGTCAAATTAGGAGAGAGTTTAACTCCTTCTATAGACGCATCTGGAGGGCGTCCCTTGAGAAGATCTGGGCGAGGCTCACTCTCCTCTTCTTGATCAGAAGCGAAGAGCACAGCTCCTACTTCGGGTCTAGAGACATAAGCCTTCATGCGGTTGGTAGGAAAGACCCTAGGAGCCTCCTTGGGGTTTCCCAAGTCTAGCAAATAGTTGACCTCTCCAAGCTTGCCTAGAACCTTGAATGGTCCTGTCCATTTGTCCTGTAAGACCCTCTGTCTTACTGAAACCATGATAAGAACGTGTAGGTCTGGAGTAAACTCCACCATGTTAGCCTTCTGGTCATGCCTTTGTTTGACCAGAGCTTGACCAGCTTTTAAGTTCTCAGAAACCTCAGTCATCATCTGTGCCATCCTCTGTCTGAAGCCTAGCACATAGTCAGTAATACATACTGGTTTAAGGGTTGGAACGCTCTCCAGACCCTCCTTAATCAGGGCCAAAGGGCCTCTGACAGGATGACCATAAAGGAGCTCAAAGGGGGTAAAGTCCACTTCAGCTTGAGGCACCTCTCTATAAGCAAAAAGAAGACATGGTAGTAGAAGGTCCCACTTTCTTCTAAGGGGTTCTTCTAATGCTCCAATCATGCTCTTCGTAGTCCTGTTAAATCTCTCTACCAATCCATTTGTCTGAGGGTGGTAGGATGTTGAGAACGTGTGGGTGACCTCACAGGTTTTTCACATGGTCTGCATGTAGTGGGACATTAAATGTGACCCCTTGTTAGATACAACCTTTTTAGGAAATCCTACTCTGGTAAAAATATCAAGTAGGGCCTTAGCCACTGCCTGAGCAGTAACTGTTCTCATTGGAAAAGCTCCAGGGTATCTAGTGGCATGATCCACTACAACCAATATAAATCGGTTGCCTGAAGAAGTTGGATGGACTAGGGGACCAACAATGTCAATCCCCGCCCTCTCAAAAGGAACCCCTACAACTGGGATGGGCAGTAATGGTGCCACATTCTTGGAACCACTTTTACCAAATAACTGGCAAGTGTGGCAACTCCTGCAACGTTTCTCAACCTCTGCACCTATCTTGGGCAGGTAGAGGTACACTGATATCATTTCCTTGGTTCTATTTTAACTCAAATGACCAGCCATGTGGACTTCATGTGCTAATCGCAGAAATGTAGATCTCAATTCTTGGGGTACCACCAGTCTCCTGAGGTGCCCTGGAATAGATTCCATAGGTTCACTAAAAAAGGAGGCCATCCTCCCAGTAGAGCCTATGCTTGCCAGGTGCTTGCCCTTCACTCTGGGAAGCTGCCTGCCGACACAGACCTTCTAGAGCGGGATCCTCTCTCTGTCCCCTACTGAAGTCTCTCCTTGAGGGTCCACCTTCTGCAAGCAAAGTCTGCAGCCCAGGATGGACTCTAGGATCCAGATCTTTCAGACAAGTTGAATCTCCTTGACCTCTGACTCATTAGAAGATGGTTCTTCTGGGGATTCTTCTGGCACCAACTCAGCCTCAGCAAGTGGTGAGGTCACAGATATGACTTTGAGTTTCTCTTCACAGGAACTCTCTTCTTTGGGAAGTTTTGGGCTTGAGGCTCTTCTTTCCTTTTGAGACTCTGGATTGCTCCTTGGTCTCTGTTGGAAGGTCTCTTAAGGTGGCCTCCTTGCTTTTCATGCCTGCTCCCTTTTCTTCTTAGAAGGAGGCTTTGTGTGCTAGAAACTACACCCAAAGCCTTCAAGTCATTGCCTAAAAATACCCTACCTAGCACTTCAGACTGAATACTCACAGTGATTTTTACAGTCATATCATTACATTTACTGATAGCTGGCAGCATTGGACACATTTGGACTTGACCCCCTGCTAACTTGGTAAGTCTTTTGGGAGCTTTAGAAACTTCCTCAGGTTGAGAGAACACCTTTTCCCTATCCTACCTTGTAGGGTATTTAGAAGCTCTACCCCCCTTTTCCGATACAAAGAATTTCTTACACCGTGACAGACAATGGACTAACATCAGAGCTGTTTACCTGACATGTCCCAACACAAGGGTCAGGCAGAGTCAGGCAATTGACAATAACCACACACATCTGATAGCCCTTTCTCTTCCCCACAGGGACAAAAGGCAAAGCACAAAAGTATATTTTGAGCAAGGCTAACCGCACTAGGTAGCAGCTATTGCAAACTGGAAATTCAAGCAGAGACGAAAGGTGGCGAGACCCGAAAGGATGACAAGGAGGGAAGTTCCCTTGCCCTTTTCAACCCAGACCTGCGAAGACTCTGCAAAATTAATCATAGGACCGGGATGTACAGCTGGTGTGTGGCGTGGTGGATGTCAATGGTGTACAGGGGCCTCCCGGGATGATAGCCCAGGCAGGGAGGCATTCTGGCTACCGTGGTACCGTCCTTGACTCCAGAGACAAGAAACCCTTCAGCAAAGCCAGGGAGTCGGAGAGAACTGCTAAGTAAGCCGGACTATGTTAAGCTGAAGGTTGCAATCGGTAACATATTGTAAACACAAAGACTTGTGACTAGAGAACTTGTGTGTGTTTGGACTTTTGGGGAAAGCCCAGCTGCAGAGTGGTCAGGTTCCGCAGGAGTGCTCATTCATAGGACTCTGGATGGCCCCCTTTTTTCTGTGTTGAAACTACAAGTACCAGAAGGCGCTAGGAGAGGGCAGTGTGAGGTGTCAAAGTGGTCCTACAAGGGTTACGTCAAATCCCCTGTCAACTGAAAGCTAGGCGAAAGGGAACCCTGCTTTCTGATGAGGAAGCAAATCATGAACTATTCTAGAAACTCATGAACTGTGTTAAAGATGGCTATGTGAACCCGACGGAGGGATGCCAAGGGGAAAGCAAGAGAGAATCCTGTGTTGTGATGAATCAAGTTGAACATTGTGATGACAGGAGTGAACCCAGCCGAGGGATGTCCACAGTGAATGATTGTTGAACTTGTGATTGAAAGGCTGTAGTGAACCCGACAGAGGGAGGCCAACCCTGATGGAAGGATCGAAGCCTGAAAGAGGGAGATCCTAAGGCGAAGAATAATCGCCCAACGTGGAATATTTATTGAAGGAACTTTGTTTGTTTTGGCACTTCAGGTTCTCTGAGGCAAGAGACTTTGTGTAACAGAGACTTGGCCACAGAAGGCCCTGATGTTTTGGAACTGAACTGTAACCTTGTGCTAGCGAGGCCCAAGAATGTACTGTGCTCAGGATTCCCGCCTTGTCCCATGCTAAAAACATGGGGAAGGGAGACCCGAACAATACCATCCTGACTTATTTCATGAACACTTCTTTCTTTCTTTTACTTATTTATTCATTTATTTAGCATTTGTAGAGCACACCTAACCCGTAGGTAGCTGGGCGCGGGAAATACAAGGTAAGACAAGTTACAAGTATTACCAGGAGGCAACAAGATACAATTATGCAATTTACAGGTAAACATTTACAAAATGTACAATATATACAGAATGCAGAATTCAATGTACAGTATGAAAGTTCTCAGTGCTAGGTGTAGTTGTGCAGTATACAGTATGCCGTTTACAGTATGGTGGTTGGTGCAGCAGTGGGAATCCTACAGATTTAGTGAAGTACCCAGGTTTTGAGTTTTCTGCTGAATGAAGAATGGGAAGTATAAGTCATTTCAATCCGGCACTTCACCTAAGTCAATGCCTAGCGTGTAATGCACAACTGAAATCCTTATTTATTTTGTGTCTAAAAGTTCTTTTATTCTGAACGATGTACCACTTATATCATGCCCCTCTCTTGGAACCCCCCCCCACGGTCGCACTGAACCAAGATCAGGCTGGTTTGCAAAGTTAACATATTTATTTATATATTCACAAGGAAATCACACTATTCTTAATGGGGATGCAATAATCACCAATGGGGTGATGTCACACTAAGCAATCTCTTTAATCACAAGGAGTACTAATGAGCAAAAACAATGCAGCACAGCAATAATACTTTTGTGGGTGGGTGTGCGTTCAAATCAACTAGCAATGTGGTTACTCTTTCCCCCTGCACACCCCTCAACCCCCAATATGCAATGTAGAGGGATAGGAGGAGAGAAAACAGGTTTCATGAATGCAGAATTCAAGCAAATGTCAATTCCAATGTCCCACCAGCAAACAAAAGATAGAAACAGAACTGATTGACAAACTGTTAAAATGGTTTTTAAAGTTGTCTTTGAAAGGAATTGGTAAAACACTAAATATGGGCTAAATCACTGAAATTCTTTAAATTCTAATGGGAGCCACTTTATCTGGTTGCAGACAAACACTAGCAATGATTTGATAGCAATAAGCAATGTTAAGACTTAAATTAGAGGTCGGGTGCAATTGAAAGCTGTTTTACATGCTATAGAAATTTCCTAAGACAACATTTGCGCAAACTTTTCCGTTTTGGAGTGTGGTTTTTGGTTCTATGGAAAGCTGTGGATGTTAGCTACAAGCAGACATTTAAATTTCATTTCTAGCATGACATTTGAAGAAGTTATGGACGTTTTTCGTGAAGGTCGTTTTTCTGAGATAGGTGCAACAATGAGAAAACAGAGATGCGCTTTTAAAAGACAAACAGGATTTCTTTACATTAGGGATTGACTATGAAGAAGCAAATACTACACGGAAGCACAGCTACTAGACCAGGGCGCCTCTGGATCAGGTTTTTGCCTGCCGAGGAGCTTGCCTTCTTCAGATGAAATATATCAGCGCAAAGATATGTTTAACAATACTAGGACAGAAGGAAGATAGTAGGGATAAAATAAAGAGTTCAGGCAATTCAAAAATATCTCTAACAATGTAGTTCTGAAGACAAGATAGGATGGATTTGGATAGGGATTGCTATGGACAGTACATAGGCTAGTGACAGTCCTATACTATGGATACTCACTATATAGGTTTGAACCGAACCGTCAGGAATTCTGGTCTGTCAGGATCAGGGATTCTGCTCAGAAATTCTGCTGGACACACCGGACTGGGACAGGCTGCTGGGCACACTGGACTGGGTCGGCAATGGCTCTGATTCACAGCTATCTGGTCACCGCACGACAGGACTGGACAGGATTGGCCCAGCACGGCACAGCACGGCACAGGATTGGGTTTAATCTGCCCTTCTCAGTTCTGAAGATAATTATTTAGTAGGAAAGCAGTTACAGCACAGCCCGGCTGCTTCTTTGGTTTCGCCTTTAAGTTTGTGGGATTCTGGTTCTAGAAGTTTAAGGCCTAGCTGAGAATAGTTCAGCTATAGAATGGGCCTTTCTGCTTTGCCAAGTTTTGGAGTCTGGAGCAAGGAATATGGATGGATCTTCTTGAGGGTGCTTCGCCAGCAATTGGTTTGTGGGTGAATCTTTGTGTCCTAAGTCCTCAGCTTTCTCTATTTATGCATTTGGTAAAGGGGTGTGTATGCTGGATTATCCTAAGCGCGCCCCCTAGGCTGACTATAGGTTAGAATCTCCCCTCTCCCTTGATTGGAGGAGAAAACAGGGTGTCACCATGATGATGTGGGTTTATGAGTTAGAGAATCCTCCCCTTGGCTTTCGAAAATGAAATCTGCTTTTAGTATAATACATATTTGCAATTTTACAACGTTATAACAATAACATATCTAGATCACATATTTTTTGGAGCAAATGCTCTTCCAAGCCCCGTCACTGTAGGATCTTGTGTCGGCTTTTGACAGAATTCTGCCCTTTTGGGCTGGAACACAATATCTAGTTTATCCAAAAATGTGTACAACTGTGCACATTGTATCTGAGCATAAGCGTGTGAAGTTTCATGCTTTTGACATAATTACATTTGGTATAAAACCACAATTTCTACAGTTACTTCCCAGAACATAGCGCAGAGTTCTGGCTCCTCTTAAAATGTGCAGCCAAAAATTAGGTTCAAAAGTCCAGGGTTTACATATTTTTTACAATTGTACACAGTAAATTATCAGTCTTTTTAGAAATATGCTTTTTGTCCATTGTGAATCAACAAAAGGTTGTCTGTCCCCGCCTCCTTCTCCTTCTTGCAGCTTAAAAGCAATCTCCGCCCCCTTCCTTCTGGTAGAGGTCATTTACGATCCTTCCTGATTAGCATCTCCTTGCCTTGGAGGAAGTCCATTGTGCTCTTCCCACAGCAGCCCAAGATCTCCTCTCCTCTTAATCAACACATGGGAGTGAGTTCCTGGTCTAGAGAGCAGAAGGGAGGTACCTGGCCCTGTGGGGGAAGTGGTTCTACTGGTTTTGGCTTGGAGTCCGGCTTAATTTAAATGTCATTTGTTACATTTTTTCTTGGTTTAAATAAACTTGTCATTTTAAAACAAGCAGCTAGAACACTGATTCCAGACTCTAAACCATGAAGTTTAAATAATTACAACCTAGGTTACTCAGGATAACAGGTCACTTAGATTTAAGACATTAGCTCTTACTGGTACAAGTTTACAGTTTTAATGCAGGCTTTTGAAAACGGTCATTCAGGCGGCCGCTGTTACTGCGCCCAGATTTTGACAGATCCCACAGGCAGGCAAACTTGTGTTGTGGGTTTTTAGATGATAAATTCAGCTTTTCAGGATATTGTAATTTCACAATGATTTCTTGAATTCAGTAAAATGTGACACCCAGCAAGAATATTGGATGTTTGTGGTTGTCTTGTATCAGCATTTTGTATTTTCAGCCACCAAGAAAAGATTTAAAAACAAGATTCCGGATTTCTTTCAGCAAACACTGCTTTTCATGCAGGCTCCATTTTTACTGATTGGGCAGCCCAATGACGTGTTTCAGGAGTGAGGTCTCCGTTCCACCACTGACAACATGCATGGTAGATTTGGCAGCCATCTTTTTGTACTTTGTAGAGTGCAATATCATAGGTTTTGGCACACATAGGGTTTTTGCGGCCATTTTGATGATTCTGGTACCACCAGGACACAGGGATGCCGTAGGGCAGAGCATAAGTGGTTTAATACATCCCACAAAAGGGTCAGATCTGTTGGCTAGAGGGAGGGTATTCCAGCCTTTTGCTGCTAGTACTGGGAAGCTGCATCCCCTGGCTTTGGTTCTTTTGAATTTGAGCACAGTGAGAAGGTGAGCCGAGGTGGCGCATGTGGGCTTAGTAGTTTGGATTGGGGTGAGCAGGTTGGTGAGATATTTGGGTACTGTGTTGGTGAGACATTTATGGGTAATCATTTTGAATCTGATTCTGTCCTGGACCGGCAGCCAGTGTACTTTGCGTCTTGTTTCAGAGATATGCTCTCTTCTGGGGATATTTAAGGCAGCTCACAGGGTGTTGTTTTGAGTGTCCTGAGGTTTTTTAATGCTACTGGTCGAGGCGCCACCCAGAAGAATATTACAACATTCGAGTTTCGACAGGATGAGGGCTCTAGCTAAGGTCAGGCAGCTGTTGGAAGAGAGGTAAGGTCTACATGCATTAATGAGCTTTGCTGTATAGGCTGCTGATGAGACAGTTGCGTTGACTTGTCTATATAGGGTTAATGAGGAGTCCAGGCACACGCCCAAGGTTTTGGCTTCTTTCGAGACGGTGATAGTGTTCCCATCTATTGTGAAGAATTTGTATTTGGGGTCAAGTTTTTTAAAGCATGTTTGGGTAACCTGTAGTACCTTGGTTTTGTCATCGTTTAGATCGAGTTCATGTTTGGTCATCCAAGATTGGATCATCTGATAGAAATTATTGAGTATAGTGGAATCTTTATCGTAGTCACCTGAGAGATGCAGAAGAATCTGTGTGTCATCCACGTAGTTGCTGTAGGACCCTCCGAGTTCATCAAGGCGGTCAAATAGAGGCTTGGTAAAAATGTTATATAATGGTGACACGCAAAATCCTTGGGGCACACTGCAGAGGACTAGGGCTGGGGCCGCATTTGCTATGTTGGAGAAAACTCTCATTGTGCGCTCTGAGAGGAAAGATTCTATCCAGGTGATGGCTTTCGATGAGAATTGGGCAGCACTGGCTAGATGACAACACAATATTTTGTGGCTCACTAAATCAAAGGCAGCGGAGAGGTCTAGGAGAAGTAGGATAGCTAGGTTTCCATTGTCAATAATGGCGTCCATTCGGTTTTTTAAGTCGAGGAGAGCCATTTCCGTGCTGTGTCTAGGTTGGAAGCTTGATTGGCATAGGCCCAAGAGGTGAACATTTTCTGGTGAACATTATCCCACACTATTTTGTAATTTAGCGGTAAGGATTGGAAATCGTTTTTTTTAGTATAGGCCATTTTTCTTTGACAAGATGCCACTAGGACTGCCTTATTATGTTTTGATGGTCATAGCTTGCTCCCATCTTAGACTTAGGTTTAGATTAGGCGTTTCTCTCACCCATTTATACAGTTAAATAAACACCCTTGAACTGTGATCACTTGTGTCGGTCTTTACTGTTGTTCCTTACATATGGTGTCAGAAATGGGATGTGACTCAATTGAAACAAATTGGGGAACCCTACAATTTCAAAGACTTAGGTTCTAACCCCTCTTTTGCCACAAATGAATCGATAGGCTTTGATGTGTGTAGCAGTAAGGAAGCTGTCATTCCCACTGGGAAAAGAGGAATCATTCCTACCGATTTGGTTTTGATACCCCCTCCGGGATGTTACATCAGTTTAGCCCCTAAATCTGGCTTAGCATGCAAGTTCAGTATAAACATTTTAGCATGCGTCATCGACCCTGACTTCCGAATGGATGTAAAGGTGCTCTTACAGAATCCTGGCGAAATCCCATGTGAAGTACATCGTGGGGATCAAATTGCTGCTGGAATTTTGGAAAAGGCACTATTCCCTCAGTTTAAAGAAAGTGAACCAGAAAAACAGAAAGAGGTGCACTAGGCTTTGGGGAAGCTGATAAACCTTCTAACATCGAAGAAAAGAACAGAGAGCAGTCCACTATCTATCCCGGTCTAGCCTTTGTCCAGCTAAACGATACCGCTCTCGCTGAAGCATTTCTACAGGCAATTCTGGAAGGAGAAGGTGTAGGAAAAGGGAGCCCCTTCTTCTTCTTAAAACAGGGATTGTAATATAGGAGGGAGACATCTACCGAAGGAAAAATAAAAACACAGTTGGTGATCCCCAAGACCCACCGAAAGGTTGTACTAGAGATTGCGCCTTCCCATTTTACCAGGGGCCACTTAAGACAATCCAAAACCCAAGCACACATCAGTGGGAAGTTTTACTGGCCACGTATTCATGCTAATATGAAGACCTTTATCCAGATGTGTCAAATATGTCAAAAAACCAGCACACACTTCCCATTGCCTGCCCCTTTGAACCCATTACCAATCATATAAGTCCCTTTTTCAAGAATTGGGATGGACATTATTGGACCTCTAGAAACATCCAGACTAGGTAACAAATACATCCTCATGATTGTTGGTTATGCCACTAGATACCCCAAAGCATTCCCAATGTGAAATATTACCACACAGCAAATCCTTAAATACCTCCTACTGTATTCTTCCAGGGTTGGCTTTCCCAAGGAAATATTGACCAATCAGGGTTCAGATTTTATGAGCAAGCTAATGGCAGAGGTCAAAGAGCTACTCCATATTACCACCTTCCAAACTTCTGTGTAACATCCCAAACCAATGGCTTGGTAGAAAGATTCAACAAGACCCTAAAATGAATCCTATGAAAATTGGCAGACATGGACGGTAAAGACTGGGACCGAATGATCACGTGGGCACTATTTGCAATGAGGAAAGTCCCACAGGCCTCTACAGGATTCTCCCGTTTTAACTACTTTATGGCAGAGAACCCAGAAATGCCCTGGACATGCTAGGGGAAACCTGTGAAGAACGAGAAGAGGCACCCAATCCCATCTCGCAAACCGTTACCTTAATGTGAGAACATATGAGACTTGTTTGAGATCTAGTCTGCACTCATATGGAAAAAGCCCAGAGCCAACAAAAATCTAACTACGACAAGAAAGTAAGCTTGAGATCGTTTTCTATAGGACAAAATGTATTGGTTCTGTTACCCACCTCAGAAAACAAGCTTGTTTCTAAGTGGCATGGGCCATGTGAGTTATTAGAACGAACGGGAACCTGCACTTATAAAGTAGCCCAACCGGAACAGAAAACAGAAGGTCAATTTATATCACGTAAATCTCTTAAAGGAGGGGAAAGAGAACCCATCATCCACCTATGCCAAACTACTATCTTGTTTGGTTCAAGAAGGCATAAACAACTTTGAACTTATTCCTCCCGAGTTATTTATTGAATAACAAGAAGATCTAAAAGATGTAGTTACATCATTCCAGATGTATTTTCAGACAAACCAGGAAGAATCAAAGGCACTTACCACTTTATTAGAACACCCAAGGGAAAAGTGGTTCATTTAAAACCGTATAGACTCCTGGTGGCCCGTACACAGATAGTGGTCGAAGAAATAAACAAACTGCTGCAGGTAAATATTATCAAGCCTTTGTCGAGCCCATGGTTCTCCCCTATCGTGCTGGTTACTAAACCTGAAGGTTTCGTATTAACTTCAATCAAGTTAATGCGATTTCCGACTTTTATGCCTATCCCATGCCACGCATCGATGACCTAATTGATAAACTCAGAGCAGCCACCTTTCTGTCCACCCTCGATTTAACAAAAGGGTACTGGCAGGTCCCAGTATATGGGCCAGATAAAGAAAAGACAGCGTTTTCTATGCCCTTAGGACTGTTTCAATTCAAAGTCCTCTCTTTCGGGTTACAACGACTAATGGATAAAATCCTACATCCCTATTCCGATTTCTGTGGAGCTTATATTGACAATGTCATAATTTATAGTAAGACCTGGGAAGACCACCTTTTCCATCTTCATACTATTATGAGAGTCCTCGGAGAGGTTGGCCTAACTGCTAGTCCATCTAATTGCAGATTGGCACAGTCAGCCCTAAAATATCTCAGCTTCTTTGTAGGGAATGGGTATGTACAACCTCAACATGAGAAAGTGAGAGCCGTTCTAGATACACCTACACCCAAGAATAAAAGGGATCCGAGAGCCTTTTTAGGGTTAATAGGATATTACCATAGGTTTATCCCACATTTTTGAGACAAAACAGCTAGGTTGACAGATAACCTCAAGAACACCGAACCCAGAAACATCATAGGTCTGAAGAGGAAGATATATGTTACAACACCTTAAAGCAAACTCTGTGCCAAAACCTGATCCTAAAGTTAGTAGATTTCTCTCAAGATGTTATATTGCAGGCGGACGCCTCCTTTACAGGTGTTAGATGCTCCTCTGCACACCAGAACACTGCTAACATCTCCACAACACCTTCCCCGGGTTCCCACACTACTCCCTCCAGGGTTCGAGACTCACATGATTTGGTTACCCCAAAGGACCGAAAGCTCCGTACCAGGTACAATGTACGTGCCCGGTTGCAGCCCTTCCTGCATTGGCAGTTGCAATGGAGAACATACAGCAGAAGGGGCGGCGGAACACCTCCGCATCGATCATTCATTTGCTCACGTGATCCAGAGCGGCGTTTCCCACGTGACCATGGTAGATGTCACATGACGCAGAAGCGCACAGTATATAAAGCTTGATGCACGGAGCACTCACCGCTTCTCAGCTGTCTTTCGACTCTGTTTGGCGCTACGTTTGATATACTCTGTTGGTTTAACTTGATCTTTGATCGTTCACCTGGACTCCCTCGGATTACCCTTTTGTACCTTTGCTTGGAACTGTTTACCCATTGCTGAACCTCGACCCGTCCCTCACCTGTCTTCGGATCATCCCTTGGTACTTTGTTGGACTTCTACGCCATTGCCCTTTGGGAACTCAAGCTACGTCTTCAGATCTACAGGTGACCTATCCTGTGTCCACGCTTGACTCCGTTCCCTGTTGTTCTGGGGACTGCCTCTCATCTGAGTCTCGAACCTCCTTCGCTAGGTTTCCCGGGTTTTCCAACCACCGGATAGGTAAGATTATTCAGATCCTCTGATTCTTGTGTTATATTGTATTTGCCTGGTACTTAACCTTGTTCTTTCTGCAGCAGCATCGGTGTTCCAGAGGTTCCGTGGATCCGGGAAGTAACATCTCCCACCTGTGGCTCCAAAGGTCGCACAGCGGGGTTCTTTTGGTTCCCCTGTGCGTCACTTGGGGACGGAGGTCTCAACGGTCTACACGACACTCAAGTCAGAACAACAGGGTTAGGAGCAGTCCTATCTCAGGTTTGCAATGGATTATAACATCCCATCTTGTTTGCAAACCCCAAACTCTTCCCATCTGAAAAAAAATACTCTGTGCTGGAATTAGAAGCCCTGGCCATCAAGTGGGCCATTATCCACCTTAGATACTACCTATTAGGCAGAAAATGTACATTAGTCACAGACCATTCTCCCCTAGTTTGGATTAGCCAATGCAAAGACTCAAACCTACGTGTCATGCAATGGTTTCTAGACCTGCATCCCTACTGCTTCACAGTGGAACACTGGAAAGGTAAAGACCAGGGGAATGTAGATTTTCTGTCCCGGATCCCCTTTGACGCAGATGCGGCTACATCGCATGAAGGGAGGGTATGTGAGAAACCTGAAGGTGTCTCACCCGCTAGTCCCTGGAGATCTGTCATCCAGGTGACCAGGACACAGCCATCACTATTGGATCCAGCTTCTGGGGATGGACCAGTGGGGGAGGATCACCTGGATGGGGGGTCTTCGGGGAGTGGAGGTGGGACACCACGGACGAGATGCTGTACCGTATTCCCTGTATCACCTTTTCCCCATCCTACCCTGTAGGGTATTTAGAAGCTCTACCCCCCTTTTCCGACACAAACACTTTCCTACTCTGTGACAGACAATGGACTAACACTAGAGCTGTTTACCTGACATGTCCCAACACAGGGGACAGGCAGGGTCAGGCAATTAACAATAACCACGCACACCTGATGGCCCTTTCTCTTCCCCACAGAGATAAAAGGCAAAGCATGAAAGCACACTTTGAGCAAGGCCAACCGGACGAGGTAGAAGCTATTGCGAACCGGCAGTTCAAAGGTAGACGAAAGGCGGCGAGACCCGAAAGGATGACAAGGAGGGAAGTGCCCTTTCCCTTTTCAACCCAGACCCGCGAAGCCTCTGCAAAAGTAATCATAAGATCGGGATATACAGCTGGTGTGTGGCGTGGCAGATGTCAACAGTGCATGGGGCCTCCCACGCTCGTAGCCCAGACGGGCAGGCATACTGGCTACCATGGTACCGTCCTTGACTCCAGAAACAAGCAACACCAGGGAGTTCAGCACAGCCGGTGAGTCAAAGAGAGCTGATAAGTAAGCCGGACTGTGTTGAGCTGAAGGTTGCAATCGGCAACATATTGTAAATGCAAGGACTTGTGAACAGAGAACTTGTGTCTGTCTGAGCTTTTGGGGAAAGCCCAGAGAAGGGCCAGCTGCAGAGTGGTCAGGTACTGCAGGAGTGCTTATTCGAAGGACTCTGGCTGGACCCCTTTTTTCTGTGTTGAAACTACAAGTACCAGAAGGCCCTAGCAGAGGGCATTGTGAGGTGTCAGAGTGGTCCTACAAGGGTTACGTCAAATCCCTTGTGCAATCGAAAGTCTCTGACCCATTCCCAAGATAAATCTGGTGGAAGGGAACCCCTCTTTTTTGGTGAGATGAAGCAAATCATGAACTATGTTAGAAACTCATGAACTGTGTTAAATATGGCTATGTGAACCCTACACAGGGATGCCAAGAGAAAAGCAAGAGTGAATCCTGTGTTATGATAAAGTAAGTTGAAGATTGTGATGACAAGAGTGAACCCAGCCGAGGGATGTCCACAGTGAATGATTGTTGAACTTGTGATTGAAAGGCTGTAGTGAACCAGACAGAGGGAGGCCAAACCTGAGAGAAGGATCGAAGCCCGACAGATGGAGATTCTAAGGCGAAGAATAATATTCGGCCAATGTGGAAGATTTATTGAAGGAACTTTGTTTGTTTTGGCACTTCAGATCCTCTTAGGTAAGAGAATTTTTGTAACAGAGACTTTTTGTGACAGAGGCTTGGCCACAGAAGGCCCTGATGTTTTGGAACTGAATTGTAACCTTGTGCTAGGGAGGCCCAGGAGTGTGCTGTGCTCAGGAGTCCCACCTAGTCCCGTGCTAATGCACCCACAGGGGGCCCTTAAATCAGTAACACATCATACTCAGGATGGGATGCAGAATAACTCTTACACCAAATAATAAGACAGACTCAGGAAGTTGGCAAAAAGTCTCTCTCAACTGTTTTATTTTCAATTTTCTAAAACAGGGAATTACAACGGACCTCAACAGACGTCATACAGCATTATCTCTTGAAGCATTTCATAATAATTGTACTTTTATAGCAGAAATGTGTCATATGTGACGTCATACTACGTGGCAAACTAAGAAAACCTATGGGGAGTTGTGATTAGCTTAAAGGGAATATCTAAATATACTTTCTTTAAGGGATCGGCTTGTTATTGGGTCTCTACAGTCAGGTGCACAATTTATACCCACCCCTAGTGCAAGTCACCTTCATAAGTTACTAGATACACGGTACACCATTGGCTATCAAACTATAAGGCCCTTTGTTATATGGCCCTTTACAATTGGTTGGCAAGCTTGTACCCTTCTGGAACATTCGGCTCACTAGCAGCATGTAAGCTGGTACCCAAGGTGTCAGTGGGTGGACTTGACCGTGTCTCCCCACCCAATTAGCCCAACATCTCTCATCGCTCATGCCATCTGTCATTCAGATTGTCTTTGAACTTGTCCTTACAAAGTATCACTGCTCCTGAGAATAAAAAGGAGTATGGGCACACTATTATCGCAGTTCAGGTCTGTACACCCAACTCCCATTCCCATCCTTGACTAATGTGACAGGAGGCCATATTTTGACCTGTTTTGTCATGAACCATCGGACACACCCCTTCTGGGCCTCCTGGTCCTTGACACATTGGGGCTTACACTCTGTTGTACTTCCAACATGGCCGTAAGAACAGAACGCTGCTTACCAGCCTTCACGTCCGATGCAGCACATTCTATAAATTAGCCACACCCCCGTGGCCCCGCGCGTCTCAACGCTACTGTTAGCTGTGGCTAGACGTGTGCTACGTAGTTCGCCTTCGCGGAACTCTGTTATTTCCTGGTTCCCGGATCCTTCGCTTTCCTCTACTATCCTTTCTCTTTCTTATTCAGCCTTCTTCCTGGATTCCGTGCACCCGTCTCCGAGTGCACCTTCTCTTTATCCTGGACTTCCTGGAGTTTCCTATTGATCCCGGACATCGAAGCTGAATAAACACTGGAAGCCGAAGACGGCCAAGCGGGCTTGTACAAGACCCGTACCGTACGGAAGAAAACTCCTCCTAAAGAGTCCATCAAGCAGCGAAAACAGGTGAGAAAGGGGGAAACCTGTGACAGATTGAGACGCCACCTAACTGAAGTCAATACAGACATGGAGGCGGCCATTCAAGATCTTATGCGCAGCATGCAAGAACTAACGACCGAAGTACAAAACCTAAAGGCAGAGAATGCCGCGTTAAAACAATTAGTCTTATCCCGCGACTCTGCCACGAAGGAAAGTGTACTATTGGGCGGCATTGTAGACAAATACAATGGGACAGCAAAAAACCTTTGTGGATACCTTGATTCCTGTTTGGTCCACTTTACTTTTAAGCCCTATTATTTCTCTACCCCCAGAGCTAAGGTGGGCTTTATTATTTCGCACCTTTCCGGGAATGCATTAACCTGGGCCACACCATTAGTTCATGCCGGAGATGCCCTCCTGGATGATTATGACGGATTCATTCAAGCCCTTAAGACCATGTTTGACTGCCCAGAACAGGTCTATACTGCTCAGGAACGTTTACTCGATTTCCAGCAGGGCTCTCAGGACATGATCACGTATGTAACACGATTCAAACAATTGGCTAAAGAAGCGGACTGGTCCTCTGAAGCCTGCTTCACTCTCTTTCGAAGAGGACTAAATGAAGACATCAAGGATGAACTAGCCAGAGTGGCACACCCAAGTTCATACCAAGCCCTTATGGATCTCGCTCTACAGATTGACTTCCGCATCCAGGAAAGGAAGGCAGAGAAAAAGAAGACCAAGTTACCCTGCAGAAGAACTCCATAGCGACCTCCTCGAAACCTGAATGTGCTTCTGCTCCTAGTAATGAACCCGAACCTATGCAAGTAGGGGCCTTCCGTGGACCCATATCCCCCCCAAGAAAGGTTGCGAAGGATCCATACCGGCTTATGCATGTATTGTGCCTCGGACAAACATTTAGTGAGAGAGTGTCCTATAGCCTCTCCACGGCGTTCAGGAAACCCCAGCTCCCGATCCTAGATGGAGCACAGTGTCGGGAGAGAGATGTTTTCTCCACATCTATTCCACCTTGAACCCTCCTGGACAAAACAATCTGGTCATTTTACAGGCCTTTCTATCGCCATCCAAGAAGGAAACCTACCCCATTCTGGCGTTGGAGGACTTTGGGGCCATGGGAATATTCATAGATCAAGAATGGGTCTTTAAACACCATATTCCTTTCGAATCCTGGGATATTATGCAACCTGTAGAAGCAATTGATGGGAGACCTCTTTCTTCAGAACCCATAACCCTTCAGACCAAGGAAGTTGAGCTTGCAATAAACCACCATCGAGAGAAGATAAAGTTTGACATCATAAAGTCCGCCCATTACCCAATGGTTTTGGGAATGCCCTGGCTACAAAGACACAATCCATACATCAATTGGGCAGTAGGTTCCTTGTTCCTGGGTTCCGAGCATTGCATGTCTCATTGCCTACTCCTGGATCACGCTCCGACACCATCGGAAGGACTTTCAGCAAACCATCAAGGTCCACTCACAGTTTCAAACATCATCCGGGTTCCTAAAGTCTATCAGGAATACTCTGATGTGTTCTCTTCTGCTATTGTTCAAGCCTTACCTCCTCATAAACCAGAAGACTGTGCTATTGAAACCAAACCTTCAACTGTGATTCCCTTTGAAAGGATGTTCATTTTATCCGAACCGGAGAAAAAGGCCCTCCGTGAATATCTGGATACTAACCTTGAAAATGGCACCATACGACCATCCAAATCCCCAGCCGGAGCCTCGCTGTTTTTTGTTCCTAACAAAGACACCAATGAGCTCAGACCTTGTCTTGATTATCGAGGCTTAAATCAGTGCACCCTTAAGGATCGCTATCCGTTGCCATTGATCTCAGATATCCTGGAAGCAGTAAGAGGAGCCGTAATATCCACCAAATTGGATTTCAGAGGTGCCTACCATCTGATCTGTATTAGAGAAGGTGACGAATGGAAGACAGCCTTTAGAACACCCTTTGGTCATTTTGAATACTTGGTCATGCCCTTTGGACTTGCAAATGCCCCGGCGGTCTTCCAACACTTCATGGATGGAGTGTTTTCAGACATGCTATTCCTCTTTGTCATCGTGTATCTGGACGATATCTTAATATTCTCTTAGGACCCTCTTAAGCACGAAGAACATGTTAAGGCAGTATTACAGCGACTACGTGAAAACAAGCTCCTGGCAAAACCCGAGAAGTGCCTTTTCCATGTCGCTACTGTTCACTATCTAGATTTTGTCCTTAGCCCAGAAGGTATTGGAATGGATCAATCCAAGGTTAAAGGGATGGTTCACCCAAATTTTTTTATTTCCAAAATAGATAGGCAATATTAAAAAAAAATCGATTGGTAATTTTTTTTTCTCTAAGTCCCTATGTAAAATTTTGAGCAAATGAAGCTCAAAGAAAGCACATGGGGGCATCCATTTTGTGAAACAGATGCCCGCCGCTGTGCTCGCTTTCGCTTTTGCGGCACTAATGAAGGAAAATCCAGCCAGCTATAGTAAACAAAAGCTACCACTGTGTGGCTTTTCCTTCATTGGTGCTGTACATGGAGGACGGGGACCGGAGACTACAGGTAGAAAAGCTGCAGCTGCATCTCAGTAAGTGCTATTTTTTTAATAAAAATAAACACTAGCCGCGTTTTTTTTTCTAAGTTTTCCGGGCTGGAGGAGGAAATAAAACCGCAGCTTTAAAAACGTTGTATTTATGTTTGCGGTAGCTTTTGAAGCGACCGCAAACATAAATACAACGTTATTGTGTTTGAAAACGCTGCGGTTTTTCTTTCCAAGTTTCTCAGGCTCCTCCGGCTCGGAGGAGCCTGAGAAACTCAGAAAGAAAAACCGCAGCGTTTTCAAACACAACCGCGTTGTGTTTCTGCCTGCCGTGGCTATCACTTTGGGTCTCCGGTGCTCCCCCAGAAGAGCACCGGAGACCCAAAGTGAAAGCCACGGCAGGCAGAAACACAACACGGTTGTGTTTACATGCCGCTGTGTTTCTGCCTACAGCTGATTTCCCAAATGGGAAAGCAGATTTAGGCAGAAACACTACGTGGTTGTTTTCTGCAATGCTAAATCTCCTTTACCATTTGGGGCTCCAGGGCTCCCTGTGGGGAGCCATAGAGCCCCAAATGGGAAAGCAGATTTAAGCAGAAACGCAACGCGGTTGTGTTTGAAAACGCTGCGGTTTTCAAACACAATAACGTTGTATTTATGTTTGCGGTCGCTTCAAAAGCTACCGCAAACATAAATACAACATTTTTAAAGCTGCGGTTTTATTTCGAAGTTTTCCGGAAAAAAAAAACGCAGCTAGTGCTTATTTTAAAAAAAAAATAAATAGCATTTACCGAGATGCAGCTGCAGCTTTTCTGCCTGTAGTCTCCGGACCGCGTCTTCCGAGTCCCGGCACCAATGAAGGAAAAGCCACCCAGTGGTAGCTTTTGTTTACTACAGCTGGTTGGATTTTCCTGTCATGATGCTTACCCCCGGGCATCCGGATCGAGTCCATCAGCCCCGGGAGCAGGCATCCAGATTCTCATTAAAACCCCAACAGCCCCGGCTGGGGGCTGTTTGGATTCAGTGCTGGTGCCTTAGGCGCCAGGCTCAACATAGAAATCAGTCCTGGCGCCATAGGTGCCAGGCTCATAGACTTTACTTACCTTATGCAGACCATGCTGCAAATGAGTCCAAGCCAACGTGAGGCCTGGATGGGACTATTTTATTACAGGGACTATTTTTTACTCGGGTGTGGTTCTGGGGAATTTCTTACCAGGGACTACTTTTCAGGCTATTTAAACCACGCCTGAACAGCAGCCCATGCTTTGCGTATTTCTGCATCCAGCAGCGTGACGCTCACCGTGTCTGCAAGTCAGCATCCAGTCTTCTGCCACGCCCGCCTTGAATCCGCAGGTCCTAGACAAAAGGAAAAGAAAGGAGAAGAGGTTAGATCACGGACATTATTTGATTCCTTACCCGATTCCGGACCCAGCACATCTCCGAGCCTGGAAAGGACATTATTTCAGCACGCATCGCTTCGCCAGCAGCAGCGTCGCATTATACTCACCAGTCCACCGCATCTTTCGATTCGGCGCTACCTCCATCATTTTCTTCGTCGAAACCCATCACATGGGGGGAAAACAAAAGGAATAACAAGGTGAGCCGAGAAAACCACAAAGACAATCTCTTTGCCACCATAGGCTTACCTGCTTTACCACCGGAGGTATTATCCTTTAATTCGCCGCATCTTCCTATGCCGCACCTATAAAAGGAGAGAAAACAGCAATATAAACTCATGCAACTTTTACCGGACAGTGTTTGGTAATACAGACTTTTACCTAAACGCCATCAGCTGCCTCCAGGCAATATTCTTTTGGACCCAGCTGCAACCTAACGAGGGAATGGAACAAGAGTGAACATCGGACATATTGAACTCTTTGAACTTTATAGACACTAGAGTCAATATTCCTCCGGAACTCCTCCAGTCCCTTCAACCCAGTGAAGTAACTGGTATCTACGCGCCCCTGCATGCCATGCAGGATGGAGAGCTCATCATTTAAAAACATAAGATGAGGTTACCAAGAGGGGATATCAGAGGTGATTAGTCGGGAGAACGGGAACTGTTGGGGGGGCCATCACTAAAGTCCACTGGTGGCTAAATCCCTTTCTCCACTTGCAGGAGAATACTTCTACGAGTCCAGCAGACAAGATTAGGCAGGCCAGTCTAGACTGTTATTTCTTCACTACGCATCACGTTGGTGGAGACCGCAGATGTCCTGGTCCGATCGACGCCCCTGTGGGAACCAGGTGAGCGTAACATTTCCTTCATTAGTGCCGCAAAAGCCAGCACAGGCGGGCATCCATTTCACAAAATGGATGCGCCCATGTGCTTGCTTTTGCAAATTTTGAGCTTGAATTGCTCCAAATTTTACATAGGGACTTGGGGAAAAAAAATGCCAATTGTTTTTTTTTAATATTGCCTATCTATTTTTGAAATACATTTTTTTGGCCGAACCATCCCTTTAAGGCCATACTATCTTGGCCAAGTCCGACCACCGTGAAACAGATCCAGTCTTTCTTGGGCTTGGCTAACTTCTATAGGAAATTCCTACCTTCCTTTTCCGAGATAGTCCAACCGATCATTGCCCTGTTGAAGAAAGACACTCCCTTTCATTGGACATCAGCCCAAGAGGAGGCCTTCCAACGGTTAAAAACAGAGTTTACACAAGCTCCCATCCTGGCTCAACCTGACATCAACTGGCCATTCCTAGTGGAGACAAACGCCTCTAACTATGCCATTGGAGCAGTCCTAAAACAAGAATTCGACGACAAGCTGGAACATCCTATTGCTTATCTTTCACAGACATTAACTCTCAGTGAAACCCATTACTCTGTTTTAGAAAAGGAACTGCTAGCCATCCGTCAAGCCTTCACAGATTGGCGTCATTTACTTCTAGGAGCAAAACATCCTGTCCAGGTTCGCACGGACCTTCGAAATCGTATTACAGGCCCTGGAATGTAGGAATAGCCGTCAAGACCATTGGGCCTTCTTCTTCGCCCAGTACCAGTTTCAGATTCATCATGTCCCTGGAACACACAATATAATTGCTGATGCCCTATCTCGACGTCCTGACTATGAAACCCTTGAAGACCGGTCATTCCCTAAAATGGTTCCACACACGATATTCGTAGCTCAAGCAATCAGTCTCCTGGACGAGGTTCGGATACAAACACAGTCCTCTGAACTTTGGAAAGAATTTTCAGGAAAGAACCGATGGAATCTCAGAACTAAGGATGGATTTCTTTTCAAGGATAAAGGTTTAGTCATTCCCACACAGAAACTACAGCAAAGGATAATAAACGTGTCACGATACCCTTCACTCCGGACATCGTGGCATCACAAACACCCTTCATCTAATACAAAGACAATTTTGGTGGCCGAGAATGAAGACTGATGTAAGACTGTACATTCAAGCCTGTGCAGTTTGTAGTCAAAACAGCCCGCACTACCAACAAGGCCCTGGGAAATTATTGCTATGGCCGTCATTGTAGAACTACCACCTTCTAGGGGGTATACAACGATAATGGTCACCATAGATTTATTCACTCATATGGCTCATTTCACACCGTTATACAAGCTACCTTCTTCCTCAGAACTTGCTGGAATTTTCCTGGAACACATATTTAGACTCCATGGACTCCCTTCCAAGATCATATCAGACAGAGGACCGCAATACATATCTCAATTTTGGAAACACCTTTGCCGAATACTAGGAATACAACGTGCCCTCTCTTCAGGGCATCATCCACAGACTAATGGGGCTACCGAACGTGTGAATCAAACCCTGGAACAATATCTTTGTTGTTTCACTACCAAAGTCCAGGATGATTGGTCACTTCTGATACCTCTGGTGGAATTCTCCTATAACAATTCAGATCATTCGACTGTCAAGACTAGCCCTTTTTTCTGCAGTCAAGGATTTCATCCCTCAGTGCTACCTTCCACCCTTCCACACCCTACTCCTGTTCCTACAGTCGATTCCTGGATTGAAACACTCATCAATATTCAAAGAGAAGCAAAAGAACAATTAGAAAGGGCACGGACTCATACCAAGCATTATGCGGATTCCAAGAGAAGACCAGGGCCCTCCTACGCACTAGGAGATAAAGTATGGCTATCCTTGAAACTGACATCTACGGCCAAATAAACTGTCCCCCCGGTATTATGGGCCTTTTCCCATAAAAGAAATCATTAACCCAGTGGCCTTTTGGCTCAAATTACCAGACTCCTGGAAGAAAATTCACCCAGTTTTTCATACATCTCTACTGAAACCATACATTCAGACCTCTCAGACTAACCTCAGACCCAAACCTGTACTTGTCAATGACCAACTGGAATATGAAGTCTCCAGTACTTGGAGGAATGGAAAGGATACCCTCCCAGTGAACGCACGTGGGAACCTACTCAAACTTAAATTCCCCCAGGTTACTCAGAAGGTTCCATCTCATACACCCGGGCAAACCCGGCGGGACGGGTTTTCCGAGGAGGCAGGCTGTCATGAACCATCAGACACACCACTTCTGGGCCTCCTGGTCCTTGACACGTCGGGGCTTGCACTCTGTTGTACTTCCAACATGGCCGTAAGCACAGAACGCTGCTTACCAGCCTTCACGTCCGATGCAGCACGTTCTGTAAATTAGCCACACCCCCGTGGCCCCACACGTCTCAACGCTACTGTTAGCTGTGGCTAGACATGTGCTACGTAGTTCGCCTTAGCGGAACTCTGTTTCCTGATTCCCGGATCCTTTGCTTTCCCCTACTATCCTATCTCCTCCTTATTCAGCCTTCTTCCCGGATTCCGTGCACCGCCTCTGAGTGCACCTTCTCCTTATCCTGGACTTCCTGGAGTTTCCTATTGATCCCAGACATCGAAGCTGAACGAACACTGGAACCTGAAGACGGCCGAGCGAGCTTGTACAAGACCCGTTCCGTACGGAAGAAAACTCCTCCTAAAGAGTCCATCAAGCAGCGAAAACAGGTGAGAAAGGGGGAAACCTGTGACATGTTTTGCAGCATTTAATTGTCTTCAATTCATAAACTTGGCACTCATGGTGTTCTTCCTTGCACCTTAACAAGGGCTGATTCAGCTTCTTATGTTCACTGTTCTTCAAGGATAGATGACCAGTTCTTGGCCGTTCCATGCTTTGAAACTAGGCCAGACAGCTATTTCAGCCCTTTCCTTGATCTTCGGCTGTTTTCTTACTGCGACACAGCTTTCCGATCCTTCTTTCCTCACGGGTCTGAGCTTACTAAATGTGTGACACCTATGTCCAGATTCTATATAATGGCGGCAGCGCCTGCAGTCTATTCACTACGTATAGCTAGCTTTTTAGATTACTTAGTCTACTTGCATTGCTGCATCTGTACAGTTATAAAATGGCTTGCATTTTCTGCAGTGCTTTTCACATGTGCAATCTTTATTCCTCATATGAAAGTTTACTGGATTCTTTACTCCGTCATCAGATTCTATAAGGTCTATGCATCTTCTTCTTTGATCAGTCTTCTCATTGTGTCATGCTCAGTTCTTGTGACATCACCAGCCTCTTATTCTCTTATCTTCATATTCTTTTGGGGATCTCCTCCAAGAGATTGTCACCTCTAAGGGGTACATCATAAAGGGTTTTCTCAATGGATACCTTTTCTCGAAGTCTCTCAGTGGAATAGGCACAATCACTGGTGTCGTACATGTTGCGATTTCCAATTTCCAACATATAGGAAGAATGGTGGCGGGACTTCCTGCAGAGGCATTCAGCTGCTTCTCTACACTCTCCCCTCTGGTTGATTCATTACCACTCCTTCATCAGTCTTCACATCTTGGTATTCTCTCTTGAAGAAGTGCTTCTTTTTAGTCCAGTTATTCATCACTCCTTTCAGGGACCCTGCTTATTTTACATGTTCGTCAACGTTCCAGGTCATATAGCTGCACTGTCCATTCGGATTACAGTAGACCCATCTTCCCACATACTTCTTGTGATTTCTTGGATGCAGCAACTTCATTCCCTCAGGTACTACAATGCTGGCCTCTATATATTTTCTGATCTCTTCATCTGTCAATTCCTTCGGTCCAAACCCTGACTCGACATCGCTCATGAGCTTCATTCCAACAGCCTTCTTTGCTGTCTTCTTGCACTGTGTAATTAGTATCCTAATCACACAGAATGAAAACATCACCATCACTAACACTGCTCCCAGGAACTTGAAGATATTCGCCATCCATTGTGGAACCCATGAGAAAATGGACGCAAACCAGCTGTCGTCTGCAATATCTTCTGTCTCATCTTTCATTTTGTTGTGTAGATACATCAGCAATGTTATGGCATCTGTCAAGGTCCCATTCTCGTCATCATGAGATGGTATGAATGTGCAACATGATGGCCCAATTTTAATGCAAACTCCTCCGTCCATTGCTGTGATCATATCAAGGGCATATCTCTTCTGGAGGTTCATCAATTTTATGGCCCTCAATTCTTCCCTGATAGCATTGAATCCCTTTATGGTAGTGTTGATCATCTGCAGGGGCTTCCAGCGAGTGATTTGTAACCACTTCGCATTCCCCGTTGTCTGGATTCCAGGCATAAAAATAGTCGTGAAGATTGAAGCAGTTTTGGTGAATAGCCTATGCTCTTAAGGAATAGCATCAAAGGCTTCTATTGATTTTGCAGAAAAATGATTCTCCCTCCTTGTTCGATTGAGGAATTCGAGAGATCTTCTCCTCCTGAAATGGGCATCCACCTTTGGAAACTCTCCAATGTTCAGGTGTCACGCCCTCTCACACGACCTTTCCCTCTTCACACCTCTCCTCCTCAGGCGCCTCTCGCCGTAGTATTTCCCATTCACACCACCAGCAGGGAAAACACGGCAGGCGGAATACCATGTTGGGCGGATCTGCCTCGTTTCGCCCTTTTCCGCGTTGGCGTCTGCCATGGCGCCTCTTGCACAGCCGGCAACGTCAGAATACCAGGAAGTGCCGGCAGCTCCAATCACTGGCCACGTTGCGCCCCATGCAACGTACGCGAGCAGTCACGTGATACGTCACGTGATACCACTCGCCCCTTCAAAAGAAGCCGGCAAACAAGACTCTTTGCTTCACAGCTACTTCAACTTCTACGGAGGACTGTCACGCATTACCCTTGCTCTTGTTTGCTTCGACCTTGGAACTCTTTTCGGATTTGCTATTGGATTACCCTTGGATTTTGGCGTGCTCTCTGATTTTCTGGACATCCGACCCCTGTTATACTCTGGACTTGCTCTTGGATTGCCCTTCTGTTTTGCAACCTTCGGATTGCTTCAAGCCTTGCTACAGATCTTGCCACACTCCACGAGGTACTGGGAAGGAGTGCCTATTACATCATTCCAGCTTGCCGTGGATTTCCCTGCGTAGGTTTTCTACCTACATTCCATCTCTATTAGGTAAGCTGGTGTCACTGCATCTTGTTTAACTCTTTCTATCAATTGCCCATTGCCATTATAGAGTATATTCCTGATTATAACCTTTTGCCTTACAGCACTCAGGGGTCCTTCAGGCGTTCTCAATACCAGGCTGACGACAACACTCCTTCCTGTGGCCTCAAAGATTGCTCGGGCAGTGTTTATATTCTGCTCGAGCGGTACTTGGGGACGGAGGCATTTTATAACTGCACGACCATCAAGTCGGACCCATCAAATTAGAACATCAGGTCATTTTGAGGAATCACTAACGCTAGAACATAAACGAGTACTAAGGAACACAGTACTAAGGCTGGACTACTGCAACAGCCTCTATCTTAATCTGCCTGCCTCCACTCTCCGCCCTCTGCAACTTATCCAGAACAGAACTGCGAGACTTGTCCTTGGCCTCAAGCCCAGGGACCGTATCTCTCCAGGACTGAAATCTCTTCACTGGCTCCCAGTGGCTGCGAGGATTAAGTTCAAAACCCTCTGCATTGTCCACAAGGCCTTCTGGGGCCTGGGGCCTAAATACCTTCAACTCTCTCTTCCTAAATATCTTCCTTCACGAGCCCTTCGCTCATCCGTCTCCAACTCCCTCATGGTCAGCCGCTTCTCTAAGCAACGAGCTGGGGGTAGATCTCTCTCCGCAGCAGGGGCCTCCCTCTGGAACAGCCTTCCTGCCTCCCTGAAACTTGAGGAGAACCATCTCCGGTTCCGGAAGCACCTCAAAACCTTCCTCTTCGCTTCTGCCTTCTCTCTCCCTCTCCCCTGCTAAACCTTCTTAACTCCCCACTGAATTCTGCACTAAACCTGCATCTGGGCCACTCTCAGCGACCTCGGTCCAGGGCCCAGCCACTCTCCACTTGCACTGCCTCCCTGGCTCCCCCTGCACTGTGGGATTGTCACTGTATCCCTACAGCCCCCTTCCCAGCACTTCCCAGCACTTGCTCTGCACTTACCTCGCACTTGCCACCAGCTGGCCCTTTTTATTTATCATTATTTATTATTTATTACGCTACTTACCTTGTACTGCACTTTCCCCCCACCTCCTCCCCCTGCACTTTCTCCTTTTTCCCCTTACCTCTGCACTTGCGCGATCTGAATGACACCTGGCCTAGTAGGATCGTTTGTCTGTCTTCCCCTTGTTTCCCTCCCTCCCTGCCTCGTCGCGCCTTGAAACACTTGTGTATAGGCGCGTTACAAATACCATATCATATCATATCATTCCTCCACAATCTTTGGGCAACTTCTTGTAGGCTCTGGACCCACAAGCCCAATATCGATCCATCAGGGTGACTGTTCCTGTTCCCATTTTAGAGACATCAACGTAGTTTTACAACCTATGTTAGTTCCCACATGCTTCTTTCCCTATCTTCGAAAGCACAGTGTTGCATTTGCCAGTGAAATCACAACCATTGGGAATGATTCATCTTCTACCCATGTCAGCAGTTTGGCATGTTCAGCCGATGACTATAAACACTCATCATTCACCTTTTGTACTTCTCGCACGTATTCTGACTTCAATAGATGAGCTGCACAGGACATCAATCCTTCTTCCCATCCCTTCTTTTTCTTTACTCGTCCATAGGCTAGCAGCTGAGATCGTTCCCAGTATCCAGGCGCCCATGCGGTTTCTACTCTGTCAGGATAGTCCATTCTCTTCATTTCCTTTACGACCACTTCATCTTGTCCTGCCCTAGGATATGTGAGCATCTAGCTTTTCCATGCAGGCTCCCTTTCCATCTGCGTAGTCTTAATATAATCATCCTGCAATGGAAACAACCATTTTGACCTCCATCGCAGAGTGGCCAATGTTTCTTGGAATTGTCCTTGAGTCATACATGCAGCAAGGTGAACAAGACATATAGCATCGTATTCTGGAATTTCTCTAGAGATTAAAGTTTGGGCAGCGCTCATGGCGTAAGGTATGAGAGCACAGACGTAGCAACTCTCCTTGGATGTTCTCTCTTGCACCTTTTTCAATTGCTGGTACCACATGTTGTGATCCAAAATTGCTGCACTATTTAGATAAGTGTTTATCCCATTATTGTCTTCCTGTGAACTTATCCTGTGTCTCCTTTGGAAAATATTTGCAGCCCATGGAAACAACTCTAAAGCAGCTCTATGCTGGGGAGACAATACAAGGGGGCTTGGCTCATTGGTAATGGGCAAATCCACAAGAGTTCCTGGAGTGGGGAGAATCAAAGGGACTTCTGCCTTATTTGGATCAAAAGTATAAAAAAGGTGAATCATGAGAAACAAAAAGACAGAAGGGATAACCTTACATATGTATATCGCAAACCAACACAATAATCCCCACCACTTATGCCACTCTGGAACTTCTTGAGCTTGCTCATTCTCTGAAATCATGTTAACTTCAACATTTCTCATCTTTACTGCAATTTTAAGGAAGGAACACACTTTACTCAGGTAACTGTAAGAGAAAAGGTATTTGTAGTAGTTTCTCTACTATTCCTACAAGCAGCCTTCTGATTACAGGGCCATTCTTAGGATCCTGTAAAAAAGTATGAATGTCCATGTCTCTTCTAACAAGGGCTGGATAAGCTCGAAGAATAAACACAAAAACAGTAAACACAAGGTGATGCACATCACTTTCTGGGAGAACCATAAAGTCAGCCAAACAAATATCCAGTACGAAACGAATCGGGGTACTGTTCACTTTTCCAATTCTTAACTAAGTGTTGTCGTTTAAGCATAATCGAGATATATCAGCATTTCTCTAAAGTTCATTTAAAAAGTTTCCTGTGGCTCAAGCAAAGGAGTTGCACGCCTGCTATAATATCCATAAGGAGTGTCCAAAGGGAGCCACAGTCAAATGCAAATCTGCACTTATCAATTAGCTTGTAGCCTTATTAACCTTCTACTTTGTCATCAACCTGGTCTGCATACGCTGACATTCTTCTTCTTGTCTTGCTTCTGGATCAATGGCTGGGGGGTGCAGCGGCCTCGTCAGTGTATAGCTTGACGTCATTCAGGTGAATCCATGCTCGTCTGCCATGAACTTTTACTGCTGAGCGAGTAATTTTCTCTACAACAAATAGGACATCAAACCTTGGCTTGTGCCACTTCCTAGTGATGTTTTCAATCAGCACTGGTATCGCCAGCAAAGAGTCTCAGTGCTGATAAAAGTTCAGAAGATCCGGTTGCTGAATGGTTTTCATCTGTTTTCTGAGACCGACCCCCCTGGTGCTTCAGTTGATCTGAAATGAGAGAGATACTAGCGGTCATACATGTCAAATAATCACATAATTAATTTCCTAATATTTTTGCTGTACTCTGGCATCACTTCTACTACGCAATGGAGGAGTTAAATGCATACTTATTCACCTTCCTGTCACTAGTTTGTGGGGTGTGAGTTATGGTCCAAACCAGGCTGATTCCTTAGGGCATATAAAGCTAAGGGCAGACAATATAGCCATCCTTTTTCAGTGTCAGCTTAAGCTTGGCAATCCTTTCTTTAAGGAGGCCATTGAGTCTCACACATAACCCGTTCGCTTGCGAGTGATAAGCAGAAGAAAACGTGTGCTTAATACTCAAAAATGTTCTATCTCTTCAAACACTTCATTGACAAAATGTGGCCCATTATCGGATCTCAGCACTTCACACACTCCCAATCTTGGAAAAACTTCACCTACTAAAAACTTTGCTACACAAGTGGCATCAGGGTGTGTACATGGACCTGCTTCAATCCACACAGAGAAGGGACACACCACCACTATCAGATACCTGTATCCACTACACACTTGTAGCATATCAACATAATCAATATGGAAATGCTGAAAAGGACCATTCGGTCGAGAAATTACTACTCCAATTGTTCGCCGTGTATGCCCAGCGGTAAACTTTTGACGTATAATGCAGTATACATTAAATGCAACGTGTTCTGACAAATTTGGAACAAACCATTCTTCTGCAATTGTTGCAGCAAGACTTTCCCTAGTTATATGCGCAGGGTAGTGCAGCTGTTCAAGTGATACCTCTCATGCACAACAAATCAGTTACACAACTACGCACCACACCGCCTGATACCCCGACACACACTGCTAGACTCCCCAGGTCACAGTCCGCCTCCCAAGCCATCCCTTCACCTATGGTGCGAGGGAGTCGTCATCACCGGCGGATTCGGGCCGTGCGCAGAGGCCGGCCCGGTGTGCTGCCTCGTTTCCATTGGCATCTCCCGTGGAGACAGCGTTCGGGCTGGAGCACGCGATCGCGGTTACTTCCTGGTTCCGCGATGGCTTCCTGATCACGTGCTCAGGTCTCCGCTCACGTGACTGGGAGTCGCGCACGTAAAAGCCGGGAAGTTCGAGTTGCTCACCGCTTCACAGCTGTTTCACAACTCTGTTTGGCGCTTTCAGGATTTACGTTGTTTGCTGCATCGGATTTTGGACTCAGGCTTACGAACCACGGATTGACTTTCTTACTCCACGGATACTGTCACTCGGAACTCTGCACGGATATTGGTACTCTGGACTCTTTTGCTACGCTCAACGGATTTCTTTCGGATTTCCCCTTCTGGCTTTTGATCTTCCGACCATAGGCTTCGTGATCAGTTTCAAGTTCCCTTCGGCTACGGAAGGGCTACAGGTATCAGCCGGTACCTACCATCTGGGACACGGCTGCCCGGATCTTTGATGCTCCCTCGCATCTGACCCCAGGCACCCTAGCACCATCCCACTACACTTAGGTAAGAACGTTTTGCACACTCTCTTAAAGTACTGTGTTTGCCTGTGCTAATCCTAACTTCCTTTTAACAGCCTCTGTGGTCCTCGGCGTCATCAGATCCAGCGAATCATCAAACCACCTGTGGCCTCAAAGCTCGCACAGGGAGTTCCTTTACTCTCTCCCTGTGGGTGATTTGTAGACAGAGGCCCATTTACTCTTCACTACGCGGCAAGTCACAACAATACCCTTAACAAAGCTACTGGCATCACCGGCATTCCAGTGCTGTCGTGTCGCCATAATGCTTCAGTGGGGGATAATGAACAACCCTTCGCTTCCACAATTCCTGCTCTTCCTGTGGTGCACTTCCTTGAATCTCCATTAATTGCATTCTTCTTTCACTACCATAATCGTGACTACTTTCTCCTTAACATCTGGAGTATCAAAACTTGAAATATCTTAAGCTGCCATCTCTGGTACTCCTGTGCCTGTTGTTGATATATATTATACTTCCTAATGATGGCTTAAGATCCTTGTCCCTCTGAAACTACCCAGTCAGCCAAGAGGCAGAAAGGAGGGGATGAGAGTTACTAATTGCAGACATCAAGGCAAAGCTGATCAGGGCAGAAGAAAGGTATCTAGACCTCACCACGAAAATGCCGGCAGTAAGATCACCTGACTACTGTTGATGATAAGGCTTTTGCGACAGTTGGAGATCGAAAATGAGAAGTGTCCCTCAAACTCTCAGAACAGGAAAACTTCTCATGAAGAAATAACATTAGGATTGCCGGATTTCCAGAAAATGTGGAGCGAGGCAGCCCAATTTCTTTTTTGGAAAAGGCACTAATATTCATGCTTAATCTGGATCCCAGAACACCAATGTAAATGGCGAGAGTGCGTAGATCATTAGATCAAAAACCAGCCTTGGGCAGAGACCTAGACATTTTATTGTCAATTTTTTAAGGTTCCCAACCAGGGAGTTGATCCTTGAGAAATCCTGTGGAATTGTCAACTTGTCTTGGGGAGGGAACAAAATTATGATCTTTGCTGACTTGAGTAGAGATGTCATGGGGAAAAGAACATGTTTCAATACAGCAAAGAAAAAAGTGAGGAACAAGAAACTTAAATATTATATGGTATATCCGGCAATTCTCTGTGTCATTGTGGAAGGCCAGACACATTCTTTTACTGACTACAAGAATGGACTACAAGAATGGCGAAGCTTTTTTAACGGATTTGGAGATTTAACCACAGGAGGCAGTGTCATCAGCTCTTAGAATTGCACAGCCAAAAAAAAAGAGAGATACCTAACAGGCTTAATTTGACTGTCTTGGCTTGGTCTGTGCTTTGTTTTCATATTTTTTTATTATTGTTTAGTAGCTGGTAAACGTATAATTCATATATGTTTTACTTTACTTCCATGGTTCATGAATCCGTTATTTTAAATGGCTCTGGCATTTTTCGTTTGCTTTTGTTGTTATTCAGAGCTTTGGTTGTTAAAGGAAAGCACCTGCTCTTTTGAGACGTATCTTCACACTTTTACGTGCTCGCAAGCTCCCGTTTCGGTGTAAGAAATGGCAGCTCTGCGATTGGGAGAGAGGAAGCTCGGTAGGGACGCGTACTCGTTAGAGGATACAAAGTAACTGGAGGCGAGGCTAACGGCAAACTGTGCTTAAATACACCAGAGCTGTTTATTACATGACTTTGGATATTGAAGGCTATGGGAGGAGTCTGCAGGGATGCCGGTATTCGAGTGCCGGAGCGAGCGGGAAACTCGGTGTGAGTGAAAAGTTATTCCTGAACAAGCCGTCGGAACGAGGAAATGCTGATGGGCATTACTCTTCAACGAGATAGTGATTCCGTAGATTACACAAAGTCGGATTTCCATCTACTTCGCCATATCTTAATCGTTACTTGACCTGGTACTGTATACTTGGAAAGGGGAACGGATTAACTAGCAGTTGTTTGTAGAAGGCGAGGAAATGATTATTTGCATGTAGCATATCGTCATGTGCGGTCCCTGATGCATGTACAGTTTTGTTCTATGACGCAAGGAAAATGAAGGGGAACTTTGCTGTTTTAAGTCTTCAAACACGATTGTAATGTGCTCACACATGGACCTCCTCATGCTCTGCTGTCAGACTCGCACTCGTGCACGCCAAGAGAGGGCCGACACAGAGCTGGGATGCAACACGTCTTCATTTCAGTGAACCCAGGCTCGAACTTCCCTCAGGCGGTAACCCCGCCCCTTAACACACGCGGGTCGCAGCCCGCGAATAAACACAAACAGAGGACTTCCGTCCAAAAGAGATGAGAGTGAGGACATCACACCCTCCCGTCACTAAACCTTAAGTCCAGCTCAGTTCATTTCCTCGGTGAGGCGATGGGGTTTCTTTCTCGTTCTCGTTGGTCGACACTCGGTCCTGGTCGACTGGTCTGTCCAGGTCTCGGAAACTACGTCTCCTTCTGAGTCTTCTCTGTCTCCTTCATGTGGAACGTCCCATGGAGTGAACTCATCACTCAGATTTGTGTCACCTAAAACTGGGGCCCTCGACACCCGTCTGAAGTGAGATGAGTTTCTCGTTATGGACTTGCGGTCTCCTTCCGCAGTGATAAGTGACCCCTTCTTGTGGATGATGAGGAGAGGGTCCTCGTTGAATGGTGCTATGTTTTTCCGATGCTGGGGCTGGCGGACTACCACCATGTCTCCTGGTGCCAAATCATTTGTTTTGGCCCGTCATGTGGTATCTGCAGCTCTTTTCATGTTCTCCTTCATGCGTTTGTCCTTCTCCCTCATTTCTGCGTCCCTTTCGCATTGATCTTCCTCAACGGCCACGTGAGGTATTCGTGTTCTTATCGTTCGCCCGAACATCACTTCTGAAGGTGTTTTCCCAGTGGTGCTGTGTGGCATATTTCTGTAGTCTCGCATGAGTTGGTATAATAGCTTCTCGACAGGTTCTCCCGTAATGCAAGCAATTTGTGTAGTGCGTTTGATGTTGCTCATGAACCGCTCGACTGTTCCATTTGCCTGTGGCCATTGGGGTGTCACTTTTCTGTGCCTGAAACCCATGTATTCGGCGAATCTTTGGAAGTCCTGTCCGGTGAATGGAGGTCCATTGTCGGACTTTACTACCTTAGGTACTCCGTATGTTGCGAACATTCGATCTAGGGCTGGTATGGTATGATTTGCTGATGTTGACGGGACTATATGTAGATCGGGGTATCTTGAATATTCATCGACAGCCACCAGAATATATTCTCCTCCTTCCATGGGCCCAAAATGATCCACAGCTATTTCTTCCCAGGTCCCCTCGGGCAGTGTGGTCATGTTTAGGGGTTCTGGGGAGGTGTGTGGCTTTACAAGTGCACAGGTGGGGCAGTCTTGTAATAGTTCCTCTGCTGCAGTGTCCAGTTGTGGGAACCATAGTTTCTACCTTAGCATCCTTTTGGTGGATACGATCCCTCGGTGTCCTTCATGGGCGAGTTCTAGTACTTTCTGGCGCAGGATGCGCGGTATCACAAGCTTTGTGCCTTTTAGCAGCATTCCTTCGTCTGTATTTGCAAGTTCTTCTTTCACAGCTAAAAAGCATGTGATGTCCTGCTTGATGTCTTCGTTCATCGTCTCTCAAATTGGTTTGGCGTGCTTCCATCGCCATGTTTCTAGGCATCGGAGGATAGTTTGTATCTCTTGGTCCGTGTTTGACTCACGAGTTATGTGATCCATGTCCAGTCCTTGCGGCGTGTTGCTGTGAATGACATATCTTATGTACTGGTCAGCTATGGATGGTTCTGGTCCACACGCGTCCTTTGGATGTCTCGAGAGGAAATCTGCAGGGTTCTGCTCCTTTCCGGGTCTATGAGTGATGGAGAATTGATAGTCTTGTAGTCGGAGTGCCCATCGAGCTATTCGTGGTGGCATTTTTGCCTGAGGGTTGCCATAGATGAAGATGAGGGCTTGATGGTCCGTTACGACTCCAAAAGGTTTCCCATGTAGGAACAAATGAAAATGTTCGCAGGCCCAGACTACAGCCAGACCTTCCTTCTCCGCCTGGGAGTAGGCTTGCTCGATTTTGGAAAGGCTTCGACTGGCATAGGATACTATGTGTTTTCTGCTTTCTTCTCTGTCATCAAGTTGTGTTAAGATGGCGCCTAGGCCGACTGGACTAGCGTCGACAATGAGTTCTGTCGTTCTTTTGGGGTCGAAATATGCCATGTTTCGGGCGTCGGAGATACGGTCCTTGATTGCTTGAAACGCTTCTTGGCACTGTGGTGTCCATGTGAAGTCTGTGTTGAGCTTGGTGAGTGCTCGGAGGGGTTCGCTGATGGAGGCAAAGTCTCTTATGTATCTGGTGCAGTAACTTGCAAGGCCCAGGAATGACCTGAGGTCTGATGTGGTGGCGGGCGGCTTGGTTTCTTGGAGTGCACTGACTTTCTCCGGATCGGGTGTCATTCCCTTCTCAGAAAATATGTGACCAAAGAAACGGAGTGTTTTCTTGCGAAATTCACACTTGTCCTTGTTTAGTGTGAGCGTGCCTCTTCCAAGGCCATGCACACTCTCATTAACGTGTCGTGTTGCTCTTGATTTTGTCCGAAAACCAGGATGTCGTCACTGTAGTTCAAGCAGTTTGGTACATGTTTGATGACGTTGTGAATTTCTGCTTGAAAAATTTCGGCCGCGGACGACACACCAAAACTTAGCGGAAGAGTCCTAGGTGGGTGGCGAAAGTGGTTATATATCGGGAGCTTTTGCCGAGTTCCAACTGGTGGTACCCTTTGTTGAGGTCCAGTTTTGAGAACACGGTTGCCCCGTTCAACAGATGTACCATGTCGGTTATTCTAGGGGCTTGGTGGCGTTCCCTTAATATGGCCTCGTTTGGCCTTCTCATATCTACACATATTCGGATGTCTTGGGAGTCTCTTTTGGGCACGGGTACAATTGGAGAGACCCATGGGGTAGGTCCTTCCGCGGGCTCAATGATGTCTGCCTCCAGCAGCTTTGTCAGTTCATTTTCAACTTGTTTTTGAATATTGATGGGTATTCCTCGGTAGTGTTGGGCTATTGGTGGGACATTGGTGTCGATGTGGAGTTCTATCTGCCTGTCCTTCAGTTTTCCGAGGCCTTTGAATAGTGATGGGAAGACTTGGTCTATGCTTGTGTTGGGGTCTAGATATTTGTGTACCATGAGACGGTACAATATATGGATTAGTCCCATTTCTATTGCTGCTTGATAGCTCAGTATGCATCCGCTCTCAGTAGTTGCCTCCAGGACGTGCATGGGGATCTTCTTTTCATGTTCCTTATATTGACACGATGCCATGAAGAACCCTTTGCATGCCAGCGGGGTCTTTGATCCATATGGAAAAATTAGTGTTCAAGCTGGTTGCAGGCGGGGGGCATTTGGTATGCTTTTATAGACTTTTTCACTGATTACGTTCACGGTTGCCCCCGTGTCAATTAGAAATTCTGCTGCCGTCTGATTCACTTGTATTCTGAGTATTGGGCTATGTTCTTTTGCTGTGCTGTTTCCTAGGGCGTATAGGTACCCCCTCTTTTTTGGCGTTTCCCGGTGTCTTTCCAGTTGGTGTGCTTTTTCGTCGGATGATGCACTTGACACGCTGTCAGACTGACTGTTCGATGAGGCACCGTACGTACCTTCGTGGTCTTCTTGTTGCCTTGGGAAGTGGGGTCTTGTTCTCCCTCCATTCTCTCCTGTCGTGCCTTCTTTCCGTTTGTTCATCGTGGTGTTTGTGGCGCCCTTGTTCATGGGGTTGGTGTGATCCCTGATGGTGGTGTGGTGTTACTTGATTTTGTTCCGGTTCCGGCATGGACTTGTAGTTCCTTCCTGCTCCTCTCATTTTGCTGTGGAAAATTAGACACACGGCTTTGTAATGGTTTTCTCCACCAAACGCAGAGCAGTTCTGACCCATTGCGGGGCACGTTCCTTCGTGGGGGTATTCATGTCCGCACCAGTAGCAGAAAGGGTCACTGTTTCTTGCTGTCCCCTCCAGTTTGTTGAGGCTTTCGTGTTTTCCATGGGTGATCTTTATGTCGTCCAGACCTTAAACTTGTGCGGCGAGGGCCGCGTCAGATCGCGCCAGGCGTAGGATTTCGTCTAGGTTGCGCGGCTGCTGCAGCAGTCGTTTGCGGAAATCAGCGCTTTCACACCCCACTATGATTTGTGACCTGAGGGCCTCCTCATTGGAGTAATTATTGAAATCGCAGTGTTTCATTTTTGCTCGGAGTCTCATGACGAATGCATCTATGGTTTCACCTGTGTGCTGTTTGGTAGTGTGGAATATGTGCCGTTCATAGTCCACATTTGTGTGAGGTGTGAAATATTCCGTGAGCGTTGTTTTTAACTTGATGTACGTCTCTATGTTGCTCTCAGGTATTTCTTCAAGAATGTCTCGCACATTTCGTCCTACGGCGTGATTTAGGAGGTTGAGCTTTTGTTCGTCTTCTAAAGTACCTGCCGCTTTCAAACACACTTCGAAGTCCCTCAGCCACCTCTTCCACCTTGATCCAAGAGTGCCGATGTCAGTGAGGTCGAAATTTGCTGGCAGCTGGGTTAACAGGCTGTCCGTCATTTTCCTATGGCCTGTGCCGATTGGAGTCACTGGAATGTTCAGTGAGTCTTCCTCTGAATTGCTCATGGGAAGGTGTTCATATGTGTTATTGTGGCTGAGCTGGATGGTGGTTCCTTTGCCTAGACACGGTGAAGCCTTGGCGCCTGCAGGGGTGCTGTAATGGTTTGCTGGACGGTGGTTCCCTTTGCCTAGCGCGGTGGCGCCTTGGTGCCAGCAGGGGGCGCTGTAGTGGGTTGGGAGTCTCTTGTGGGCCTTTCCTGCTCAATGCTCTGCAACTATGAGCGCCAGTTGGTGGGGGAGGGAAGAGCACCGTGCCGCGTGTCAGCGGGTGGTTAGTGTGGCTCGTGAAGACTTGTGGTGGAGAGGAGAGGGGCTTGCTCTTACCCCTATGAAGTATGCCGTTGGAGCGGGAGGTTCGCGCCTCCACCGCTCGACTGTGCGTGATGCCGTTGGCGGGAGGTCAGTGCTCCTCTACTGCCTGGGATGTGCAAACGGGAAGTCTCCGCTCTACCCGCTGATGTTTCAATGTGCGTAGGCTGGTCCTCCCAGGATTTGCCGTCGGCGGGAGAAAACGTTCTCCACCGCCCAGATTACACGCTCTTGCGGGGAGCTGTCCCAGCTGCTCCACCCGCGGATCTGCGGAGGCACTCGCGCCGGAGGGCGGATGGTGGGGTGCCTTCGCGCTCCACCCACCGTGACAGGCCCCCAGGCAACCGAAGTCCTAGGCTCCCAATGGTGTCAGGTAGCACACCACGAGCGGCGGATCGGATATTGCAGGCACGGCGGGACTTCGTGTCCGCCTCGTCGCCAGTGTAATGTGCTCACACATGGACCTCCTCATGCTCTGCTGTCGGACTCGCACTCATGCACGCCAAGAGAGGGCCGACACAGAGCTGGGGTGCAACACGTCTTTATTTCAGTGAACCCAGGCTCGAACTTCCCTCGGGCGGTAACCCCGCCCCTTAACACACACGGGTCGCAGCCCGCGAATAAACACAAACACAAACAGAGGACTTCCGTCCAAAAGAGATGAGAGTGAGGACATCACACCGATCAGCAATTGTATATGTATTCATGTAGTGACTCTTTTGTGGTTCTTATGATGACACCCTGCGCTCTTGCACTAGGGGAATTCTGTGCATGTGGCTTAGATGATGTGTATTTGGTTAACTGGTATGCTAATTGATAGAAGGGGAATGCTGGAAAGGGAAAATGGATGAAATGCTCTCATAGGCTAGCAACTGGTTGCTTGATCGCCTTCGAATATGATTTAATGCTGTGAGCCTGCTAAGCCTGTGAGGACGAGCTGGGGTGAGAATTATTACAGTGGAGTAATGTGATACGTGTCTAAAGTTATTTGATGTAATAAGGGAGACCACCATACATCCTTGGTATCGTTGGATAAGTTGATTTGAAATGGCATATTTTCTGAGGTTATACCATAAATTATAATCTTAGGATCAGTGAGTGGTTGTGCTTAGCACAAGCATATGCGTTTCCGGATATGGCTAAGTAATTGGCGGGAGTGGGGTCGGAGGACTGTATTGAGTGGTGACTCAAGAAAAATTTTTCAGACCTCATTTCTAGATTTTTCTATAGGAATACAATTGTATGGTGTCATGGAGAGAATAAGAGGCGGTGGATTGATAAAAGAAAGGGAAAGGAAAGGGGTAAAACGAAGAAAAGGTAAACGCATATAAGGGTGCCAGGTGAATTTAGCTTTATGTGGTACTTATGGGGACTGGAACTTAAGAACTGCAGTGAGCAGTTACAGCAATTAGTTATGGGCCTTGGTCTATGTGATTCTGTGTGTTCATAAATAGGTGTGGTACTGATAGGAGGGATGCTTTTGAAACGGATAACAAACTCAGCATCAAGGAAGGATAGGCGGGGTAGGAAATGAGTTTTGCAAGACAGCTTTTCTAGCTGTCTTGAGCAGGACGCCTGGTAATCTATAGTTATATATGTGGATATGTGGGAATGAATGATTACTCTGAGCCCATCTAATAATTTGATGGGTGGACTGAGTTTAATGTACACTACCAATGGGACAATAATAAAGGTTGAGGGAAATTATTATTGATATTTGTAGCGGCTGCGGACCATTGGCAATGAACAGAGGAAGAATAGAATAAATTAGAAAAAGGGCACAGGATTCTGGAGGTTTAGTTAGAAATAGCATTTATATTGTATATAATAGTCTCTTAATTGAGTCCAATATCAGTGGTTGAATTTCTTTCAATCAAAACAGTTATTTATGTCTTTGTGGTGTCTATATGTTTGTCTTTAGGGGGAATGTTATATTAAGTCACACTCTAATCTGCTACAACAATGAAAGTTCCGAATTTGTTGAGGGAAATATTGTATTACTGCTGATGCATGCGCCCTACCACTGAATATGTGATGTGATCATACCTGATTATATGTATCTTTTGCAAAGGAATGTTGAGATGCATTAGAATGTGAGGTGAAATGGGGCTATTGTCATTGAGTACTTGGAATGTGAATGTTCTGAATTGCCCAAAGAAAAGAAAAAAAGTATTGTCTAAACTCTGGAGGGAAAAGATCGATGTGGCTTTCTTACAAGAGACTCATTTGATTGATGGTTCATGGAATTGTCTTACAAATCCAAAATACACGAAGATACTGTTGAATTGTCATTCTTCGAAATTAAGGGGGGTAGGAATTTTGTAACGAAGGGGACTAGGCATGTGTGTTGATAGTTAGTATGGAGGAGGGACATATTATTTTAATTGATTTGAAATATGAAGACAGATTAATCACATTAGTTTCTATAAACGGTCCATGTGTTGGATGGAGAAACCTTTTTGAGTCTAGTGAAGTTGTTACTTCATATGAGAGGTGAGTCTGTGATCTTAGGGGGGGGACTTTAATTGTGTATTGGATTACAAATTAGATCTTCAGCATGTAATTTTACAGGACAAATATCAAGTATAGAATTTTAGGGGTTTATGGATGTATTCGATCTGGTTGACATTTGGAGAAATGCGCATCTTGGGGATAGTGACTTTTCATTCTATTCCCCAGCACACAATTCTTATTCTAGAATAGATTACATTCTTGTGTCAGATAGATTAGCTGAGGCGGTTGTGGCGGCAAAAATGTGGCAATGAAATCTCTCTGACTACTCGATGGTTGAGATAAAGTTGAACCTTACTCCTGGTAGGCAAGGTACATATAGATGGCAGCTCAAGCCTTTTATTCTAAAAGAAGAAAAAACTTCAAAGGCTTTTAGTAGTTCTATAATGAACTATTTATAGGAGAATAAAGGATCAGCAGATAGTCTGGTGGTTTGGGACTCCTTTAAAGCCTATATTCCGGGGAACTGATGAACTGGGCGGCTAGAGCAAGGAGAGTGGGAGGGGCAATTTTGAATGAGCTTGAACTGGAGTTATGGGACTTACAAAGGAAGTATACCTTATCTAGCGATAGAGAGGATAAAATTAAGTTGGACAACATAAAAGAAGCTTTGAAGTGTGAGATGGATTTGCATGTAGAAAAGGGTATATTCTGTATGAAGCAAAGGTATTCGGAAGAAGGAGATTGAGGAGGTAAGTTATTAGCATCCAAATTGAAGGGTTTCTCAGAAAGAACATATGTACACAAGATCGATAATGGTTTTGGAGGTGTAGCTAGTAAGAGGAAAGAGATAGGTGCGTGCTTTCGCTCTTTCTACGCTGATTTATATACTGAAGAACTCATCCCACAGGAGCAACAACTAACTGATTTATTTGAGAAGATTGACATCCCTTGTCTATCTGACAAAAGTAGGAACTTGCTAGATGCCCCAATTGTTATCTTGAAGGTTTTATTGGCAATAAGTGAATTGAATGTTGGGAAATCTCCTGGTATAGACGGTTTGCTAGTTGAATTGTATAGGTCATTTGATGTGTAACTGGCGGCTGAACTGTGTGATTTGTACAATCCTTTTTTAGCAGATGGGGTCTTATGTCTCTTGGGAGGCTATTATTACCATAATCCCGAAGTCTGGGAGGGACAAAACTAAGTGTTGTAATTACCGCCCTATATCGCTGCTTAATGTGGATGTGAAGATTTTCACTAAGAAATTGACTAATAGATTGGATAAATATACAGAGGAGTTGATTGACAGAACACAGGCCGGGGTTATGAGGCAACGATATGGCTAGGATAATATTAGGATGCTTTTGGATGTTTTGGGCCTGCCACATTCAGACGTTGGGGATATTCTGTTAATTATTTTAGATGCTGAGAAGGCTTTTGATCGGGTGAACTGGACGGTTTTGAATTACACATTGTTGAAGATAGGATTTGGGCTGCTGTTCATCAATGCTATTGCGGAACTGCAATCAGACATAACTGCTAGAGTTTGGGTGAATGAGTAATTATCGGCTTGATTTCAATTGTTTAGAGGTACAAGGCAAGGATGGCCCTTATCCCCTTTTCGTTTTAATTTAGCGTTGGAGCCCCTGTTAGCATATATTAGGCAGAAGATGAGCATTAGAGGTTTGTGTGTGGGAGATGGTGAAGTTAAGGTACTAGCTTATGCAGATGATGTCACGATTATTTTGAAAAATCAAGAAGAATGGGGCCCTATTTTGAAGAGTATGATTGAAGAAGCAGGAATGTTGTCAGGTTATAAGATTAACTGGGGGAAGACGGTGGTGTTTCCTGTTAGGGACGCCTTGGTGCGTAATCACTTGTTGGGTTGGAATTGTAAGTGGGGAAATTCATGTGTTAAGTAAGATGTAAAAAGAGTGGTTGAATACAATGTGGATAAAATAATTGACGTCCTTCAGAGGGATATCAGAAAATGGGGACGTATTACTCTGAGTAACTGGGAAAAAATAAACGCAATTAAAATTATGCTGTTTCAAAAAGTTTTATATATCATACAGTCACTTTCCTTACGGTTTACAAAGAAGGTCCCTGGGGGTATAGACAAGGTATTTAAAGAATTTTTGTGGGGTGTGGGAAAAAGGGCTAAAATACCTCGATATATTATGTTTAGGAGTGTTCAGGAAGGGGGATTTGAATATCCCATACTGGAGAATTACTGTAGAGGATTCTTATAAAAAAAAAAGAATAACCAGTTACTTTGATGAAGTGGGGTGCTCTATACCATTGTGGGCACAAATAGAAAGGCGAAAGTTAGAGCCATATCATGTAAGGAGTCTATACTCATTTGGGAAATTACCTAAACAGGCAAATAACCTAACGTCAATTGTTGTTATTAAAGATGCATTGACATCATTGATATTGGGTAGTGGGCAAGGGTTGTTTATGTACAATGATGCATCAATTTGGCACAACCCAGGGTTACAGGTGGATAATAAAATGTATTGGAGGAGTTGGATTAATAAGGGTATCTTGGTGATTGGGGACATCTGGAGTGGTTTCATTTGAGAGTTTGATGGAAAAATATGGATTAAATAGGAGGGAGCTTGGAAGATGTACAGTTATGGAGATCTTGATATCTGAAAGACAGCAGATGTTGAATGCGCCGCTCATGCAGAAACCTGAGATTTGTAGTCTATTTGCTGCAATGCTGCAAAAAATGTCAAGTGTCTTGAAGCTTATGCCAATGGAGAATCACTTGTTGTTTCCATGGCAGAAGTTAAGGCAGGCCTGGCCTGAGGAGTTGAGCAGGGATATTTCGGTTAAGGGGTGGGAGATTCTTTGGAAAGTTCCTGTTAGTGCAAAGATTGACTTGAATTTGGGTTTCATTCATCAAAAAATATTGGGACGCCTTTACTGGACCCCTGTGCGGATGAATGTTTTGGGGTTGACTGATAGTGAACGTTGCTGGGGTTGTCCGAAAGAGAAAGGTTCACTGTTGCACATGTTATCGGAGTGCGATAGACTTTTGGAAGGACATATTAGACAGATTTGAAACGATCTGGAACATTACATTCCCACAAAATCCTTTGGCAGTGATTTTGCAGTCACCAAGAAGTGGACGGAACATAAACAAATACTAAAAGTGTAGAAAACCAGGAAAAAGCCGATTGTAGAAGGATGGCTCATTGATTTGCAAATGCTTTCAGATTTTGAAAGAAGGATGTTTCATGGACAATTTAAGGAGGAACTGTGTGTGGAATTATGGGGACCTTTTAATGATCTTTACGGGGGACAAGGGATTAGTGTGTTCGGTATAAACCTTAGAAATATTACAAAGGGGGGAGTCTGTTGTGGGGGGTGTATCTGTTCTGTCTTATGTCTTGTTATATATTTGTTTTATGTATGGTGTCTGTTGTTATACTCTGGGGTAGGGTTTTAGTTGTGGAGTGAATGGTTAAGCTTTGATTGTTATATTAGTTGGTTATTATTTCTAAATGTTGGAGCTGATGATAATCTGAAACCTGTATATTACTTCTTAAAATGTGTTGATGTTCTATTGAAAAGAAAAGGAAGAGTTTAAAAAAAAATAATAATTTAAACTTGAAATATCTGGTGAGTACGCAACCCTTTTGGCTTCTGCACCTGCAGCTTTGTTCCTGCAAGAAATAAAGTCAGTTAACTTAGTATGCGCTGCGCATTTAACTATCGCTATGGCAAGTGGGAGTTGTAGTGTCTTAATAAGTGACGGTGTACAGTGACTCCGTAGGCGGAGTCACTGTACACCGTCACTTCCTGCCCTGCATGATTCTCGAACGCGACAATAAGCGCTGCCAATTCTGCCACTTGCGCCAAAAAGTAAGATGGTAATCTTGCACTTGCTACAACGTCAGACTCGCCATTTGCTCTGTACCTCACTACAGCTGCGCCAGAATGCCTTTCTCCACTCATTTGATTAATTTTCAAAGAACCATCAATAAAGAGAATTTCCCCTCCTGACAACACATTTTCCTTCACGCACAGTATCTCATCATAAACTCCACATAATTCATGCAGTCATGCACATACTTGCCCTCTGCCACTGGCTCAGCTACAAAGGTGGCAGGGTTCACTATTTTTCATCTAATAATTTTAATCACTGGGTCACTTCGTAAGCAGAAGCTCTCTGGCATGTCAATGTACCTTTTGGGTTCCTCTAATATGGCAAACAAAGTAGGTTCCACAAAAAGCGTCATAGAGCAGCCCATTACAATGCCTGTAGATTTCTCAATTGCAAACACGGCACTGCCAATGACTGTTCGCAAGGAAAGTTTCCCTTCATAACTCGGTCATCCCACTATCCAGTCCTACAGTTAAGGTGCGTAACGTCCCATTTTACGCACATAATGAAAGGAAATACGGATTCTTTATTTTTCTACTGCGTACCATGTAGGCTGTATTTATTAATAAAAAATAAAATACTTTCTGCCACTAGATGGCACTGTAGTACGCAAGCTCCTACCTTGAGGCAGGCAGACACTTCTCTTGACAGTCTCTCTCAGAAGAATGTATCCTAATCCAGGACTCCAACCACCCCCTCCTGGAAGACCTTTCCAGAAACACACGTGTCCTGCTGCAAACGCGGTGACATCAGCCAGGTAAGCATCCCGAATGTTAAAGGAAGTTAAACTGTCTTTAAAAGGCCCAATTTAATTCCTATTCCCGTGTGCGTTTTTGTAGGCTGTGAGGGGAAATGTACAAGTAGCAGGGCCACACATGGAGGGTGTTTGAGGTGTTTTGTAGCACTTTCAGCACCGTTTGGAGGTTGGGTGTTTGTTTCTGTATCATATCTGTGTTTCTGCTGCTGGCAGCGCTTTTAAAATGCGTTTTTTTTTTCCTCCGACAGCCTGGACCTCTATCTGATATAATCTCGCATGGTCCGGGCTGCCAGAGAGAGAAAAAACGCAATTTACAACAGTTGTAAATCATGCTCCGTGTCTGTCTCCCTCCTTTTCCCCCTCACCCCCCGCTCATGGCCCGTGTCTCCCTTCTTACCCCCCACCACCCGCTCATGCCCCGTGTCTCCATTCTTTCTCCCCCCACCCCCGCGCTCATGGCCCGTGTCTCCCTCCTTTTCCCCCCACCTCCCGCTCATGGCCCGTGTCTCTCTTACCCCCCCACCCCCCGCTCATGGCCCGTGTCTCCCTTCTTTCCCCCCCACCCCCCGCTCATGCCCCGTGTCTCCCTCCTTTTCCCCCCACCTCCCGCTCATGGCCCGTGTCTCCCTTCTTTCCCCCCCACCCCCGCTCATGGCCCGTGTCTCCCTTCTTACCCCCCACCCCCGCTCATGCCCCGTGTCTCCCTTCTTTCCCCTCCACCCCCCGCTCATGGCCCGTGTCTCCCTTCTTACCCCCCGCCCCCCGCTCATGGCCCATGTCTCCCTTCTTCCCCCCCACCCCCGGCTCCTGCCCAGTGTCTCCCTTCTTACCCTACATGCCCCGTGTCTCCCTTCTTACCCTTCATGCCCCGTGTCTCCCGTCTTACCCCTCATGCCCCGTGTCTCCCTTCTTTCCCCCCCACCCCCTGCTAATGCCCCGTGTCTCCCTTCTTCCCCCCACCCCCGCTCATGCCCCGTGTCTCCCTTCTTTATCCCCCACCTCCCGCTCATGCTCCGTGTATCTCCCCTGTTCCCCCCACCCCCTGCTCATGCCCCGTGTCTCCCTTCTTCACCCCACACCCGCTCATGCACCCTGTCTCCCTTCTTCCCCCCCACCCCCGCTCATGTCCAGTGTCTCCCTTCTTTCTCCCCACCCCCCGCTCATGCCCTGTCTTTCCCCTGTTCCCCCCACCCCCCGCTCATGCCCCGTGTCTCCCTTCCCCCTCCCCACCCCCGCTCATGCCCTGTGTCTCTCCCCTGTTCCCCCCACCCCCGCTCATGCCCCGTGTCTGCCCTGTGCCCCCCACCCCCGGCTCATGCCCCATGTCTTTCCTGTACCCCCCACCCCCGCACATGCCCCATGTCTCCCTCGTGTACCTTTCCCTGTTTGGGACCGGTATACCCAGATGTGGAGCCCAGGTTGCTGTGCAGAAGGGATGTGACCTAGCAGTTCGGGCTGCACTGCCCTTTTGGGGATGGGGCCATGCCTGAATTGCATATGGTTTTTCCCCGTTCTATAATGACTTGGCAGGTGAAAAACGATGGTCAGGAGGGTTGCCCAGAGCAATGCCAGTGGTTTAATATCAATTCTAAGCCTTCCAGCCACCACCTCTTTGTTTTTGTTTACATTATATAGCGCCATTGGCACACTCATGTGATATCATGATGTGAGCTGTTTGATGTCATGACTTGCATTTCAAATGCACTCTTTGTCACATATTTTATTTTAAAGGTCACTTGTTTCTAAGTAAAGGAGCAGGTCGAGCATGGCGACTGCTAATAACGTTGAACTGAACTTGCGCTATTATTATCACTCGAGTTAGCAGCTAGAGCACGATTTCGTTGTGTGTAGGTCTTGACACCCAAAACTTAATATTTGTTCTAACTAAGTAAAGCGTGGAAGAAAGTGGCCATGCCCAAATTCAAAGTGTGGGTTAAAATCCCTGCTTCGCTGTTTAGCGTAAGTGTGTGATCCTGGGCAAATATTGTATTCTCACCCTAATTTCAACTGCAAAAATTGGAGTGCTTATGAATGATTACACATACACAGTACACCCTTACAATAGGACAGTTTCAATAAGTGTAGTAGGGCCACATTGGAGTACGCAGGTGCTCCTATGCTAATAGCTCCAATACTGCTGCATAGAAATGCATTATTGCTGCACTGGCCCTCTTCCAGTCTCGTAACACTGGATTTGACAGGCAAACGGTCTCACAGCCAGTCCGTGCAGCAGAGATTCTAGTATAGCAGACTGGTAGAACCAACATTACATTTTCTCCCCTGTTGCTCCCAGCCACTGAAGTTGCTTGGGCCGTCCAGAGTACTGCCCCACACTCTGCAATGTCCTGTTATGCTATGATATTGAGTCTTTCATTGCACACCATCTGCCATTTTGACACTTTCTAGGACCTTCAGGATCTGCAAGAAGTGGGTGTTTCAGACTTAAAGGAGAGTTAACTGATTGTAACATTGAAGCTGCACTAGAATAGTCTTATTACAAGTAATCAAGTTAAATGCCCCTTCACAAGTAAGTTTGCCACCCCTCCACCATCACCGAAGTTATTGCTTCTCCCAACATTTGAAGGGTTACCGCCGTCTAAATTTTAGCCTAGGTGCACCCCTGGATGTGTGCACTTGCATTTTGTTAGGCAGAGAGGTGAGGGAAGCCTTTCCCCGAAACTGGCGGTGTTAAAGTTTTACAGTGTTTGCTCAGAAAAATGTACTTGAAAAAACACAGTAAAACTTTAAAGCTGCTACTTTCACAAAAGACTTCATCACCTCTCTGCATATTGCGCTTTAAAATATACTTTGATAGTTGGTCTCCAGACAGTGGGGGAGGGGGGTAGACGGGGCAGAGCCTCCAAGTGTGCCCAGTCTATTTTCTGAAGTTGCCCCGGCTAGCCCTGTCTCTCCCTTCCGGCTTGCATTGCGCACTTTGATGACTCCGGCCAACCCATTTTGCTTTGACATGAGCCCTGGGGGTTTAATGGCCGGGCCCCACAACCATCCCTTGGGGCCCTGTCCTGATTTCCTGGCATTTCTACTCCTTTCCAGCTCCTGCTGCATCATTCCCCCCACCCCTCTTCTCATTCACTTGGGCCGAGTTGATCATTTCATTCCCCTGGGGCCCTCTCCCCTTTTTTAGGCCTTTGTGTACCACTCTGAGGCCCCCACTCCCCTGTTCCCGACCTTGGGTTGGGGGGGGGGGGGATTACTTTGACCGAGCAGGTATGATTAAAGTGCATAGAAGTAGGAGGAATCTGGCATGAAGTACTAGCTAAAATGGTGGTAATGTGTGTTGAAGGCATTTCATGACCAAGAAGAAGGCAGAACAGAAAGCACACTCACAAACGGAACCTGGAAGGTAGAGGAGCCCTGCGCTGTTGCTACTAGACGACCAGGCACATATGGGGATTATATACGGATGGATGTGGAGGGGCGCTGTTTAAATGTAAAGTAACAATGCAGAGAGATGCATAAAGACTTTATCAAGCTTGGGGTGAAGTATGCACAATTTATCCAAGTAGTCTGTTCTTCACTGGATTACTATTTCCGGGAGTGAGTTGGTGTCTTCCTTTCCCCCCAAGTTAGCTAAATTGTGTGTGCTTCTGTAGCTTCCTACATTTATTAATTGATCCTGTCTTGTGGGTCCCGGTCGCCTTTTGTGAACAGTCATAGATTTGTATGGAGTTCAGGCCTAAGTTAAGAAAACAATCCCTCTGTTCACTGCACATTAATGCCATCTCGTAGACCTCTTTAGCCAATGTTTCTGGTCTTCATTGGTATATGGTCAATAAGCAGCAAAACCAGAGTATCAGAGGACCTGCTGGACCAACCAGTACTCGGACTCCAAAGAGCAAACTAAAAGTGGGGAGGCGGGCACAGAAGAACCATCCCAGCCCATGTACTTAGAACTTCAAGTACATGGGAAAGGAATCACGCTAATTGCAGAGATTCATTTCTACACACTTGGCACTACTCTTACTATCTGCTTGGCATTTTAAGAGCATTGCCAGGAGGGATCTTTATATGTTATGAATAGTACGCTATTGTTTCAAAAGCTCAAGCTATGATACGTTTTGAACAACTTTATGTTCAATTGCATAACTAATATAGAATGAAAGGTCATGTCAGGAAGGGTGGTTCAAGTTGTTCATGATGTTTTCCAGGTAGGAGCAAGGTGCCTGGCAGTGGCAGAATTCTAGGGAGAAGCAAGAAAAGAAACGCAGAGGGAGGACCGCTAAAATGGCTACAAAGAGAACACTGCTAGATTTCTTTGCGCCTAGTACAAAAAAAGCCCAGGAAGATCCTGAACTGTTATGTGGAGCAATTGTACATGACATTATTCGCAACGTAGTTGACAAAGTTGAGCAGCAGAAAAAAAAACATACAGGAGAAAATGTTAAAGATAGCACTTTTGCTGAATGGCAAGTTAGGTATCCATGGTTAGAAACAAAAATGGATCAACAAACAAGGCAATAGGAGACTTCTATATAAAGTTTGTGTTAAGGCAAACGTTCGTAATGTGTGGGGACAGGAAGGAGCCATCAATGTTCAATTATCAACCATATCGCGACACAAGGATTCCAAAGATCATCAAACTGCTGAACGGAAAATTGCATACCTTGTGATGTCCAACATCGATTCAGAATGTCTAGGTAGTAGTGACAGTGAGGAAGATGTCAGCATTGCTGTAGAAGAGAATGACAAAAGATTGTTCAGTACAGTATTTTATGCAGCAAAAGAGGAATTGCCATCCGAAAAAGTAAATAGTTTACTTGAACTTCAAGCTAAAAATGGAGTTACTACTGTACACAGTAAAGATTACAAAAATGTAAGCTGGGATTCGGTGAAGGATGTACAAAGTAGCATTGCATCTGTGATAGAAAAACAACTATTTAAGCAACTAAAGCAATCACCTTTGTTTGGTATTATGATAGATGAAAGTCAGGATCTTGGTGTTCAAAAGAAACTGGCTATTTGTGTCCGGTACCGTCATAGTACAGGAGCACCAATTACTAAGTTTTTGTGTAATTTACGCATTGACGACGGTAAAGCAAGCACAATTGTAGCACGGGTGACAGAAAAAATTAGGAGTATTGGGGTCTTGATATGGGAAAGCTTGTATCTCTTGGAACTGATGGCGCTGCAGTTATGTTGGGATCAAAGACAGGTGTTGGTGTGCAACTCCGGGCCAAATACTCACCATTCCTTACTCAAACACATTGTCTTGCACAGAGACTCAGTCTAGCATGCACAGACTCTATGAAGAAAATGCCAGTCCTCGACAAATTTACATCCCGGTTTAATTCTTTATATGCCCTATTTCATACTTCTGCAATAAAAACAACAAAACTTGAGAAGGTGCAAGAAGTAATGGACGATCCTGTTTTAAAAATGAAAGAGACACACTCGGTTAGGTGGCTTAGTATGAGAAAAGCGGTTGAAGCAGTCCACAGAAGCTACCCTTCAGTTGTATTTTCTCTATCGGAGCTTGCTGCTGATGGGACTGCACATCTTCACTGTACAAATACTTTAGCAGCTACAAGTCAGCCGTTATTACTGCTTTTATGTTAGATGTACATAATGTTGTGGGAATTCTTTGCCGGGAATTGCAGAAACAGACTTTACTATTTACTGAAATTCAGCCATTGGTAGATGCTACTTTTATAAGTCTTGAATCCTTACTCAAAGAGGATGGTGATAATTTAGGCTATTTGAGATCATCGTTGGGGTCGCCTGACACAGAGGGCAAATATATCTCACTAAAAGTTGTAATACTATCTTATAGTTCTCTTTCGGATGCAGAGTTTAACTTATTAAGAGAACAGTATGTCACAAATCTAAAAGAAAACATTGGGAAGAGATTTCAAAATGAGGATAATGCCATTTTTACTCATTTAGGGAACTTGTTAGAACCAGCAACAGTTTTAGACAATAGTGAGTCAGAAATCGGGGAAGCACTCAATGCCATATCCACATTTTATGGACAAGCAAAAAAAGTAAGAATTCAGTATGACAGCGAAGGTCTGCATGGTGAGGAAAATGAGATTGCTTCTTTATTAGATGGCCAAACTTTACAGAAAAAAGAATGGCCTCTGTTGCATGGTATGATTAAGTGGAGCTATAAGGGTTGCAGTATGACAAAAATCTGCAGGCGTGTTGCTAGTCTACATGGTGATTTGATGCCAAATATTGCAAAAGTATGCAAAATTGCTTTATGTCTGTGTGTAACCAGTGTAGAATGCGAACGTGCATTTATCACACAAAACAGGATTAAAACAAAATTCAGATGCTCCCTTAAAAGTGAAACCATAGACACTTTGATGAAAATAGTCATGTTAGGACCATCCTTTAGGGACTTTGACCCAACTACTGCAATAAAACTATGGCATGCAAGGAAGAAAAGACGTCCAGTCAGGCTTTCACAGCCATACACACCTAGACAAAAGAAAACTAAAATGAACTGAATTCTTGTAGGTTTTCTTCACCGTGGTACTTTGTTTCTGCCGTGATGCTTTCAAAAGCATTCTAAACATTTGATGGGTGTGTGTGTATTAGCAAGGACACAGCAAGCCTGGAGCTTTGCATATTCAATCCTCTTAAGCATGGTTGGAGGAGTGAAAGTGGAGACTTTATTTGCCAGAGACTGAACTTCACCCCAAAACAGGGCAGTCATGTATTGTGTAGCCAGGAGTGTTAATGGAAGCAGATGTTTGCAACAATATATAAGATTGTCTTTTGAAATGTAGACTGATCCGTTTACCTCCATTCTCTAGGTGACAATCACACACACCTATAATCAGCTTGCTTTTTAAGTGTATCAGGCTGTTTTTTCATGTTTTAGTGTGTGATTGTGTAATGGGTGGCTCAGTTTACCTTGCTCCGAGCTACCATGTAAGCCAGTAAAAGTTGATTCTGGTTAGGGAGTAATGTGTGGAATACTTGGTGATCAAAACAGATTACCTTGGCTCTACGTAAGGGTAACACTTTTATTTGTGAAGCGTTGCATGTTATTTTCAGAATTTGTGAAGTCTGTTTTAAATTATAGGAAAGGAGACCACGTGTAATCTTTCCAATGAGAACAACACACAGAACATGTTATAGAAATTGATTTTGAAGTTATATAGTTCCTAAACTCTAGCCTGGCGCTGTTTTGTTGACTGCTTTCACTTCTTTCAAACTATGTAAGCAAGTTCTGTACTGTAACACTTGCTTACTCACGCTCCATCTGCAGGAAATTCATTACTCATTCTATAGTTCTTAACAGAGTTTCTAGGCCCAGAATTTTGAAAATGAAGCTGCGTATGTAGCATGTACTCACAAGTTATTTTATGGCAGAATATTTTCCACAAGTGTAATAAAATGGTTAAAGGCAAGCCAGACAACTTTGATCTACAAATCTTTTTGTCTACGGGTCTGACTTTACGTATGCATTGGGTGTATATGTTGGATACGTTTTACTCTCTTGCAGAGGAGAAAACTCATTTTTACTCTCTTAAAATTGCATTTACTCTCTAATTTAAAAAATCATGCGTAAAATACTCCCACCTCAAAATCCTATCTGGAGCACTGGTTCCCGCATACGCACACATTGTGCCCTGTCATCCCACAAGTCCAACATACAGGAGGAGCCCTTCTAATTAGTCCCCCTTGGTTGAACCCTCCTTGCACATTCTGATTCTCATTCTGTGCGTTCTGAGACCCACCTTGTTTGTTTTGGAATCCACTCCTTCCTCTGTATCCCATGCCTCTACCTCGTAGTGCAAACCCATTCCCTCCTTGGTCCATCGGGAGCTGATTATTCACCTGTGATGTACCTGCTGCTTGCTGTACTCCAAGTCCTGCTCCGCTCATCAATCCCGCTCCTTCTATGGCATATTTTGACAATTTCTTCTGAACTATCTTGGCTTCCTCAAGTTTCCTAGCCTCATCTCTCTTCTGGATTTTCTCCTGCAACAGCCGACGATGATGTATTTCGGCCCATGGTTTTGCTTCCATTCCCACTTGCTTTTTCATTTGCCTCTGTACTTGCTCAGGCAACCCTTGACATAGAATGTGGTAAAACAATGCCACCGTTTTTCCCCACGGTTCCCTCATTTCAAGAGTCCAGCGCTCTTGAATGTCCTGAATATAAGCAAGAGGATCTTCATCTTCTTTCATTTTACATGTCATGATTGCACTCATGTCTGATGTGTCAGGATAATTTACCCTGAGAGCCCTCCAGACATCTGCTCTGCAATTATTAAATAGCGCTCCATCGTGCGCTGTGGTCTGTGCTGTTACACTTGAATAGCCTGCTCTCTTCCATATGTCATCAGCTTTTTCCCCCAAGACTGGCTGCTAAGAGACCCTTAAAGTCCCCTTTTGCTAGCGTTTTTCCGCCTGTCATTTTTTCTAATTCATAAATCAATTTTTCCCAACCCGATGTAAAACTCAGGAGCTTGCATCTTAAAATTATCCATATCCATCTGCGGCCACGGAATATACTGTGGTCTTGCTCCCCCTTTTTCTAATAAGTAAAACTGAGCAAACCCTAACCCGCAAATGGCTCCATTCGTGTGCCTATCCATACTAGGGACAATGGTTCCTGACCGCCTCCTTCCTGGCGTCGATCTTAACCTGCTCACATATGGTGGTGATTCTCCCTTCTCACTGTACGATCGTCCTTTGGGATGCTCTGGATATGCTATGGAATCTGGTGTTCTATCCTTTGGTTGCTCTAGATCGGACCATCTTACCTCCTTGTCCGACTGCAGGCTTGCCTCTGGGGCACATGCACCTCCTCCCTCCTCCCCACAGAAGGATTCTCTTTCTTCGTCTGACATATCTAGTCACCAACTAGTGTGACTCTCGTCCCCTTTTACTTTATCTAAGGTCACTCTGCTTAAGGATAAGACTCTAGGCTCGAGGCTGAACAGATGTTCCTCTTTGCTTTGTGATTGGAAGACCATCGTGTGATCTCCCTTCCCTTGGCTTCCTGATTTACTACCTTCCCTTAATTCTTTTTTTTTAAACTTTTCTTTATTGGCAAGAAGTAGCAGCCGGTACAATGTAAATTAGAACAGTGACACACATTTCACATTGAAGCATGAATTATGGCGTACAAGTATTACAGAAGGTCATATACAGTACCAACAGCGGTTAATTGTGGTAGGGGCGTGCATCATGTAACGAGATCAGCCCCCCGATCAGGAGAATGAGGGGAATACAAGAGCTCCAAGTCCACCTTATTGTTCAGGTAACTACAAAACTCTGTCCATATATATTTAGGACGAGCATTACTAGGCAGCATTTTAACATAGTCTTCTTCACAGGATTGTGTCCAGGTGAGGGCCTTGAGCCACATCTCCAGAGAGGGGGGGGGGGGACCTGCGCTTCCAGCACTGCAGAATGCATTTCTTGGCCACACTCGCCGCCACATTCAAAAACTTGGCTACCCGTTTCGCTTCAGTCCCCTCCCAGAGCCCAAACAGGAGAGACAGGGGTTCAGGATCTACACAGAACCCCACTATTTCAGTGAGGGCATCGAGCACCGCGTTCCAGAATGGGGCTAGTGTCCCGCAGGACCAGAACATGTGCGCATGATCCGCTTCGCTAGCTCTACATCTCTGACATGGATGCGATTGATCACGGGCAAATTTTCCAATCGCATAAGGGGTGTAGTACAGGCGATTGAGCAGCTTGTATTGGATACACCTAACTCTAGAGTTAAGGGAAAACTTGCGGGTGTGCATGCACATTTTGGACCACATATCATCTGTGATGTCTAATCCCAGGTCCCGGCTCCAGGCATCAGACAGTGTGGGGAGGTTCAGCAGCATGTGCCATCAACATTTTGTACAAGTAGGATACGATACGATACCCCTACAACCAGCGGAATTGGCTATATAGCAGACCTCGGGGGATTCAGGAGGTTCGTTCGGGTATGAAGGCCACAAGCCCTGGACCGCGGCCCTAATGCGGAAGTATTGCAGCATTTCTAGTGGGGATATGGAGTGCCCTGGCCTCCACGTATCTGGGGTGATGAATTTCCCGTCAGGGAACAGATCAGAGAATGATCTGTATCCCAGGTCCGACCAGTGGCGTATTAGGAGCTTATCCTGTGTGGGGGTGAGGCCCGGGAAAGACCAGAGGGGAAGCCATTTGTAGTACGGGGGGGGGAAAGAGTCCGAACTAGGCGTCAGGATCTGCCGCCATGCTTTAATAGTGGAGGCCACTGGGTCGGCAGGGGCGTGCGTCTGATACGAGTGAAATAGGATCAGGGACATGACATTCACCTCCTCGGTCGCTAGGATTTTGAGTTTAACATGCAGGGGGGGGTTCCTGGTGGTGGTACCAATATGTAGCATGCTGGGCTTGGGCTGGCGTCCAGTACTGGGTGAGGTCAGGAACTCCAAAGCCCCCCCTCTCATAAGGGAGGGTCATGTGCAGCCACTTCCTGCGCACGGCCCCCGAGTGCCAAAGAAAACGGGCAAACTCCGAGTGTAGGTCCGCAAAGTATTGTTTCCCGGGCCAAAGAGGAACATTAGCGAATACATACAGGAGTTTAGGCACAATGATCATTTTAATTAGGGATAGTCTCCCTGATAGTGAGAGGGGGAGGTTCCGCCATCTCTCTATTCTGGTACGAGCGTACTGTGCGGCGGCCCCATAGTTATCAGACACTAACAAGGCTTTCGAGAGGGCCACCTGGACCCCTAGGTATTTGATGCCCTCGGGCGCCCATTTGAGAGGAAATTCACATGCAGGCTGGGGGGGTTGCAGGAGTAAGGGGAAAGATTTCTGATTTAGAATAATTTATGGTGAAGCCCGAGAATGTGCCAATTTTTATGATTTCTCGTATGATCGGGTCGAGGTGGACTGAGGGGTCTCTGACATATAAAAGCACGTCATCTGCATATAGTGATATGATTTCGGGGGTGTCCCGCAGGCGAATCCCTTTGCGCACGTGGTTGTTTCGCACGCTATCAGCCATGGGCTCGATGGCCATAGCAAATAACAAGGGAGATAAAGGGCACCCCTGCCGTGTCCCCCTGTAGAGGGAGAAGGGAGCCGAAAAGCGAGAGTTGACCAGGACTCTGGCTACCGGATTAGTGTATAGTAGTTTAATACAGGACAACACGTATGGGCCAATCCCCATCTTTTCCAGCACCGCCCACAGATATTGCCAAGAAACCATGTCGAACGCTTTTTGGGCGTCTAATGTCACGGCCACAGCGTTGGCTTGGGGATCAATTCTGGAGATGACATTAAACAACCGCCGAATATTTAAGGCAGTTGAGCAGGCAGGCACAAAACCGCTCTGGTCAGGGTGAATTAGATATTTCATGATGGGGAGGAACCTGTTTGCTATGATTTTGGCGAAGATCTTGGTATCGGTGTTGATGAGGGATAGAGGTCTATAAGATCCGCACTCATCTGGGGGCTTGCCCGGCTTAGGAAGCACGGTAATGACAGCCTCCTGCAGGGACCGGGGGAGGGTGGCAAGGCGCAGCGACTCCTCCCAAATCTCGTGAAGGCGTGGAGCGAGGAGAGCAACATGCTCCTGGTAGAACTCGGCGGTCAGACCATCCGGACCGGGGGCTTTCCCTTTAGGGAGGGCAGAGATGACAGCAGTGATCTCGTCAAGGGTGAAGGGAGCATCTAGTTGTTCTTTGGTGTCCAGGGATAATAGGGACATTGGGATGCGGTCTAGGAGGTCGTCCATCCAGCAATCGGGATTGCTGGGCATAAAGGGTTGTATAGAACTCTGGAAAGGTCTCAAGAATGGTTGGACCAGTGTCGCACTCCGTTGTCTATGATACTATCAATACGTGCCCTGCCTCCCTCGCGGCCCGGGCGAGACGGGCAGAATACGGCCTGGTCTCTCTCCCTCCCCATATTTCCGGGCCGCGATGGGGCGGGCGAGGTATCTTATCTCGCTATGGGCAAGGGACTCGAACGTGTCTAGTTCAGTTCTAATCTGCGCCAGTATGGGCGGAGTCGGGGTGACCGCATATTCGCGCTCTAGGTCTCCGAGCTTGGCCTCAGAACGGCGCAGAGAGTTTCTAATATCTTACAGTACCCGGCCTCCCTGGAAATGCACATGCCCCTGATGAAAACCTTAAAGGCCTCCCATCTTACCCCGTCCGTTGTGTCATGGCGTTTGTTGCTGTCAAAAAACGAGGTGATATCTGCAAGAATGTCAGCCTTGAAGACTATATCGTGTAGTGCGCCAGACTTAAATCTCCAGTTAGAATGCAGAGGTAGGGCCGGGCACAGGGCGATATCCAGCGTGATCGGGGAGTGATCGGAGAGTGTGCGAGGGAGAATCTGTGAGGTGAGTGTTTTGCCCATGAGGCCCGCAGAGAGAAGGAACAGGTCAATCCTGGAGTGACTGTCGTGGACGGAGGAGTAAAATGTAAACTCTTTTGACATCGGGTGGAGTACCCTCCAGGCATCCACCAGACCAGCGGTGAGCATGTGTGCATGGAGGCGGCGGGCGGCCCTGGACAATGCTCTGGGTGCAGCACCGGATCTGTCCAGGTCGGAGTCCAGGATGAGGTTCATATCCCCCCCCGCCATATGATGGGAACCCCAACATAGCCAAGGAGGACATTCAGGATATGGTCAAAAAATTCAGGTGTATCAATGCATGGAGCGTATGCGTTGACCAGAAGGCACTCCGAATTGGTCAGGAAACAGTGAAGTATCACATATCTACCCTGGGCATCGATATGGCTGGTGCGAAGGGAGAACTCCAATGACTTGTGAATCAAGGTGAGGACACCTCTGGATTGAGAGGAGAACACGGTGTAATATTTATTGGGGCCTCATGCCGGGGCGAGCAAGGTCGATAATTGTGCAAGGGCATGAGTTTTCTGTAGGAAGAGTATCTTGACCCCGAGCCTCTGGACGTAGGCTGTGACCCTGCGTGCCTTAGTGTAATTGCTGAGCCCCCTGATATTCCAGGACATTAGCCTAATGGCCATTCCATAGCAATTTAGGGGGGATCCGAGTAATGTGTGTCATACATTGCCAAACAGATGCCGGCCACTAGTGCGGTGGCCTGATGTGTCATTTCAAAAGCTGCTACTGTCTCACCATTTTTGTTAATATAACATCCCCAAATAACACCTCCTCTCCCCCTCCCTCACTGCCACCCCCAACCTAGCAGTGCCCAGGAACCCACCCAAATTCTCATGGCGTTCGTACCAAGCCCAACGTGGCTGGATCAACCCCCAAACCAAACAGGGGGGCAGCCCATGAACTAAACAAGCCAAACTCGGAGTTGCAACTGCAGCGGGGGTAGCTGCTGCCGTGAGCCCGGTCAAAAATAGTTGAACGGTGGAGAACACCAAATAGTGTACAGCGGTGATTAAGTTAAATTGTAAGAGGAGACCACATAGTAGGGCACAGTGAGCAAGGGCTGTAGGGGTAGATAGTCCAAGTATAGGTGCCATATACCGTGGACCATACATCTGTGACCCTCGTTGCATGTCTCAAAATTCCACAATGAGTTACGACAATAGGAGCATTCACAACAGGAGGATACATGAAATTACAAGTAAATCACAAAGAACAGGCGTGGTACTAGTACCACAGTGAGGCAGGTAACAGGTGTGTGTCAGGCCGGCTCAATTCTCATCACCGGGATCTGCCCCAGGGCCCGTGAGAGGAATATGGGACTCAATAAATTTCACCGCCTCCTCAGGGACAGTGAAAAAGTACAGTTTATTACGGTGGTTGAGCTTCAGCCTAGCAGGGAATAACATGGCATATTCCACCTTCCTCTCTCTCTGAGCATCTTCTTCACTCCATTAAATTGCCTGCGCTCCATTTGAACACTGACAGAGAAGTCCGGGAAAATGCGAATGATCTGGGACTCAAGTCTCAGTTCCCCTCTTTCGCGGGCCAACTGTAGGATGTGGTCTCTATCTCTGTAGCTGAGAACCTTGGCTATAATTGGCTGGGGAAGTCGCCCGGCTTGGGGCGAGGGGCCAGTGAGCGGTGGGCACGCTCAATAGTAAAGAAGGGGGAAAGTTGAGGATCCCCCAGGAGGTCGCCTCGACTGCAAGTTCCATTTTGCTCTTGAGGGCTGTCTCCGGAACCCCAACGATGCGGATATTATTCCTGCGGGACCTGGATTCAAAGTCATCGCACTTCGCCTTGTCCTGCTTCATATCCCGCGCCAAGTCCGAGACCGTATTCTGGAGCACGTGCACCTCATCCTCAGTTGTTCCAATCCTAATCTCGGCCTCACCCAGCCTGGTGCCATGCTGATCCAATTTGGTGCGTAGGGAGGCTACATTGGTATTTATGTCGTCTAATTTTTCGTGAAATGACGCAAAGTTTTTGGCCATAGACTCCATGAGCGACGTAAGGTCTGGCTGAGGGGGGCAAGAGGAAACAACTGAGTCGTCAGGAAGAAGGGCAGCCCTAGCTTGGTCTTGCTTGGCTAGGGCTTTAGCAAACTTGTCCATTGCCCCAGCCTTGTTGGCCCCGCGTGCCTTGCCGGACATCCTCGGGGAGCGCCTTGATGAGAAAATGAATATTTTCCGTGGGGAGGCAGCAATGGGTCCCAAGGGGTTTAGAGAGGGGCTTGAGCCGTGATCAGCGAAGGGGCGGCCGCTGCCTGGGAGGAGAAGGCAAGAAGCACCCCCACTTGGCGTGCTCCGGGGCGACAAGTCCACTCAAGGGGCCCAGGCCGAGGCGGCCAGTAGTAGCAAGCAGCAAAGTCAGGGGCGCAGGGTACCCCCAGGGCATAGCGAGAGGGAGCACCGATTAGAGGAGGGCAGAGTATTGGACGCCCAGGGTGGCACCAGCAACAAGAGAGTGGTCACAGGGGGGCAAGATGAGTCTGGGGTTCACTTCACTCACAAAATGGCAGAGGCGCAGCCCAGGGACGAGGCAGAGCAGGAGGGCACGATGTGCAGCGGCCAGATCCCTCACCCTCCTCACCTTGGGACCCTGTAGGTCGAAGAGCAGGTGTTCATCCGGGCCGTAGTAGGGCCAACAGCTGCAGCAGTGGGTCCAGGTGGAATCAGGCCCCCCAGCCTCCGGCAGGGCCCGAAAACAGCCCCACGCCCCGGCCGCCACAGGGGACCAGCAAAGCAGTCGGCGGAGCCACAGAGCCGGAGCGGGCAGATGGTGTCCGTGCAGGGCCGCGCCGTCACAGGGGACCAGTGGCGCAGGCGGCGGAGCGTTCGGGTGGTGTCAGCGCGGGGGCCGCTCCGGCAGCCCCCGCAGTATCTTCGCCCGCTGGGGGCCGGCGCCCTCAAATTGCCGAGAGGCAGGAGCGGTCAAAGGTGGTGCCTCGCCGGGACCCCGCAGGCGGAGCGCGGGCCGCGGATGTTGGTGGCACACGGGGGCAGGCGTCTGCGCCGACTAGGGAGTGAGGGTGGAGAGGGGGTGATGCCTAGGCCCCAGGCGGCCGCACTCCGAGCCGCAGGGGCGCAAACCCCGGCGGGCCGATGAAGGGTGATGGGCCGCAATCAGCGTCACGCGGGCCGGAGGCCTTCACAGGCAGCACCGATGGCCCCCGATGTCCATTTTCGCCCAGAAACAGGGCCGTGTATAGCAGCGGCGATGGGCAGCAGGATGCGTGGGGTCTCAACTAAAAAATATCTATAGAACCGCTGATTCCGGCGGATATGTAGCTCGCGGGCCACGGAGCTTAAACGCTAAGCGGCCATCTTGCTGGCTGCTCAACAGCGCCCCCACCTTCCCTTAATTCTTGATAGACTTTATCGATCCTGTCTCTGATGCTTCCTATATCAAAGTTCTCTTCTAAGGCTACTTTAAATGGCGCTGACGTTGCTCCCTGTAATGCGAGGAACTCCTCTATACTGCCCCATTGTATTGCTGGAATTGGTTCCATTAGCTCCTTTTGAATGAGGTTAATATCACGCTCCTGCTGTCTTCTCTTGCGTTCTAGTTCTTCATCAAATTCTCTTAGCTTTCTCGCCTCCGATCCAACTCTCTCCTCTTCTTGTCTTCTCTTCTCTCCCTGCCTCTGCTATCCTTTCTTCCTCTTCTCTTCATCTCGGTATTCTTTTAATGTCTGTGCTTCCTCCTCTTCTCTTTTCCTTTCTTTTCTATCCCTTTCTTCTATTGCTCTCTGCCTGTTGTTGTGCTTCCTTTGCTCCTATGCCCTTTCTTCTTTCTTTTGTTGCTCCTCCTGATATATATCTTTTGCTGCTGTCTGCTCTTTCTTTTATGCTCATCTTCCTTTAAATCACTTTTCTCATTACCTATCTTTTATAGCCTGTGCATCCTGATGTTCTCTTTGCTTACTTCTTTGATGCTTTTCCCATCTAGCTTGAGCAATATCCTCCCATCCATTCATTCTGTATGAGCGTTACCTCATCAGCTTTATCCTTCTCTCCTTTCCATCTCTTAATCTCTCATTCTGTTTCTGTCGATACATTCAATCGTTCCCTTTTCCCCTCTTTGTCCTGTAAGATCTTAAAGATCTTCTCTTTTCTCTTACTCTCGTCTGGACTATAATCACTGCTAAAAGCAGGCGGTTCATATATCCGATTACTATACCCGGTCGCTGCTTTCAGTTTCTTTAAAGGATACAATCTAATTTCTCCCATACTATTGCTGTTTACTTCCAGCAAGGTAAGGGGAGCCGAGGGCTCAATACCTTCCTCCTTACACTGATTAAGCATCCACTCTTCAGGTGGCAGATTTTCCCTCTCTTCCTGGTACATCTTCCAAACTCTAAAATAGTTAGTCTTTTCTCTAACTTATTTCTTGTCTATGCAGCGTGCAAGTATGTGGTCATGTGTTGCAATACTCCTTTCGACAGTGATCCCCCCCTTGTGGCCACAGCATGAACATCTTATCTGCTGTGCCTTTCACCCATTCCTCACTATACTGTTTGAGCTTGGGCATGTGCTTTGACAATGTCTTACATAAATGCATCAGAGGAGTAATGTCTCCCATTGTAACGAGTCTCAATTGACTGTCAATACTTACCAATGTTTACAAAATACTTTTATAAAAACAACAAATATGAGCACGCTCCAACAATTGCTGCTTAAAACCATTATCTCTCCAATTGTCTCTGTCTACCTCTGGATCGGCACTGATCGCTTCTCTAGATAGATAGTAAAACTTTTTGACCTCGTCTCAGTTCTCATACAATAGTTTGTGTCACTCCTAGACACCTTATTTCAACACAAATACATAAACAGACAGACAAGTCGACTCTTTACAGAAAAACCTCAGTGATCACTCTTACTTTCTGCCCCTATTAATACCGAGTTTAGATTGTCACTTTATGCGGACCTGTCCTGCACATAGCCTAGTTTACTCTGATTGGAGTGTGAGACAACCTCTTCTAAAACCCCTTTGGTTAGGACTCTTTGGGCCTTCCATCTCTGTCTTCATACAAAATAGATCTTTTGTTACTTTCTTTACTTTTTAAATATCCACAGCCCTATCCCCTCAGTTTTCCATTCCTGTTAGTCTACCCACCATTTCCTCATTTGGTTCGAACCCTTCGGTATCATGTCCTCCTCCAATCAAGCACTTTCGCCTTCCGTCCGCTAAGCGTCTGTGGAAACCAGGTAGGGATTTCATCAAAGAGGGACCCTACCCGCCATCTCGATTTTACTTGCAAGTTTTCAATTCGGTCGCTCTCCACAGGAAACCCTGCGATCTTCCGGCTAGATGGCAGAGTATGTCCGATGGCACGAAACTCTGGAGTCAACAGGTTGTTGGGTCTGAACCATCTGACAATGCTACTACGTGAACCCACAGGGGGGCCTTAAATCAGTAACATGTCATACTCAGGATGGGAAGCAGAATAACTCTTATGTCACAAGTCTGGCCGGGGAGCACAGGGCAAAGGCTATGCACTGTAGATTATGGGAGATTCTGGAGGCAATGCTAGCATATAACCGAAACAGGGTATATACCAAGCTGATCTGAGTTGAAACAGGTACTCACAGGAACTGCAGGGGCAGAACCTGGCTGTAAACAAACAGACAGAGAAAGCAAAGACAATCAAATACACTGGGCAACACGGATTGATCAGGATAAAGGGTGTACTGGAGTATGATAAGGGCTCTCCAGGGATTAAGGAAAGCTCTTGGTATCAGTACCAGCAGATTACTCTTAACAACGGTCATATAGCAGCGTCATGAGTTAGGCGTGCCGAGGAAACGGTCGTACCCAGTGCAAGTGTAAAACTGGAGACCATATACTGAGGAAGGTAAGACTTCAATGGACTAGGCGAAGGAAACACAAGTCTATCCCTTGTCTGATCTGAACGGAGACCAACCAAGGGGTCACACTGTAAATGGATTCAAAGCGGAGGCACAACAGTGGACCCAGATATAATACAGGTAGAAAACACGGTTGAAAGAAATAACCAGGTACAGGACAGGATAGAGAAACAAAGTACAAAGCATAGACTGGAATATCAGTATACACAAGGCAAGATAGGTTGCTGCCAAAAAGGCGAATACGAGGGATTCAGGAAACTCAAAGTACTTAAGAAAAGGCACTAGAACTATGGATTGAAGTTGGGAAATATTGCGGGAAAGGAACAAACAGGAACACTTCAAAAGGATGGGTTTGCAGAAAGAAAGAGAGAAAAGCAAGGCAGAAACAGGACAAGTCTGTGAAACAGAAATGCTTACAGAAAACGGGGTGTTTACAGAAAGTCAGAAAGGCAGACAAGATATCAGTTAAGAACTGAATTTCTCAAAGGGTATCAGAAATCAAACGCTGGAAATCAAGGAAAGGTTTTGTAACAGGCAGGCTGCAAGTCAGGGAGCCCAGAGGAACAGAGCAGAATGCAAAGGAGAGTGGCAGGGCTGCCAGGCAGGGAGCCCAGAGGTGCAGGGCAGAAGGCAAAAGCAGACTGGAGAGGGTGCTGCAAGCAGCAACAGCGAAGGATTCAAAATCCAAAATGAGGATTTTCAGGAACTGTCAAAAACTGGTAACAGGAGCACAAGCACAAACTCCTAGTGGAGACAACTGCTCCTGTTCAAAGTGAGCTTATAATGGCCCTCCCAGCCAGCAGGCCAACAGGGTGGAGCTGATTGCAGTCTCAGGCAGCTGTGTTCAATTAAGCCCAGCTCTGGCTTCAGTAGCTTGCAGCAGTGGTTTCTAATTAAGGGCTATCCAGCTCTCTGCAGCCTAGCCTGGAGTAGCTTGGAACAGGTGACTGAAATCAGGTCCTCTGCAGCTCTTAGTAGCTTGCTGCAAACAAATGTATTTAGTTTGCTTCCTCCAACCCTCTGCCTTTTGGACAGCATACATGTACCGGAATGCATCTGCTGGTTTATCCCAAAAGTCTGAATGGAACATGAAATTAGATTGGTCCAAAACTGCAGCGGTAAAACAGGTAAATAACTGCAGATGCAGTTTGCAGGATATAACTTTGCAAGTAAACCATAAACGGAGTCTCCAAATGTACGCATGTAGTGGTGCTGGGCGGCACGCGAGTAGGATCGTGACATCTTACACCAAATAATAAGACCAACTCAGGAAGTTGGCAAAAAGTATCTCCCGACTGTTTTATTTTCAATTGCTTAAAACAGGGAGTTACAAAGAACATCAACAGATGTCGCAAAGCCTTATTTCTCGAAGCATTTCATAAAAAGTTTACTTTTATAGCAAAAATGTGTCATACGTGTCGTCATACTATGTGGCAAACTAAGAAAACCTACGGGGAGGTGTGATTGGCTTAAAGGGACTAAGTATACTTTCTTTAAGGGATCAGGTTGTCTCTACAGTCAGGTGGACAATTTATGCCCACCCTTAGTGCAAGCCATCTTCATTAGTTACTAGATACACGGTACACCATTGGCTATCAAACTACAAGGCCATTTGTTATATGGCCCTCTACAATTGGTTGGCAAGCTTGTACCCTTCTGGAACATTCGGCTCACTAGCAGCACGTAAGCTGGTACCCCAGGTGTCAGTGGGTGGACTTGACCGTGTATCCCCACCCAATTAGCCCAACATCTCTCATCACTCATGCCGTCTGCCATTCAGATTGTCTTTGAGCTTGTCCTTGCAAAGATTCACTGCTCCTGAGAATAAAAGGGAGTATGGGCACACTCTTATCGCAGTTCAGGTCTGTACGCCCAACTCCTATTTCCATCCTTGACTCATGTGGCAGGACACCATATTTCAGCCTGTTTTGCAGCATTTAATTGTCTTGAATTATTAAACTTGACACTCATGGTGTTCTTTCTTGCACCTTAACAAGGGCTGATTCAGCTTCTCATGTTCACTTTTCTTCAAGGATAGATAACCGGTACTTGGCCGATCCATCCTGTGATACCAGGCCAGACAGCTATTTCAGGCCTTTCTTCGATCTTCAGCTGTTTTCTTACTGCGACACAGCTTTCTGATCCTTCTTTCTTCATAGGTCTGAGCTTACTAAATGTGTGACACTGATATCCAAATTCCATATAATGGCGGCACCGCCTACAGTCTATTGACTGCATATAGGTAGCCTTTAAGATTACTTAGTCTACTTGCATAGCTGCATCTGTACAGTTAAGGTTACTCAATTCTTTACTCCATCAGATTCTATAAGGTCTATGCATCTTCTTCTTTGACCATTCTTCTCAGTGCATCATGCTAATTTCTTGTGACATCACCAGCCTCTGTTTCTCTTATCTTCATATTCCTTCGGGCATCTCCTCCAGGAGATTGTCATCTCCACAGGGGTACATCATATAGGGTTTTCTCAATGGATACCTTTTCTCGAAGTCTCTCCGTGGAATAGGCACCATCACTGGTGTCGTGCATGTCGCGATTTCTGGTTTCCAACATATAGGAAGAATGGGGGCGGGACTTCCTGCAGAGGAATTCAGCTGCTCCTCTATACTAAAAACGTGGGTAATTGAGACCCCAGCAATACCATCCTGACTTATCATTTCATGAACACTTCTTTCTTTTCTGGTGAACATTATCCCATACTACTTTGTAACTTAGCGGTAAGGATTGGCAATATTTTCTTTTTTAGTATAGGCCCTTTTTCTTTGTCAAGACGCTACTAGCACTGCCTTATTATTATTTGATGGCCGTAGCTTGCTCCCATCTTAAATTTAGGTTTAGATTAGGTATTTTTCTCAACCATGTATACAGTTTAATAAAAACCCTTGAACTTTGATCACTTGTCTGTCTTTACTGTTTCCACTATGAGTTCCTTACAGCCTACACGGTGCCCCCGCCACCTTCCAATGCCTTATGGATAGTATATTACAGCCCTGCTCGGATTTCTGTGGGGCTTATATTGACGGCATAGTCATTTATAGTAAGACTTGGGAAGACCATCTTTTCCATCTCTTTACTATTATAAGAGCCCTCAGAGAAGCCAGCTTAACTGCCAATCCATCCCAGTGTAAGTTGGCTCAATCAGCCGTGAGGTACCTCAGCTTCTTTGCAGGGAATGGCAGTGTCCAGCCTCAATGAGAAAAAGTGAAAATCGTCCTAGATACCCTCACGCCTAAGACTAAGAGAGACCTCAGAGCATTCTTAGGGTTAATCAGTTATTATCATAGGTTAATCCCTAATTTCACAGACAGAACAGCTAGGTTGACAGAAAAATTAAAGAACGCTGAACCCAAGAAGATTAATTGGACTGATGAGGATGATGTATGTTACGACAGCTTAAAACAAACCCTGTGCCAGAACCCGATCCTAAAGGCAGTAGATTTTTCAAATGACTTTGTTACAAACCGACACCTCTCTTACAGGGTTAGGAGTAGTTTTGTTGCAAGTTTGTGATGGATTACAATACCCTCTCCTATCCTATTCACTAGTAGAGAACTCTTCCCACGTGAAAAATATTACTCTGTGTTAGAATTAGAGACCCTTGCCGTTAAATGGGCCATCATCCATCTAAGATACTATCTCCTAGGAAGGATGTTCACAGACCATTCTTCATTAGTGTGGCTAAGCCAACAAAAGGACTTTAACCCTTGAGTCATGCGATGGTTCCTAGATCTGCAACCCTACTTTTTCACTGTAGAGTACCGAAAAGGTAAAGATCAGGAGAACAATTTCCTTTTTCTGTTTCCCTGTGAAACAGATGCCGCTAAATCGCATAGGGGAAGGGTGTGTAAGAAACAGAAGGTGTCTAACCCACTAGTCCCTGGGGATCTGCCATCCAACTGCCCAGAACACGGCCATCATTTTTGGATCCAGTTCCTGGGGGTGGACCAGTGTGGGAGGATCATCTGGGTCTTCGGGGAGTGGGACACCGAATGGTGAGACGCGATATCCCCTTCCATGTAACGCCTTTACCCCATCCTACCAGGCAGGATATTTAGGAACTCTACCCCCCTTTTACAACAGGTACACTTGCTCACAGACAGCCCGCTATGACAGAAAACAGACTAACACCCTAGCAGTATACCTGATATTTCCCAATACAATGGTCAGCCCAAGCCAGGGAATTACTGACCATCACACACACCTGACTTCCATAAAGCTTCCCCAGACGGATAAAAGACTAGCACAAGAGCACCCTCTGAGCGAGGCAAAGCACACAACGAAACAGCAGTTTCGAGACGGCAGCTGAACGTAGAGGAAATATGGCAAAACAGAAAACGACTGCAAGGAGGGAAGTTCCCTTGACCTTTTCGTCAAGGAACCGTTACTTTCCAGAGACCTCGAGAATAGAAAGCGTAAGACCAGGGAACGAGGCTGAAGAATCCTGCATTGTGTGTCAGAGATACCCGGGGCGCTTCCGCGTAAATAATCAAAGCTCTGAGTAGCACCAGATGCCATGGTACCATCCTTGGCTCCAAGAACAAAGCAGCGCAAGTGAATCAAGACAGCCAGTGAGTCGTGGAGAACGATACAAGATCGGTCTGTGTTGAGGCCAAGGTTGCAAGCAGCAACATTGTATGGCGGGTGCTGGAATTAACATTGTTAAAACGCGTGTGATAAGAGATGCAAGTAAAGTTGAACTGCTGATGAGTGATTCAACTTTAAAAGCAAGATACAATACCTTTCACAGAATGGTCCAGCACAGTGTGGGTGCTCAATCGAAGGTATTCACCTGAGAAGTGGCAAAAGTGAACTGAGAAAAAGGTTATATCAAGAAGAGAATGAATAATTGTGAATCGAAGTGGTCCTGCGACAGGTCAAGCAAAGTCCCAAGCACAGTCGAAAGTCTTCGATTTTGATGAAGTAGAGAAATTTGGTCAGAGCCGACAGGGGAAGACCAATTGAGGATTTTGTGTTAAGGTGGGTCTGAGCCCAGGATGAACAGTAAATCACCTGATAAGCTGTATATGTGAAATTCTAAGAAGAAAGGAATTTTAATGTTTTTCGTGTTGCATCAGACCCTCTGTAATAAGAGACTTTGAATGTCAAAGAGACTTTGGCACAGAAGGTCCTGATGTTGAAGTTGTGAACTGCCAAAAACAGAAAAATGTCCAGAGGAAGTGTTTATGACAACATATCAAAATGTATTTAAATGATACATCAATTAGAAAAATATTGAGTCAATCACAAATTATAAACATTTCATAATTTCAAAACACAGCAAGACAGCAACAATTTGCCCAAAGTTGGCTAAAAAGAAGAAAAGGAATAATCAACCACACTTATCACTCATAGTGCAACATCCAAGCAAAACACAACACACAGTGGCATTCATTCAAGCAATGATTACTAAAAGAAAAAAAAACTGTACACATATGAGGAGAAGAAAATTTAATGAATTCTCCCCAGGACAAAACTCATTATTTTAGTGCTTAAACAGCAATAGAAATTATTAAAACACAATCTATCACAAAAGGTGGATCACAACAGAAAAATGCAAGGATCACATCCCTTTGAGGTATTCTCAACCGGTTTTGATGTGTAGCTTTGATTGTAATAACATCTTCATCAGGAAGGAGATGTAACCATACTGCAAAAGACAAGGACATAACCATATAATATTGCACAAAAAGTCATATTTAGACACATTCTGCCTGCGCAAAACAAGTTAATTGGACTAAAGCCCTAATTTTTGCAAAAATATATAAGGACGCCTGATATATAGAGTAAATTAAATATACAAGCGTGCATAATCTACAGTGCTAGAACCCAGAGCACAGGGTAAGTGAGGCCCAAACTGAAACCGTGCTGAGTGATGATGGACCAACACCACCAAACTGAAGCTGCAAAAGTGCAAAAATAGTGCAAATGGAATTGCAAAATAAAACATTTCAAAATAAAAATGAGCTGCTCTACACAAGCTGGCAGACTGACCTTAAATGCATGGACTGCTATATGCAACAAGTGCATGGAAGGAGAAAAAGTAGCCACACAGTAAGACTGTGGCCTGTACCACCACTTTTTGTCACAAGACCTGAATAGACCAAGACACAAGGTCAGGCATCATGCCCAGGCGAGCCTAATATGCAATTGGACTCCATTAAAGGAACAGAAGCTCACCTCAAAACGGACCCGACCATGGGGGTCTATGCTAACTGATGGGATTCCAAGGAAGTAAATACTTGAAGACCACAGATGTAAAAAAGGGGGATCTCTGAGGTGAGCCGAAGTTAGTTGGCTGCAAATCAAGAAAACAAAAGCGCCAATTAGCAATCAAAAATAATTGCTGATGATAAGACAATTGTTTCTAATATACACCCAGAGACCTCACGATGGATTGTTGGTAAATTGTAACATAATCCCAAGTGAAACCGGGGTGCACTACGACTCACATATAAGTCTTAAATGACTCAAATGGCAGGATGGCCAGGGCTCGGTACCGGACTCTGCCTCAGACCAATGCCTTCACCCTAGAGAAGAATTCCCATCTGGCATGTGAACAAAAAGCCCGAAGTCCCCCAAGCTCACCGAATTGTTTACACTCAGAGATGGCTATAAGCAAACGTCCACGGAAGCCAACACAAATAAAAAAACTGCAGAAAGACTTACATCAGCTGAAAGCCGAGCGGTAGACGTCGAGATGAAGTAAATCAATCCCGGTGCAAGAATGCACCCGTGAACGCTGCGCATGCGCGCAGAACAAGAAAGTCAAAAGGTGCTACGGCCGAATAGCGTACTGGGCGTGCATTTAAAATGAATGTCCATGTGACAGAGAGGGCGGTACTACATAACCTCACGTGACCGATAGTATGATGGAAACCAAGTGAAAATAGACCAGCAAGGCCACATTTATAACCAGAGGCACATGAAGTCGTATGACAATAACTTCCAAAAGTGAGGAAAATGAAATCAGGCTGGTGCAGAAGAAAATGCAGTGCCAGTCCCAAACATGACTGCTAACTGGAATAGAAATAATTTAAAAAACTGCCAGTTTTAGTGCAGCAAATAAAAAATGAATATTCATTAAAAATATGAATATAAAATGAAATCTAAAGACACAAACCAAGCAAGCTGCTCAGCTTGTGACAAATGTGTGCTAATACTAGCACCAAGCCAGAGCCACTGAATGGGAATGAATACATTTAGAAAAACTGAGAAAAAACAACATTGGCAAAAATGTTAATTGGCATTGAAATCCCACGATTCCAGCATGTTAAGCCCTTTATGGAGTGTCTTTAAATTTTTTGGCTATTTGAACTGGCACATTGGCAAAGATTTTTTTCAAATCAAAACCATGTGAGCGATTCTGTGCCATGGCCCATTTCTACATAACGGGCCACTAATGGTGCAGAGAATGTACACATTCTAATTTTAAAGCGATGTTCGTTGATTCTCAGGAGAACCTCTCTTGAGGTTTTTCCTACATAAAACAATAGGCACGGGCATTGAATGGCATATACTACGTTCTTACTTTTGCAAGTGGTGAATGTACGTAGTTCCCAACTCCTTCCATCACTGGAGAAATCTGAAATTGTTTGGGAAAATGTGCAAGCTACACATAAAATACATGGGTAGTGGGCTTTAACTTGGTTGAGATTGCCTTTACGAACCAACCAGGTTAGAGATATCAATCTAGTAGCACGTGTGAGTTTCTGTCCCAAGTTTTGCTTTTTTTTTTATAGCAAATAATGGTTTCTGTAGCTTGAGATCAGTAGAATTGAGAATCCTCCAATTCTCAAAATAATAGCTTTGATGGTCTCGCTATGTTGGCAGAAAGTGGACACGCACACTAACTGTTCTTTCTCTGCATTTTTTGATTTAGCCATAAGTAAGACATCCCGATTGATATAAAGTGCTCTTTTTCTTGAATGTTTGATCAGTTTCCTGGGATACCCACGTTATTCAAGCTTGCCTTGTAGCACATCTGCATGTGTATTAAAATGCGTGATGCTGGATCAATTATGGCGTACCCGTAAAAACATCCCATATGGGAGATTACGCAAAAGGCTTTTTTGGTGCTGGCTTTCAAACTGCAAAGTTGTATTACTTTCTGTAGGTTTTCTATACAATTCTGTTTCCAAAAAAACCATCTTCATTATAGATTGATAAATCAAGGAAAGAAATCTGGGAGGTTGAATGTTCAAAAGTGAATTTTATATTAGCATCGACCTGATTAAGCCAACCCATGAAGCCTACTAGTGTGTCAAAGTCACCTTCCCAGAGTAGAAGGATGTCATCAATATACCGCCGGTATAACTTAATATTTTTGATGAAAGGGTTAACGTCATTCAGTGCATGTTTTTCTTCAAAAAGGGACATAAAGATGATTGCCAAATTAAGGGCAAAAGTGCAACCCATTGCTGTCCCTTTAGTTTGTAAGAAAAAGGTGTCTTTAAATTGAAAAAGCTATTGGATATAATCAATTTGGCACATGTAGTCAGAAATTCTGTCGGGACCGTGTGCGGCAGAGGGCGTCTATCTAACATAACCGGCAGACTCGAAATGGCCTTATCTTGTGGGATATTAGTATAGAGGGCCTCTATGTCTAAAGAAACCAGGATTTGCTTTGTGGCATCAAAGGAAGATCTTCAACAAGATTAATAACATCCCTGGAATCTAACAAAAATGTATGGGTGGCCATAGCCAGAGGTTTAATGAACACATCTATGTATTTGGACTGTGTCTTTAGGGAAAAGGGTATGTGATGGATCTGATGGTGTTATCACTCCTTTCCAGTGGTGACCTCTACCCATGTGGCATGGGGACGGCAGCCGCTACCTGATCATGACTCTGGGGGTGGCTACATGAGGGAGGATCACATGGGGGGAGGCAACCCTCAAGGTAGTGACGCAACATCATCGGATGAGACATGGTATCCCCCTTTTACTTTTAGGGATACCCCCTACATTCCACATGCCATGGTGGCATATTGTCAAGACTCCCTTCACCCACCCATGAAAGCTACTAAGAATATCTTCCCATACTCTGTATATACGTAATCAAAAATAGACTTCTCTTTTCCTGGATTTAAAAGTACTGGCATGAGGAAGCTGAGTGGAGTAATGAAGATCGATAGAGGCCAGAAGCACAAGCTGCGCTCTAGTGGTTGTGAGTGCATACTTGATGCTGAGACATTTAAACCACTGACAGGAGGGAGATGCAGGCTGGCAGAATCTCATCCTTTCGGTATCGGCAAAGGGACCACTGTGATGTTGAGAAGTTTGTGGAGCCAACTGGCTCACGAAGGAGGCCAAGGAGAGCAGACTGCAGGAGCTGGTTCCACTGTGAGGACACCACGAGAGGAAGAGACCTCCTGGCGTATGCAGTTACCGAGAAGCAGCCTCCGAGCTGCTCGAGCATAGAGAACCCCAGAGCAGGCAAGTGGGAGTTGCGAGGAATGCGGAAGCCACAAACCAGAAGCTACGGACCTGAGAAGAAGGAATGGGATGTGGAAGATCCGCTGCATGCTTGCAGCAGGAGAATCGACATATGTCGCAGAGAGCCGGTGAGTCCACCCAGGGAAAGCTGGGACACTGGGGCCAGTTGGCAACCCTACCAAAGGCAAATAAGAATACAATAAGCATATGAGAAAGAATCAGAGACTCGATATTGCCTAGAGACATAACAAAAGGAATACAAAATATTGTCAAGTTTGCAAGTGTGTCCAGTGAAACATTTGAGGAAGTCCTGGCAGGAGAGTATACCAGGCAGATTCAAGTTTGCAAGTGTATCGAATGAAGTATATGAGAAAGCCCTGGCAGGGGAGTATACCGGGCAAAATTCAAGTTGGACAGTGTGTAAAGTAAATCACATGAGGGAATCCTGATAAGGATACATCAGGTATAGATAAAGACTGTGTTGAAATTATCTTCAAGAGGAGAAGAAACGTGGCAGGAGAGTACACCTGGGCATTCTATCAAAATTAAGACTAACTGCCTCATCACGAGTTTGGCGGTAACCCTTACATGTGGCGGTAACGCTATTACCACCGCATTTAAGGGTCTGCCAAATCATGAGCTTGGCGGATTTACCCCCAGCTCTGAGCTGGGGGCAAATCTGCTGCGATTGTGCAGATTTTCAGCGCTATTTCCGCCGGCGGTAATAACGCCGAACATTCTCCATTGGGCCCAATGGGGAAGGGGGAATTCCCGAATAGGCCCAATGGGGAATGGGAAATTACCGTTCTGCCAAACTGGTGATCCGGCACTAATAGCGCCGGGGGGTTTGGCGCTAACGCTATGTCATGATCACAGAAAAGATTTCCCCATTTGTCTCCAAAAGGAATTGGTCTTCCATGTACCATTCTTGGATCATGGAAAAACAACTCAGAGCACTGGGAGGGGAATTGATGGTTACTTCCTGACTCTTACACATGGCTGCCTAGCTTATTCTGGGTTGGGCAGTGTCTGTCTAGTGGTTGTCATCCTGCTCCTATTTAAGCCCCTCCCCTCGAGTGTTCCCTGCTTCGCGTCATCATCCTGTCTACAGCTAACGCTTACCGCAGTCCAGTCAGCTGTCCTGTTAACTTGAAGTTTATTCACTTCACTTTGTCCTTGTAGTCTAACCCTTCTAGTATTTTTGTGCTCTTTCACAGCCTGACATTTTAGTACCAAAATTTAGTCAGTTCCCACTTCCCAGTACAGTTGCACACTTAATTTTTTCACTCGGTTCCTGTCAGCTGCTGCATTCCGCAAGTATCCGTTTTCCTTTCTTTCACTTGCGGCTAAGTAATTGAGGTGTTATTGGTGTTTACTTAGTTGCAAGGCATAGTTTCCATGCCATTGTGAAGAGCGTTCGTTCAGCATGGCTACAGAGCTTGTTCCCGCTCCTCGCTGACGAACGTGCATGTGTGAAAGGCATTGCCGTATCGTGATTGTGAAGTGCGTTTGGCTGGCACAGCTACGGAGCATGTTCCCGCTCCTCATTGACTAACGTTACATGTGTGAAAGGCATTGCTATTTTCCAATTGTGAAGTGCGTTTGGCTCGCACTGTGCACAGAGGTTTTCCACTCCATTGTTACAAGCATTTATTTTGTTGAAAGGTTATTTGCCTCTTTGTTATTGTGACGTGCTTCTGCATGTGTTATTCATGAGCCAGTTCCTGCTCCTCCTGTTACGCACACATTTCTTTTGAAGGTGAAGCTTTTGGGTGAAAAGTATATTGTGCCTAGTGTCCCGCATTCTTCCTTTTGTGTGGGTTTTCTATCACAGCTTTAAGACACTCTTATTGCATGACCAGTGGGGCTCCACTGGCATAGTGGGTATTATCTTTTCCCTCTCATTTTCATCGTGCTGTTATTGTGGGGTAGCTGTGCTCAGCCCCATTCCATCTGTGTTGGAGTTGTTGTTTGGAACTCCTCTCATAGGGGTTCAGTAAAATTCCTTGCATGTGCTAGTTATTGGCTGCCCCCCTGACACTTTTAGCACCCCTTGAGTAGCTCTCCCTCTCTATTCCCTACCTAGTACTCACCTGGAAGTCCCTCTGCAGAACTTGAGCCCCTGCACAGGTGCAGGATGGAGAGCTCGCCCAAAAAATAAACAAGGTAAAGATAATAAATAAAGGAGAGTGAATTGCAGTATACTGTAGTAAGAAAATTCTCATTGAATCCTAGGTTTTTGTACACATTCACACACACTAAGGAATCTTCTGTGTTTTACGCAGGGACTCCTTATGAGCGAAAGTTGAGAGAAGACTCATGCCCAGTAGTTCCTACTGTGAGTGTCCCCGCAGAGTCAAGGTAAGCGTTACACGCTAATAGCCCCGGCGGTAAAAGGGTTAGCGCCCAACTCGTGATGAGGCCCTAAAAGTCAAGTTGTTTTTGAATTCAAGTTGTTTTGTGGACCAAAAAAAGCCAGAGGACAACTTGCTTCCTTAAAAGTTTAAAATGCAGTCTAGTGAAATCCAGAGGAAGGGAGCCATCCTCTGGAACTGTGACCTTTATCCATCTGGAACTTTTATGTTGGAGTAACACATTTTCTTTTTGAACATTTGTACACTTTTCAAGGGCAGAAACATGTCCCTTTCCACCTTAGAGTTCATTTTTAGAGTGTGAGGGCCAGAGTAGTAGTCAGACATAGAACATTTTGCTTTGGACATCTTGACATCGGACAGACCCTTTGTTTTGCTTTAGGTCGGGAAATACCTCCTAGAATAGGGATAGTGAGGCATTTTCAAACCCCTTTTTCCATTTCAATAAAAGCCTATAGCCACAAATATAAACTCTCTGTCCATATTTCATTCCTGCCTCCTCACAAGGTACTGCAGCCATTGAAGGAAGATCAATAGGAGTCCATTTTGGGTGGTAACCATAAAAACAGTAGAATGGAGTCATTCCTAAGGAGGAATGTATAGTTATTACACAGCTGTTGGCAAGAGAGAAACCCAATCATCTTGTGTGGCTGAAAGAAACATCTAAGCTAATGCTCTAATGTTTGTTTGATTTATTCTGTCTGCCCATTTATTTCTGTATGGCACCTGGACGAGAGGTTCCTTTGGATTCGCAAGGCTTTGAATATTTCAGTCCAAAACCTAGTAGTATAGTGTGTGCCTCTATCTGAGATGACCTGTTCTGGGAGGCCATGTAGTCTGAAGATATCATGAGGAAAGATGCTAAGAGGAAGGCAGTCTATCAAACGGTAAAAGGTGAGCCATTTTTGTCAAGGTATCTACTGTGACCATTATTACAGTATGCCCGTCAGAATTTGGAAGGTCGACAATTAAGTCTGTTGATATGATCTACCAAGGCCTGCTAGGTAGTTCTAATTCTAGGAGCTTGCCAGTTGGTCTTTGCTTTGTTGATTTGGTTTGTGCACAAGTGGAACAAGTTAACACAAATTGAGTCACATCTTTGTAAATCGTAGGCCACCAAAAGTGTTGTGTGAGTAATTAATGGGTGCTTCTTATCCCTCGATATCCCGCAACGGGAGCGTCGTGACATAGGGAAAGAAGTTTTGTGCGCAGAGGTAGAATGAGCACAAACAAAGAAGAAACTTTAAAAAGCAGTCCCTCCTTATAGAGAAGATTCCATGTATCGCAGCAAAGATGTATAGGGGGTGTGATGAAACAAGAAAGAGACGCGGACATAGAGTACTTCTAGTGATTGCTATAAACATTTATTCAAAATAAAAGGGGTTGGATCTACAAAATTAGTGACGAGAAGGGTGTGATACAAAACAAGCCCGAAACCAGAGCACAGCATTTTGGCAAATGTATTGCTTGACTGTAGTCCGCAGAGTGCACAGGGTTGGAGAAGGAAATTTAAGAATATCTCGTAGGATTGGTCCCCCTGAACTTAAACCAGGGGACAGAAAGGCCCTTCACTGACTCCCCTATAAGTGATAAAGAAGTGCTCAATGCCATCCCAAAATTAAAACCTGGCTCAGCCCCGGGACAGGACCCGAGGAGCAAGCCCCCAAAAGTCCAGGGAAAAAGCCTCCAAGGCAGAAAAAACCCTGTTGCAGTCGAAAGGATGTTGGCTTGACTGTAGATACCAGATGAAGAGTAAGTCCACAGAAGTGCGGACCGCTGCTCCTCTTATGGGCTCCGGGAATATCCAGAACCCGGACAGTAGTATGGAAAGAGCGCTATGCAGCTGGAGAGATTGGAAGAAGCAGCTGTACAGGTGGGAGCTGGGTGATGCAGGTAAGTGTGTTCTAGCGGAACACCAGAAACCAATGGAGAAAGGATACTCGTAACCCAAACAGCAAGAAGAGGACCAGTGGCAATGACCGGAACAGGGAAGGAGGAGAGGTAAGAAAAGAGGTAAGAAAAGATTAATTTACAGGATGAGAGAGAACAGAAGGAAGTACCGCAGAGACGCGGCAAACAGAATGGAACCCCGCCGACTGAAGAAAACAGGGCGGGGATCGAAGGATAGTTATAATCCTCGCAACACAGTCACGGGTGAGCAAAAAATACAACAGGGTGCCGATAAGCAGCTAATGGAAGTAAAGGTGCCACGTAGATGCGGATAGAAAACAAGAGAGGGAAAAAAGGGAAACAAGGGAAACAAAACCGAACTCAGACGAGGACTGAACAGAAACGGAGAATAGACAGAGAAGGTTACAGGACAGCAGCCGAGCGGCTGAACTAGAACTGGGAAACAGAATGCTCTGAAAAGGCTGGTACAACGGGACGAAGTACAAGCAGGGCGAAAGATTCCAAAGGACGGCTACAACGCAATGGGCTAAAGGAAACAGTCATAGAAATAGATGCGGCGACCATCTTTGAAGAAGGCTAGACCACGCTGTAAGGTTGCAAGTTCAGCTAAACTATTGCATCTTCCACCGGCTCCAGCATTTCCACTGCTGGCGCAAGACAATACCGCACGGAGAGTTTAGATGGTCTGATTCATCTAGGCAGGTATTTTGTTGATAGCCACACCTTATCTCCCTTCGACCAGAGTGGGTCTTTGCACTGATGTTGATCGGCATACCTCTTATTTCTTTCTTTGCTTTCCTGGAGACCATTCTTTGCTAGTACATGATTGTTGGCGATTTGTTGCTGCAATAGATTTAAGGATGGCATGTTGGTTACTGGAGCCACAGAGAAGGGCAGAGATCGGGGATGCATACTCGTTAGGCAAAAGAAAGGACTCATCTTTGTAGCAGTGTGTAGTGCATTGTTGTAAGCGAATTCTGTAAGAGCTAACATGCTTGACCAATTGTCTTGGTTATTGTTGGTGTAACATATGAGGTATTGCTCCATGGTATGACTCAAACATTTGGTTTGGTCATTTGTCTGCGTATGGTAGCCATAGGACAATGCCCGTTCTATGCCTAGTAATTTACACAGGGAGGACCAAAAATGGGAGGTATACTGGGAACCTCGATCAGTGGTAATAGAATGTGGGAGTCCATGCAAACGGAAGACATCCTTGAGAAAGACAGAGGCCATAACAGGCACAGAGGGAATGCTTGATAATGAAGAAAAGTGAGTCCGCTGGCTGAACGAATCCACAGTAGCCACAATCACAGTGTTGCCCTCACAGAGGGGCAAATCCACTACAAAGTGAGTAGACTGATGTGTCCATGGACCTAGGGGAACTGGTGACTGTGTGAGTTTTTCTATGGGTTTGTGTGTAGTAGACTTCTAGAGCAAGTCAGACAGGACAGCACATAATCCCTGACGTCTTTCTTCAAAGTAGGCCACCAAAAAGTGCAAGTAAAAAGGTCTTGGATAACACTAAATTCTCGATGTCCCGCAGAGGGACTATCATGTGTCAATGAAAGGACCTTCCACTGTGAAGGGCTTGAAGGGACGATCAGTCGTCCTTTGAAGAAAAACAACTGTTTGTTTGGATAACATGTCCTTGATCCTTAAGGGGTAAGGATGTGAGAAAGGCTCTGTAGGTTGGTCTAATTTGGTCGAAAAACATATTCACAACATGTTTATTTAGTAGAATCCTTTCAGGCATCATGTGATCGATTTATTCATCTGTATCCTTGCATGAAAGTGTTTCTGCGACAATGTTTAGGGTCCCAGGTAGATATGTGAAGAAAAGATCATATTGAGAAAAAAAGTAAGCCCATTGGGCTTGCCTGATATTGTTGCATACGATCTGTTGGAGTACTCGAAGATTCTTGTGGTCCGTGCAGACCTCAAAAGGATATTTTGCTCCCAACAGTAGGTGTCTCCATTCAGTACAGGCAGTCCGTATGGCATGTAGCTTCTTCTCTATCACTGAGTAGTTTCTTTCACTGACAGTCAGAGACCTGAAATAATAAGCCACGGGATGTTCTTCATGATCTTGAGCTAGTTGTTTAAGGACGGCTCCAAAGGCCCCAAGGGAGGCATTAGTTTCCACAATAAATTGTCTAAACTGATCCAGCTGCATTAGTACAGGAGACATGCAGAAGGCTTCTCGTAGAGTCAAAAAGGCTTGTTCTGCTGCCCTTCCCCAGATGAACGGAGTATCCTTCTTTAAGAGGGCAGTGATTGGTAAACCTATCTCGGAAAGGTTCTGGATAAAGCGACAATTGAAATTGGCTACTCCCAAAAATCTCTATATATCTTTCACCGATTTTGGGGTGGGCCAGGTGGAGATCGCTGAAACCTTTCGTGGATCCATTTGAACCCCTCCTTTGGTTAGTATAAACCCTAAATATGGGACCGAAGGTGCATCGAGGTGATATTTCTCCGGTTTGAACATGAGTTCGTTTTGTTGAAGTCTTTGGAGAACCCCAGAAACATGTTGTTGGTGTTCTTCGGAAGAAGAGGAGAATACCAAGAAATCATCCAAGTATACGAAGATGTGATGACAAAGAACATCCGTGAATACTTGGCCCATGAACCTTTGAAAAACAGCGGGTGCATTCACAAGTCCAAAGGGCATCACCTGATATTCAAAATGATCGAAGGGGGTCCGGAAAGCTGTCTTCCATTGATCCCTCTCATTGTTCCAGAGAAGATGGTATGCACCCCTAAAATCGAGTTTCTTGAATGCAGTCACACCTTGAACAGCTTCAATTATGTCCTTTATCAAAGGCATGGGATATCGGTCCTTAATATAATCTATGCATGGCAAGTTAGCTAGTGTGTTTCTTTTGGATAAAAAATAAAAAGGCACCTGCTGATGACCGTGTGAGACCGTTGAAAAGGTTATCATCCAGGTATTGTCGTAAGGCTTTCTTTTCAAAGCAGGAAAGAGCAAACATTCTGCCAAAGGTTACCACAGCACCTGGGATGAGGTCTATGGTACAATCTTCAGTCCGATGATGATGGAGTTCCTTAGGTATTTAATCCTTAAAGATATTGGCATAAGTTTGGTATTTTAAGGGGACCAATGACACCTCTTGTACTGCTGGCGACATGTGATTAGGACCTTCAGCCAAGGCTAATTTGGACGTAATGGTTGGTGCTCCCCTATAACACTGCTGGGTACAATAGTCTGAATAAAACCGTACTATCTTCTCCCAATCTATAGCCGGGTTATGTCTCTGAAGCCATGGTATTCCGAGGATGATCGGAAAATGAGCGGTTCTTAAGATGTCAAATGCAATCATTTCTTGGTGTTGCATAAGACATGGATTTTTTTTTTGTGTGCCAGGTTGACTGGGCCCTGCGCCCTGGATAATTGGGATTTTCCCTGGTGTCGCAGATATGTAAGGACTAGTAAAAGACGTGAAGCCCCAACCTCTTGTTTTGAAACATTGAACAAAGGGTTGTCCATACACAAAGATTTCTGCGTTTTAAAAAAAACTGGCACTTGCTAAAATTGGATCAACATCTTGAACCTTTTATAGACGACAAACCTAAAATAATCTATAGGAAAGCCAAAACTATGAAAATAACACTGAGTCCATCTCTGCTTCCAACATCAGGAACGGAAAACAGACGAACATGGTTAATAACAATGCTGATAGGCTTTAGGAAATGTGGAACATGTGGAGTATGCAAATTTGCACATTCCCGCACGCAAGTATTCACAGGTGCACGTGGTACTTCATTGAAAATTACAAGCTTTATTAATTGCAGGACCAAGTACGTTGTATATGCAATTGTTTGTACTTGCCAATGCATTTACATCGAAAGCACCATAAGGGATCTGAGGACAAGAATCTGTGAGCATTTTTCTGGAATTTGCAGCCAGGATGTATCCTTGCACCTTGCCCAACATTGGCAAACACACTACCAACTTGGAGAAAAACATAACCTGCAATTCATCGGTTTGAAGAAAATAACTTTGGGAAAAAAAGGGGGGAAATAAAGAACAAGCGGAGGCACGACTAATTTGCCAATTTCGCTCAATTGACTTTGGACTCAATCAAGACAATGAAATTATAAATTTTCTTTAATTTACTGGTTAACTTTCTTTTTAAAAGAAAAAGTAGTAATTGTATGTATAAAAAAATCGGAAATAAGTTTGGGTACTGAGTAATACAGTATGTATATTTAATGTGTAATCTCTCATAGGGCAAAGACAGTCAATACATTGAAACTTTCATTCAAACTACATTTGTGTGGTGTAGAAATCTTTGTGTAAGGACAACCCTTTGTTCAACACTTTTGGTGTCCCTACACCATCATCTTGAGACTTTGGGTTGTGTTGGTGACCGGACCGGAACTCAAGGATTTTCCATCTACACCCTCTACCGCCTTGTTTACTATTCTGTCTTCGAAACTTAATCAGTATTGTATGGCCCATTGAACGTCCATAAAGATCCCGGCTGCTCCGTAATCTAGAAGAGCCAATGTTTCGACTGATTATCCGGTATCGTCTTCTAACTGGACATGTAACAACATTAATCGATTTTACTTGTCTTCCTGGCTGACATTGGGATGTCTTTGCACTCCCTGGTCTAGAATCCCTTCTAGGATTGGGGTCTTGCGTTTCCTGACTTTTTAGGTGGGACTTCAGGGCAATCCGAAGGAGATGCCCTAGAAAACCACAGTAAAGACATAGCCCGTAGCCATACATCACTCCTTTGTCTCTCAGCTGGAGTCAAAGGGTCACAGGTAGCACCGACCTGCATGGGTTCATCAATAGGTGAAGACTCCTTGGGAGGATGAACAGCTACTTGCCGAGAAAGATAAGAAACACCCTTGTGCTTTCTTCTTTCATTCTTGCTGTCTGTATTCTACTTGTAGAACCAGAGAGATGAGTTCGGGAAATGTAGCAGGGCGAGCAATGTGAGCTAAGTCATCCTTAATGTCTTCAGCAAGGCCTCGTCTGAATATGGTAAACTGAGCCGAATCGGGCCATCCAGCTTCAGCCGCCAATTTCTTGAACCTGAAAATATAGGACAAGACATCCTGATGCCCCTGCTTAATGTCCAATAATGATTCATAGGCATTGAAGGTCAATTCTTTCCTTTGAAACATGTCCCTTAAGGCATGCACAATGGCAGCATAGGAAGCAACAAGAGGGCTGGCAGAAATGACCAAGGGTGTAGCCCAGGAGAAAGCGCTTCCTGTCAAAGTGGATATCACAAATCCAATTTTTGCTTTATCAGAGGCAAAAGAGGTTTCTCTAAAGAGGAAATGCACGGTACATGCATCCAGGAACTCCTTGAGTTGTTTCGGGGCTCCACCGCATTTCCTACAAGTAAGTCCCCACAAAGGGGCTTCTCTTGTCAAGGCATCTTTAGCAGCCATCACATGTCGCAACGAGTCATTTTCAGCCTTTAAATTCTGGACTTCATTTGATAATGCTTGGATCAAATTCACAAGCTCCTACATCTGTGCCATGTTTGCAATCTTCTTTTGGCATTTCAGTCCCTCATGTCCCTCACCTAATCTCTCTGTTGGAACTTCACTTTCTGTAGAAGTTGCAGTCTTGAATTTTTGTTTATCCCAAAGTTTCTGAGAGTGGTGAAAAGGTCGACCCTCCTCCTCTGCCACGGTGTATCCCAAAACTCAGGCAGGAAGTACACAGAGGCGGAACCGAAGGGCAGATCGCCCGAGATAGGGAAAAAGCCAATCTGGTATAAAAAAAACCTGTTATTGGTCAGCCAAACAAGTCGTTTCTCAATTGCAGCTTCACAACTTCAGCATATGAGTGGGTTTTCACTCTTGATTTTACTTTATTCAGACTTTTTCATTCAACTGATCTTTCTATTTCCTTTAAATAAATGCAGCTGATCTTATATCATTGAGTCAATCAGCTCAGTTTTCCATAATGCGGCTTTCACTTAAATGCACCTTTGCTTCTTTCTTTCAATTCGGTATCAGTAAAGCTTGTTTTACTAGTTTCATTCAGTTTGGTATTTAATACAGATATTTTTACTTGTTTCATTCAATTCGGTATTCAATAAAGGTTGCTTTACGTGTTTCATTCAAATCAGTACTGGTTTAATTCAATTCGGTATTCATTAAAGGTTGTTTTACTTATTTCATTCAATTCGGTATTCAAGTAAAGGTAACTTTGCTTGTTTCATTGATCGCTACTGCATTCATGGCCTTCCTTGAGCGCCCCAGTGGTTTAAGTGTCCCTGACACTTACGCGGACTCAGCAGCTCCTTTTCCCGGCTTCTCTCCCTTCGTGGGAAAGCCTGATCGCTGGGCGCTCTACTTGGCACACTCCACCTCTGGTGCACAGCTTTGCCTCCGTTCTCCGACAGCATCTGCTGTCCACCTTCCATTTTATGGGATCTCCGTCCTGCATCAGCAATCCAGCAGGACTCCCAGGGTCTCATTCGGCGTACTGGCATCTCAGCTTCCCTTGCTCCTGCACAGCTCCTTCTGCTTCCTCTTGTCGTGCCACTTACCGGGGTGAGGAGGCGGGGTCACCCTGATGGCGCTTGTGGCAACTGCGTTTGGCCGTGACCACCAGCTTCCTGGGGGCGTCCATGTTTGCGTGTCTGCGCATGCGCGGACGACTGTGTCCTGCCTTCTGTGCATGCACAGTCAGCTCCGCCCTGGAACAATGTGGGCTTGCCTTGCAAGGCTCGTTTGAGACCCGGTTCCTCATTAGGGCCCTGCCCACATCAGCAGACCGCGTCTCAATGTGGTCTGTTCACTGATTGCGGGTTTGCTCTAGCACTCTGTTCCTTGGCCCTTGTGTTCCTGGTTCTGGTCTCTGCCTGTTCCTTGGCCTGCATTGCTCCCTGCCTGTCTTTTCTGTTCTTCTTGGGGTTGGTTGGTCCTTGGGCCCTGGGTCCCTGTTCTGGGCTCCCTGTGGGATGGGGGGCTTCCCTCAGTCAGGCTTCCCTTGGCCTCCCATACTGGTTCTCTGCCTTTGTTCTCACGCCTCCGGGTCTCTGTTTCTTGGTTCTCTTCTGGTCCCATGTCATTGCCTTGCCACGACTCTCCATTTGGGTACCTTGCCTTCACAGACCAACTTCTGCCTACAACGACCAGCACTTGCCTCCTGAGACCAGCGCTCTGCATTCAGAGTTGTACGTACTACACAGCTATCTACTGGACATCAATTGGACTTCTCAGCCAGTGGTTGCACTGTCCTGATGTCACGCTAATCAGGGAAGCACCATCTCGTGACATTTCAGAGCCGGTGCACCCCCGAACTGTTACCACCAGGTGGGTGTTGGGTTGGTTCACCACGTGATCATTTCTTCGCTTTGGCATTCCTTGACAGACTGGCTACCCCTCTGCATCCATCACCAAGAAGTTCAGGTAGGTAGCGCCCACATGATGCTTTCTTTAACACCTCTTTCTCCTCTCTCTTCCTCTTGTGCTTCAGTGTTACAACTCTTATCCACCTGTGGTCCGATAATGGGCTGCAGGTTTGTTCCATTAATTGCTGTTGCCTGGTTCTCATTACCACATTTGCCTCTTTCGCGTCTCAGGACTTGAATGGAAAAGTGGGTTATCTTCATAACTCTCAGTTGTTCCTTCCTCTTCTCAGTGCTGTTATGCATCCCAAAAAGGCAATGAAGGGGAACAGTCTGCTTGTGCCAAGTATCCGGGGGACAATGTGTTTTGTCCCAAGGTACCTAATTCCCAATCTTTCTCCTCCTTTGTTTAACATGTCTTGGATGATATCTCTTACCCTTCTCAGAGACTAAGGAACAAGGTGAACAATATCCCTTAACCATTTCTGGGATAGGGATTCTTTTCTGAAAGGAGGATGTGGAATACTGTGTCTCACCTAAGGGCATCCCACCTCCAATCGCAGAGGACCCTCTGTCCAGGTGATCCTCCCTCAGTTGTCCACCCCCAAGGGCAGGATCCAAATGCGATGGCCTTTCCCTGGACAACTGCATATAAGATCTCAGGGGAGTAGATGTGAGAACACCCCTCGGTTTCTCACATCACCCTTAAAAATACTTTCACACAAACTCCAATCCTTTGTCAACCTGATGCCAGCAAGAGTTTTATTGTGGAAACAGTCGCTTCGGACCATGCGATTGGCGCAGTCCTAAAACAAATGCAAAACGATGGGGAAGAATATCCTTTGGCCTTCTTGTCCAGAACCCTAGGAGAGAGCGAAAGACACTTCAGTTCTGGAGAAGGAATTATTAGTGATACGTCAAGCATGTCTCGAATTGCAACATTTACTACTCGGTGCTACCAAACCAGTACAAGTTCACACGGACCACCAGAATTTGCAAGCACTCCAAAATTTCAAATGTTGCAACAGTCGACAGGCCCATTGGGCCTATTTATTTGTACAATATGACTTCACTTTGACTTATATCCAAGGAAGCCAAAATAGAGTGGCTGACACGTTGTCTTGCATATACAACGAGCTTGATGAAGCCCCTATATCTTATCATACTGTGCTACAAGGAAAAACAATCATCTGTTTTTTTGGACACCTATCTGACCCAGATACAACAAGATAATCTGACATCTGATATGTTTTGAAATGTATCCATATCTAACTCATGGGCTCTTTGGCAGAAACAAGGGTTTTTGTTGAAGGACGACCACTTGTATGTACCTTCTGCAGATACACAAAAACAAGCTATACACCTCTGTCACGACATGTTACCAGACAGTTATAAGGGTGTAACTGCCACCTTAGGTACGCTATGTCGTCATTTCTGGTGGCCTCAGATGCATACCTTTGTGCGAGAATACCTAAGGAAGTCTGATACTTACGCTCAGTCGAAAACACACAAGGGAAGACCTACAGGTTTGCTTCTACAACCTACACCACCTTCCAGACCTTGGGAGAAAATTGACACCGATTGTATTGTGGCCTTGCCACTCTTGAATGGTTACACCACTATTGTGGTAACAGTTGATCTGTTTACACGAATGGCACATTTTTCTCCTTTTCTGAAGATAGCGACAGTGGCTGAAATGGCTGCTGGATTTTCCACCGATATCTTTCACCTACATGGTCTCCCACCTCCAATAATATCAGATAGAGGAAGTCAGGACATGTCAAAATTCTGGTCCACCTTGTGTAAAAACATTGGGATAAAAAGAGTGTTGTCATCAGGCTATCTTCCACAGTCCAATGGAGTAACAGAACTATGTTGTTTTTCTTCTCGAGTACAAGAAGCTTTGTCCCCCTTACTTCCTGTTGCAGAATTCAGCTATAATATCAGCTACCATGCATCGTTGTAGCAAAGTCTGTTTTTTTTGTGCATACAGATTCTATCCAACTGTGTTCTCTTCAGTGTCTCCTGGTTCCTCTCAAGTGCAAATAGTTGATAGTTGGATTGTAGACCTACAGGAAGGCCAAAAGAAGGCAGCTGAGAAATTGTCTTTGGCTCAAGATAGTCACTTGGTCTTGCTACTTGGTCTTTAGCTTCTGTTGTATTTTTTAAGTCAGGGTGTCTCCAGACTTATCACAGCCAGCTCCGTTAGCACTACTATTTTGAACATCCAACTTTTCTTCTTTTTACATTGACTCTAATGCTTAGAGTAATTTTTGAATTTTGTGGTGCCCACTCATCTCTCCGTTTGCTTTGGCTTAAGAGAGGACACAAAAGTATGCTGACATGAAAAGAAGTTAAGAACCTTCGTACATTGTCAGTGACAAAGTCGGAAAAATATTTACCTAAACATCTTTGTCCTTCTAAGTTGTCACCCAGATATTTCGGGCCTTTTCTTATTCAAGGAAAGAGCAACCAAGTTGCTTTCCTTTTGGGCCTACCATCTTCATTGAAAAGAACCCGGTGTTCCACGTGTCATTACTCCACGTGTCATTACTCAAAACATATGAGGGTTCTAACCAGAAAAAGAAAAAAACACCAGTTCATACCCTCCTTGATGGTACACCTTAGTATGAAGTAGAATTAATATATGATTCCAGATATCGCAGAGGTCATCTGCAGTACCTCATACATTGGAAATGATATTCAATCTGTGAAAGAACCTGGGAACCAGTAATGAATGTGCATGCTTCATCTTTAGTACGGAGATTTCATATGTTACATCCAGGTAAACCCGGGGGTGTTGGCATAGGAAGAGGGAATACTGTCATGTATCACCCAGACACTTGCGGTCGCCCTTTTGGCAAAAATTTAGAAACTGCCCTTCTAGGACTGTGTATTTCATTCAAACGGCTTGTGTTGCCTCATCCAATATGGCAGACGATGCATGCCATGCCTTTCCTGCTTCCTGGGTTGCTGCAGACACAGGAAACCTGTGTCACTTTCAGGCAATGCTTCAGTGCAATTCGTGCAACATTTCCATAAAAGTTACTGAGAACTGAGCAACTTCACGTCTCAATGCTAAGGTAATTGGCATTTTAGCTGAGCGCTTACTCATCCTTAGCCCTCTCTGTGTCCCTATCTGTTCCTCTCGTTTTTCTCCATTTTTGTCTGATTCCATTTTTGCTCCTTTCCTGCTGGTTTATTTGTCATTACCTTCCTGCTTTTTTCCATCGTGGATTCCCCTATCTTCCAACCTGTTCTACTCCTGTTTCCTCCCATTGTTTGCTGGACCTTTGCTTTGCTGACTTCTGTTACCTTCAGCATTCCATCACATACTTCAGAATTCTACTGATTAGCACAATGAATATCTTCTTTACAAGACCAAGATAACGAACTCTGGAATTGCTATCTAAGGGTTTTTACCCCTCAAGAGTTTTTTCCTTTTTTTGCGGGGTTCACTTTGGGGGTCACGCCGGCTGTTGCAACGTGTGCCAGGCGGTGTGGCTACCAGAGAGTAACGCCCTTACCTGCGGAATTCTTGTCTTTGGCGCAAGCATAGAACCGGATCCTCTTCTACGTCTTCACACAAACTTCAGGTAAGCCATACTATTTACACTCTCAATATGGATGTGGGGTCCCAGATTTGCATGTTTTCTCAGCTGCAACCTTTTCCATGCATTCAACAACCAACGGTTCGGAGATCCTTCTTAAAATAGTCTTTCTCTCTCTTCCAGGGCTTCTTGCCCTTGCCAAGTGACCTTTCAGCTCTTTCCTTGGTGCACGTCAATCCTCCCGAGGTGCCCCAGAGTCCCAACATTCCCCAGCTGGGCTCATTGGTTATGTTTGGCTGCTTTGTTCTTCCTCGCACCTTACCATGAATGCTGCAGTTTGCCGGTCGATCGGGAGGACGCTCGGCCTCTTCTTCGCTCTCCATCTAGTCACAGAGGTTGACAGGCAGCCTCCTGGTCTCAGCTCTGTCACAGCAGAGCGCTGGCACTTCCATATCTTCCCCTCAGGTGCCCTGGCAACCCCTTAGTGTCAGGCAATCGTCGCCTGCTCCTCTCCCTTCACCGCACTTCACCTGGTGCCAGGTTCTCCTCAAGCTTCTTCCGACGCTAGCCGCTTGCTCGTGTCAGGTATCTCTCTCTCTCCTCCATCAGCTGTGGGGCATTTAAATGTCCCAGCATTCCATGTCTCCTTCCAATAAATAGAGTGCAGTGTGGGCTAACGTGCTCTAGTGATCTTCATAGCTCCATTCATCCTCCTCGTCCGAGTAGTTCCAAAAGATTCATATACATGGGATTGATCATTTTTGTCATTCTATTTTCAGGATATTGTAGAATGCCATCAGCAAATCTTGTAGGTTGTTGAAGGGTGTTACCACAATATGCCATCAAGGCATGAGGAATGGAGGGGGTATCTCTGAAAGGAATAGGCGGATACCATGTCTCATCGTGCAGCTGCCGTCTCCTGGCCACATGGGAAGAGGCTCCCTCTGGGAAAGGAGTGATGACATCATCAGATTCATCACAGAAAATTCCATATGAATTCCCTGCAGAGTTCCTGTTGTACAGTCTTGATGGGCAGTACAAAGGTCACGTTCAGTAGCATCTTTTTACCCTTGATCTTTTCTCCAAAGTGCTCTTAACTCCAGCAAGAGACCATATCTGACACCATATTTTTTGTTCCCAGGATGTAAGGCAGGATGAAGCAGTACTGGGAAAATAATTGCTTAGCGGGCTAGTCGGCTGTGGCAGCACTCCATGGATTGAAGCAACTGGAGATTCCTGTGATCAGTTCTGATGGTAACACTTTCTGGAGCCCCTAGAAGAAGGTTTTATGGCAAGTAATTCTTTCTCCAGTACATAAGTTTATTTCAGAACTGATAAGGGTTTTTGAGAAAAAGTAAAAGCAGTGTTCTTGCTGGTCTTCTTTGAGCTGTTTAGCGACAGCCCCAACTACCTTATCAGAGGCATCTGTTTCCAAGATAAAAGGCTCTTGTACATCGGGCTGGTCCAAAATGGGTGCAGTTTTAAAAGGAAGGCCTCCTCTGCTTATTTATTCCATACAAAGTTGTGGTGTTTCTTTAGGAGTTTGGTTAAGGGTAGAATTTTTTTGGAGAAGGCAGGGATAAGCCTGTGATAAAGGTTTGCCAATTTTAAAAATTGCTGCACTTCTTTGAGTGTAGAGGGGCCTTTCGAATCAAGCACTGCCTTCATTCTGCGTGGGTTGGTAGTAGCATCAAATACACATTTTTCAGGTTTAGTTCTCAGAGGGTTGTCTTCTAATCGTCTTAAGACTTCTTCCACATTGGTCTAGGTACCCTAGCTAGCTTGTCTTAAAGGTCCTTGTTTAAGCCCCTTCTTTAAAGAATAATGCAGTTTTCCTGTGAGGTAACTGCTCTGAAGGCATCATGAAGCAAGAAAAAGGCAACAGATTCACTTTATCAACAAAAGGACTTTTATTTCAAACATCAGTATGGCTTAAGGCGTAATTTGCCCTATGCTATGGTGGGATTTCCCTACCTAAAGAATGAAGGATAGTCTATGTCAGCAAGTTCGTCTTAAAAGTCTGTCTGTGTCCAAAACGTATGCTTGCCCTCACAACTAAAGCTATGCAATGTGTAGGGATGTCAGCACCAAAGAGAAAGTGTTCAAAATAAAAGTTCTGCGCTACTTCAGCTGAAGCTTGGTTCAGCTTCACCTTCCCCAAGTTCAAATAGTTCCACAAGGAAAGTCTTGGGGTTCCCTTCCCCAAGTGTAACACAATCCAAAGGATCTCAAGGGCGTTAGGAAAGCGCGGTGGCTGGGTTCATCTAGGCGTTTGCCTTATTCCCAGAAGTCGCCATCCGTTACAAGCGTCCCGCATTCTTCCCGTTGCATACCGAAATGGCGTGTATTTAGGGCTGTCAGCACTTCTCCAACACTCTACAGATCCTTCCGGGAGCGTTGGCAGTTGCCCTGGAAACGCTGGTGTTCCGTGTTTCCTAGGTCATGTGTCTTACCACGTTCGACCCGTTTTTCATTGTCGCGTTGGAACTCCATTCAGTCTTAAGCTCCTCCCACAGGCTCATTCGCTGCTTCTGAATTTGGTATTCTGCAGCAATTCTACGTCTTCGTTTATCTGTGCCTTGATCTAGCTACGTCCTACGGATTCCCCTTTTGTCTAGCCCTTGCCTGCATTGAATAGTCCTCATCTGTTGCTGAACCTTGGAACGTTTCTACGACCTGCTTTGCTTACAATGTTGTCCTTGTCACAGTCCGCTCAATTGCCAGGATTACGGAACGCTTTGAACCTTGCTTTTTCTCTGCAGCTCGTTTGTCATCTCCTCGGCATCTGAACTCATTCTATTGCGGGTTTGTGCCGTCATTTCCCATTTTTGGATCCCATCCCGAACTTACCTCAGTGTGTCTGTTTGCCATCTATCTCTCCTTTTGGTTTTCAACACTACATCCGTTCTGTTCTACCTGCAACCCCCTCAACTTTGCACCTGCTTGCTCTAACTGCAACTCCGCCAACACTGCACCTGCTTGCTCTACCTACTTCTCCCTCCACGTTACTACAACTTTTGGGCATCAGTGTTCTGGACTAGAGACTGCCTGGAGAACACTGCTAGGCGTCCTCGTGCCGGTGGGTTTTAGGTTTTGGAACTTGCTGGCACGAGAGACTGCCTTGTGGGACTTTTCAGGCGTCCTCGTGCCAGCGGGTGTTATGTTTGCCTGGATTTGTTTCTCTGGACTCCTTCATGACTTCCCGTTTTCCCTCTGCCAAGTTTTGCTCTATCGGTTAGACATTCAGTATATCCTAATTCATTGTATATCCTTATCACAACCTTTTCTGGTATTCTGTTGTCCTCACTCACAAGATATTTTCCACCCTGCCTAGACCAGAGATTCTGCTGTTGCCTTGATCCACCTCTTGGTTAAAGTATCCTTGTTACCATTTGGTTATCATTGTGCTTACCGTTGTTTTCTGGTGTTATATCCTTGTTTTTCTTTGCAGGTCAAGCGGTATCCTGTGGCGTTATCCATCTTTGGGTCAATAGACTCCTCAGGCAGTCCTTAGGTACTCATGAGGAGCACATTGGCAGAAAGAACTCATCGGCTACACGACGGGTTCAACTCTGAGTAGGACTTCTCTGTGGGTTGCACAGGGTAGTCCTCACAAAGGGTATCTTCCCTAAGTGTGTCACATGTTTCAGGATCTCAGGGCAGGGATGTCATTTGGGGGTCACCAGGGGTCGCAACTGCGACCCCTGAGGTCTCCTATGCTACCCCTGTGGTCTCCCTTGCTCCCCCTAAAAAAAGGTTTAACTTTTTTTTTTAAAAAATTGTAAAAATGTTATGTAAGCTCCTGGGCTGTGGCCATTAACATGTGGCTCTTTGCTTCTGGAGAAGCTTGCTTTCTTGCTCAAGCCTCTTAAAAAAACATGGGGTTCCAAAGGTTTAACATTTTGAGCAGTGACCCTAAATAAGAAAGAATCGGACTAACAAATAATGTGTCATTCTGGAATTTGCTAGACTCATTAAAGGTTTGTTTATGGCACAATTCAGGGGGTGAGTCACTGATTTAGTCTGTTCTTAAACACCTCAACTCAGCCTTTCATTCTTCTGAGGTCGCCAAATGAGTACCAACACAGGTTGGGTGATATTGTATGTATATTTGCTCTATATAAAGTGCTAAGGCATAAGTGCTATATAATAACACATCATTATCATTGGGCCCTGGACGTCTGCTTGCATTCATAGTAATTTGGTAATATGGGCGTCTACACACTGATCTTAACGACGCATATGGTGATCCATTCCTGTATGAAATGTATATCACATTATAGTGATATTGTAACCATATTTTTCGTAGTGTACTTAGGAACAATGCTAAGGGATGCCACTTCCTGTTTTGTCAACGGGTGAAAGGTTGTGTTCCATCGGCTTCCTGTGACGTCACTTTGGGTGGGGTCAAATGACATCACTTCCTGTGATGTCACCAGAGGACAAGTGTCGTGTGATGTCACTTCCGCTACCCCTGGCATTTTGGTGAAATGACACCTTTCTCAGGGTTCCCTTACCCAAGAACAACACTATAGCAAATTACCTTGGGGTTCCCTTCCCCAAGATCAACACAGTTCCAGAATACCTTGGGGTTCCCTTCCCTAAGATCAACACAGTTCCAGAATCGTTCAAGTCTCTTGAGGTTCACTAGTGTTGCACAATTCCCAGTGGTATTCTTTTTAACTTGTATCACAAATGCTCTCCTTCACTTCAGCACTTACATCACACAGCCTTTGTCTCTGGGCTCTTTCACAGTTCTTTCCCAGGTTGGGCTAATCAGTCTAGGTGCAGTTGTCGGACCACACAGTCCACCCATAACAGGTCACGCAACCAACCCGCTTAACACTTTTTGATGCTCTTGATTCTTCTTGAGTAACACTGGTTTTCCATCTAGCACCAGTGTCAACATCTGACATTTGCTTTGATTTCTTTCTGCAGTCTTTTGGCTTTGCTACAACTTGCATTTCACCATTTGAATATTGGAAGTCTTTTGGCATTGGTATAACTTTCACTGTACTTGCCCCTTTGAGTTCAACACCTTGTTTCTCACAATTGCCTTTTTCATTCATTTCAAAGATGTTCATGCCAACTTTCACTTTGTTTCTCAGTGCTTGCAACAATTTTCACTTCTTTCAACATAAAAACGTTATTCGTTTTCCATATCTTTTCTTTAGTTCGATATTCAATATTAGCCGTTTTATTTTCCCCAATACCTGGCCCCTTTTTCATGCTTCATTATTCCTTCACAATCACTTGGTCATTTATTCACAATTTCTTTGGCTTTACTCTTGTTACACACTTCTTGCTTTTGCGGTAACTTTTTTTTTTTTTTTTTAATTGTATGTGGTTTATTTAAACCTTTACAAAATACATTTTATAACAAGAAAATAAAAGATACATTTACAAGATAAAACAGTATTGAATATGTACTAAACATTATTCCATTCAACACATTCAACAAGAAGAACATTACAGATTGACAAATCAAATTAACCAACATTTCGTGATTAAACAAGCAAAGTACTAGACAAATCAGAAACAAACCTAAAATCAAAACTCTTAAAGTTTCAAAGAAGACATTTAGGATAAGTCACAATTTTTAAAAAGGCTGTCACTCTAATCCTGAGTGCAGTGTTATGACCATGTCTCATTTGATACCACAGTAATTCTCTATTTACACAGTGTAGATGCTGTACAAATTGTGCGAAATATGAGATACGATATTGGAGCAGAGCTGGACAAGTGAGTAGAATGTGCTGCAATGTTTCCTCAATCCCCTCTTTCCTACAAAATCTGCACCAGACCCATGGGTCTGTCAGCAACTTCCAACTTTTAAGAATACTATTAGTTCTCATCACATTTAATCTAAATCTCATAAAGACATTTCGTAAACTTCTGCAAGGATAGTAAGCTTCCATACCAGGAAAAAATTTCCAGAATGAATATGCTTGATTGAAATTACTTGAAAGCGATACTGTACACGCAGTCTGTAGCCAATCATCACTTTTTAGAATCATTTTTACCTTTTGTGGATTAGATTGCAGCATTTCAACTGAGACACCCAAATTGGTGAGACAAGCCTCTACCTTAGTTTTAAGTTGGTTAGTGAACAAGTTAGAAGGGTCCGTGCCCGCTATAGTATAAAGATTATCTGATGAGTTTACTAAACACTTTCTCCATAGCAAAATCTTTTTCCACGTGATAAACAAATGCAAAGAGTGTAAGCCTAGCTCGTATCTTATGATTTCCATCGGAACGCTTTTAGGTAGAATGTATAGGATTCCTTTCCATATAAGACTTTCTAGAGACTTCACCCAATCCGTATTTTCAAAATCAAAAAATTCCATACCAAACATAAACCTTGGAATACCCTTCATGATGTAAAAGGTTCTTAGCGGTACCATGGTGAATTTACAATATTTGATCTCTAATTTGCGCATTTGCCGTAGGGCCATCTCTACCTTTGTTCTCAATTGAGTTTTTATTATAGTTGTGGAGCCTGAACCAATCACATTATAACCCAAATACTTGAAGGCAATCTGGCACTTAATACGTTTACCCTCGCAGTGCCATGTGTGACCACGGAAGTTGTTCTTAGATTTACCCAGACATACAATGGTAGTCTTGGATGCATTTATTTTTAGGTGTAATTTAGAAACAAATATTACAAATGCGTTTATCATTTGTTGTAAACCCACTTTGGTACAGTCCAGTAGCAAAAAATCATAAGCATAAGCTAACCATTCTATCGCTTTGTTACCCAGTTTTGGTGCCACCAACCCTTTGTTCTTTAACGCTTTATTGGCTCCACAGACATATAGATTAAACAGCGTCGGAGCAAGCATGCAGCCTTGACGGAGTTCATTGGGGATGTTAATCTCTGAGGTAAGTTGACCTTCTGAGTTTAGCCTCACTTTAATTTTAGTCTCTGAATACAATTCTATTATTATCTCCAGGAGATGTTTAGGGATATTCAAGTCTCTCAGTATGGACCATAGGGTTGGGCGATCAACCATGTCGAACGCTCTACTGAGGTGCATGGAGGCAACAAAAATTGAGACTCCATTTTTCATTAGTGCTTTGGATTGTAGACTTTTAAGTATTAGTCCCCCGCAGTCCGTACCTATGTTTTTTTAAAAACCAATTTGTTTAGCATCCAGTATGTTATTGCATTTAATCCAGTCTTGCATTTCTTCCAGTACAATAGAAGCAAAAATGTTAGACTCCAGATCCGAGATAGCTATAGGTGTGTAGCTTTCCGGAGCATATCTGGAACCCTTTTTATAAATCGGGAGTACTAGTGCTAATCTCCAAGACTCGGGTATGGTTTTAGTGCTCAGGATATCATTATATAAAATATGCAGAACCTTAGCCCATGCATCAATATCAGATTTTAGGATCTTATTAGATAAATCATTCGGTCCAGGAGCCGCCGAGTTTTTAGATTTAGAAATTAGGCGATATATATTAGAGACAGAGATGTTCAAATTCCATATAACAACCTTGTTAACAATACCCCCAAAATTGGCCGTCACGCAGCTATACATTTTCGAGAAGTAGTTGTGCCACCTTCTCTCGCTGATTTGAGTAAGTAGCATTGCCTTTTGAGATACTTCAACCTTGTTAATGATTTGCCAGAAGTTGGATAAATTGTGTCCTTTTAGTCCATTGATCATTTTTTCCCCATCCAATTGAGCTCGCATGCCCTTAAAATTGATTAACCAATGTTTGTATTGTTGCTTGATTTTTTTAATCTGCATCAATGTATAGTCTGCGATATAGCCCATTTTTTTGACTGAGCGAATTTCACTTCTCATCGATTGCCTATGTTTATATACCTCCATATTAAAGCAATATGAATGAGTCCTTCTAGCATTTCCACCAGGTATCATGTTCACTACTGATTTCAATATAATATCGTTAACATGTGTTGTAAACCTGGCCCAGACAGTTTATAAATCCGGTCTTCAAGATGCATCTGTTCAAAATTATTAACCATAACAGAGGAGAATTTCTTTGTTTTAGCAAACGACCACTTCCCTCTGTTACCTTTTAGATTCACTAGCAGGCCCTGATTATAGCATGATGGTGGTTCAATAGAGGCTGGATATGGAAAATCAATATGTAACAAATTGTGATCGCTAGTAGGCATATCAACTACAGTAAGTTTGGAGATAACTTTATCAAAACCAACAGACACAAAAATATAGTCCAAGATAGAACTGCAACCTCTAGCATTCCAGGTATGGCAGTTGTTGTCCATCATCGTTAATCCCATAATTTCCACAAAATTGTACCATATAGCTCCCCGAAACTTGGGGTTCCCTGCCGTCGTTTTGGCATTACAGTTATTATACTTGTTCTCTGACAATAAAGCATCTTCCACCATGGAATCAATATTGCAATCAGAGTTCAGGTCCCCTGCTATAATTATGAAACCATTCGCATTAACCGCTCTCCATGCATCGATTTTTGCAGTCAGGTTATTAATTTCTTTTATTAATTGAAAATCAGAATATTTTAGCGGGTTCCAATGTACGTTAGTGATGCATAGTTGGATATTTATCTCACCAGTTTTGATTTCGTAGGTCATTGTTAGGAAGGAATAAGAACTAGACCATTCACTCATTTTTGATGCCCCAAGAGTTTGTTTACAGGCCAATAGGAGTCCGCCCATTGGACGACCTTTAACCCCCTTTACGGCTATGGTTTGTACTATATCAAATCCTTCCCATAATTGGTCACTGGGAGCCCAAGTTTCTTGCAAGAGTAGCAAATCATAAGATTGTAAAACATTGGTGACTTCGCTATTGTGGATCAAATGTAAATGTCCTCTTGCATTTCAACTTGCCAATGTTATTTTTCTGGACTTGCTAGAGTGGTTTCCCCAATTCCCTCAAAGAATTAATAGATTCTCTGAGGTAAAGAGCCAGCCATCTCCACTCTTGCTTGTCATCATTGACCATTGGTGAATTATTGCTCCCTACGCGGGAATCCACCCCTACTCCACATTCCGCACCATTTGTATATTGACAGTTGCAACTCTTTGAGGTGAAGGAGTGCTCATTTTGAAAGAGGTCAAAACCCCTGCGCTGTAAAGATTCAACCTCCTTTAGCAGCAGATTTCTTACTAGAGGAGATGGAATTACAAGACGCACATAATCTAATCTTTGTCTATGAATGAAATCCACCAAGACTATATCGGCAGATGAAATTAGTGCTAATTACGGAATTGCCGCAAACAATGAGAGTATGTATGGACGGTTTAGGGAGATTCGGTTGCCCTCTGAAAACAGTGCTGTCAATATGAGACTTGAAAGGTCACTAAAAGCAGGTTTTTTTAGATCAAGATCAAACATTGTTTTTTCAAAATTTTGTGAGTTTGTGCCGCACCTATTGACATTTAATATTCATTCATATTGTTGCGTGGTAAATGCCACCCATTCTTATCCAATGAAAATGTGTCCTCTAAAATTTTCTTGACCATCGATGTAATTTCATCCTCTTTAAAGGATGTAAGAGTAACCAGCTTAGTCAATGAGACATCAGGGTTAGGCACATCAATGATCGTATTCAAAAGAGGATCAGTCACTTCAAGCGAGGGCACCACCTCAGACCTAGTTCCAGGAGTAAGTACAGAGTCAATTAGTGTTGTCTTGTTTTGAATGAAAGGTGCTAACCCAGCGGGGGCCAGGGCAAAACATCCGGTATGGCATGAGGTAGTGTCGACCATCTTCTCCTTATTAAGCCTTTCACTATGGCCCGACCCCATGTTAACTGAACACTACGGCTGACTCTTGTCTTCATTTAGGGCACAGCCGTTAAGGAGTGAATCCTTACCAACCTTATTAACACATGAGTTCTTCGCAGCAATCAGCCCAGTTGCATGATTAACCGCTTTGGTACTTATGTTATTTGGAACAAGGGAGCTGTTTACATCCAAAGAGTTAGTTTTAAATATTTCAAAAATATCTTCTAGTCCTGTTTTTAAAGATGATAGCTGTGAGGCAATCTCACACGCCTCTCTTTTTTTTTTTTCTTCATTGCATCAGAAATCGAATTGCCAGCCTCAAAATATACTCCCGAGGAGGGATGGCTAGCCTCCTTCGAAACCCCAGGCACAGACTGGACCTCGACCCCCACATTTGTAGAAGGTTGATCATTGAAGCCACCCTCCAAATCCTCCCTGGCCTCTAGGATGGAATTTTTGAAGGTCGAGTCTCTCAGAAATTTACGAGAAGATTTAGCCATATTATTTGCAAGCATCAGTTTGGTTTGACGTGCTCTTTTTTTTTCTTCTTTTTTGTTGTTTAAGACTGCTGTATTTTTGGAATTGTCAGCCAGAACATCTTCCCTAACAGGGATGTTTGGAGTAGCCACCTTATCCAAAGTAGCCTCCATAACAGTCTCAACCGAATCTGTCACCCTCTTATTACCCTGTGTATCAGATATGACGATTACTTCTACAATATCTTGAGAGATGACTGAGGTTTGGACATCCCTGGGCTCCTGAATAGGCAAACACATTTTAGTCTCCAACGCAGACTTTAATTCACTCTCGAGGGGATCTGTGCCATGGATGTATTGATTAGTCCTAAAACTTCGGTCTGTCTCCTAAATTCATACACTATTAGTCTATTAAAGATTCCTAACATCGTTCTAATATCAGTATTTTTGGTTGTCTCAGCTCCCTCATTGAGGGGAGTGTCATGGTTCGTTTGGTTGCCTATAAGTTCTAGGTCTGCAGTCAAAAAAACACTAGAAGTGTCACAAAAGGAATCATTATTGGTAATACTATTAGTCGGTTTCTCAGAAGCCTCCCCCCACTGATGTTTTAGAACCTCTTTCCCCAAAGGGACTGAGTAGTCATCCGCATACAGTGATTGGGAAGAATCAGTAAATTCAATCGAGTTAGTAAGTGGTTCAGCATTGGATTTAAGCTCATTAGAGCAGGCTTGAGCGCATTCAAGTAATTCATCTTCCTCAATACAAGAAGGCGGCAGAGGTAAAGCCGCAGCACGTGCCAAACTAGCCCTGCACGTTGTTACTGCTGAAAAAAAGTCTGCACGCGGGTCTTTCATCATAGTTGTTGTTTTGACAATTTTGCACATATTAGCATGCATAGACTTAAAACCCCCCTAAGATTTGTTGGAATACCTCTTAGTTACCAAAGACACCGCTCCCCAGCAATGAAAACCAATCACCTTACCAGCCCGAAAGTAAAAAAAAAAGAAGAGACAAAAAAAAAAAAGATATACAAAAAACACAATACTGAGCACCTGCGCCTGCACCCAACACCTGAACAGCCAAACAGCCAAGCCACTTGTGTCCACTTGGTGCGCGCGCAGGTGCGCTAGTGGCGGTTATTTTGAGAGGCTGCAGGGCTCAAAGGTGGCAGGGCAATACTTGCAAAGGCGCAAGGGAGCTAAAGGAAAAGGAAAAAAAAAGAAAAACAAGCGTAAGACACATATTAAAGTCCGGGACTAACTGTGTCAAATATCATGTATCCAGAAATCACAAACAAGTGTATTTACTTGTGGTCCATAAGCAATTGAAAGTCCGTGAAAGTCCGAGTTTCAGCAGAAAATGTAGCACACAGGCTTCCTCTTACAGACGGCGCTCTGTAAATCTCAGCAGAAGGGCAGAAAGGTAAAGAAGCATAACGCCCAGCCAAACAGCCAAGCCACTTGTGTCCACTTGGTGCGGTAACATTAACTGTCTTACATTCGCTCCGGAGCACCCCGTTATGAGTACTCTCTCTCTCTTGTACTCATCAGAGCTGCTCTGCTTTGTCAGGCGTCCTTGCGCTGGTCTTCGTTCCGCTCTCTCCTTTGGGATAGGCGTTGGGAGTCACAGCGAGCAGCCCTCGCTCTAAGAGAAACTTCAGGCAGTGTGCCGCGGCAATCAGGAGTTCTGTGTTCCCAACTCCAGCTGAGAACACGCCACACCTGCCAGTGTTGGGGCTAAGGTTCTCTCGCGGCTCTCCCACGTTGGGTACCTTCTTCCTCCCCTGGGAACACCAGGCGTCTTCTTTGCCAGTCCGGTTCCCGTTTGCTCCTCACCACACGCCAGCCACCTTCTCTCCAGGCAGGTTCTCTCTGCATTGCTGTGCGGGTCTGCTTGTAAGCACCTGAAGACTCTCAATAGGCTGCAGGTGCAGATAGTTTGCCTGACCCTCATTATAACAATTAGAAGGACATGCCTGATCCTTCATGTGCATCTTCGTCATCTCAGTATGATATGGCATTTATAATGCGCCTTTACACAAGTGTTTCAAGGCGCGACAAGGCAAGTGAGGGGGAACAGAGGGAAGACGGAGACAACGATCTTAATAGGCCAGATGCCATTCATATCGCACAAGTGCAGGGGAAGGGGAAAGTGCGTGGAGGGAAGGGGGAGGGCACAGTGCATTACATGGGATAAAATAGAATGAATAAAAGCAATAAGTAAAAGTGTGGCCAGCTGGTGGCAAGGGCAAGGGTAAGTGCAGACATCAGGTGTCAAGTACTGGAAGGGGACTGTAGGGATACAGAAAACAGTCCCCAAGTGCGGGGGTTGCCAGGGAGGCAGTGCAGGTGTGCAGCTGGCGGGGGAGGGGACCAGGGCCCGAGATCAGAGGGTCGCCAGGTAACCACTGTAGTTTCAGTTTCAGCCAGGAATTCAGCAGGGGAGAGGAGAGAAAGCAGAAGCAAAGAGGAAGGTTTTGAGGTGCTTGCGGAACCAGAGATGGTTCTCCTCAAGTTTCAGCGAGGCAGGAGGCTGTCCCAAAGGGAGACCACAGCCGAAAAGAGAGATCTACCACTAACTCGTTGCTTGGAGAAGCGACTGACCCTGAGGGAGTTGGAGGCAGATGAGCGAAGAGCACGAGAAGGAAGATATATAGGAAGAGAGAGTTGAAGGTATTGAGACCCAAGGCCCCAGAAGGCCTTGTGGACAATACAGAGGGTTTCAGTCCTGGAGAGATACGATCAATGGGCTTGAGGCCAAGGACAAGCCTCACAGTCCTGTTCTGGATGAGTTGCACGGGGCCGAGAGTAGAAGCAGGCAGATTTAGAAAGAGGCTGTTGCAGTAGTCCAGCCTAGATAGAACCAGAGCTCTGGAGACAGTGAGCTTCTCGGGGAAGGCGTGGAAAGGAAGAATACCTCTGAGGAGGTGGAGCTGGTAGTGTGAATTCTTTTTTTTTTTTTATTTATCTTTTTATTGAGTTTTTTAAAAAACAGTTGATCCGAATAATAACAATACAAGGGAAAGAAAATGTGCACAACAATTCATCAAATCATCAATTCAGTTTCCCTCCCCAGAAATCCATTCCATTCAACAAAGAGTAACAATACAATATCAATTCATCAAGCCTAGCTAGATCACAAACAAATTAATTTATCAACAAACAATTGGAGAATGGAGCGAGACTAAGAGGAAGAAGGAGGGAAATAAATAAATAAATAAATAATATTGGAGTCTGTGCAATAGTAAGCAATATCAAGTCCGTCAGGAGTTCATGAAGTGTCTCATTAAGTTTGGCTGGAAGAACATCTGCTCTCTGTCCAATACATAGTCCAAGAAAGGGTTCCAGATCCGCCTGAATTTCGAGACCTTCCCCTCTAGCATGGCAGTAAGCTTCTCAAGACCCATCAATTCCCACACCTTCACCCACCAGTACGCCACGTGTGGCCCTTCCACAGATTTCCAGAAACAAGCCCTTGTAATCCGTGCCGCAATGAGTAACTGAGCGATTAGGGCTGCTCTGGAACCCCACATCAGGAAGGACCCATCTTCAGGCACGTCACCCAGAATTAGTATGCGCGGGTCCATGGGGTGCAGCGTGCCGGTGATGTCCTTGATCTTGGAACGGACTTCCAACCAATAGGTTTGGATGACCGAGCAATGCCACCACATGTGCCCCAAATCACCCCGCTCGCCACAGCCATGCCAACATGTATACGGATAAACTAGATTCATTGCATGCAACCTGGTCGGTGGGAAGTACCAACGAAAGCAGATCTTGACGGCGTTCTCTTTTACCAAAGTACACCTAGAGCTCTTGTGGGTTGTATACCATATTCGCTGCTAGCACTCCTCTGGAATTTCAACTCCCAATTCTCTTTCCCACACCATCATGTAAGGAAGCTTCTCGACCTCTGAGACATTTTCCAGAAGTCTATAACAAGCAGCCAGCCTATGGGAGCTTTGTCCCTCAAGAATTCTAAGTTCTATTCCTAATGGCGCCCTACTGGCAGCTTGGCAAGTGTCCCTGTTAGTCAACCATTGTCGAAGTTGTATATATCTAAACCGTATGTAAAATGCTATAAATCAGGATGGGAGATCCGTAGACAGCTGTCTTGTTTTGAAGCTATTTTATTTTGCCTTCAAAACGATTTTGCACAGATAAATCGAATTAAACATTTACAGGACTTTCGATAAGCACGAAAGTATGGACAGACGTTTTTTCTTAAGGGAAATACAGGTGAGTATAGTCCTCGTCAATTATCGAAAGACAATGTCCACAGTGGTGCACGAGTATACAATACAGGTAGGTAGTGACATAGAACTTGTGCAGGGTGTGACCCAGGACTGTAGTAGGTCCGGGGGTATTCAACAAAATAGTGTACACAACTCTATCCATCAACACATATATACAAAGGTTGTGCCACAAAACAACGACACAGAGGTGTTTCGGCCAATCAGGGCTGGGTAAGGGCACGTGGTGGTGGTGGCCTTCATCAGGATGATCACTGGTAGTGGTGCTGTCCGTATAGGTAATCTGTGGGGGAAGGGAAAGCTGTCAGGATCTCAGGGGATCGATGATTGATTATTGATTAAAAAATTAATGAATAACGGCCGATTGGTGCCTCGAATACACCAGTGGTGTATCTAAAAACAGCTTACCGTCTGCAGTGGTGCAGCGGGGACGCTGTGCTTGGAGTCCTGTTATGGATACTGGACTCTGGGAACCATGTCTGCAGTGAGCATGGGAAGACTCGTATGGTTCAGGTCTCCTTGGCCAATAAATACAGCCTTAGGCCTCTAGGAACTGTAAGAGAAAGGATAACAGGTTGTTATCTATGTGCTCGAGGAGGACCGTGCCAGTGAACAGCAGGGTCCAGGCACATCCAGCATGGGATTGTGCGGTAAGTGACTGGAGACACCAGTGGTGTGGGTGCCCACTCAGTGGGTTAGTAAGGGCACGATATAATAAAGGGGTCTCAAATAAAGTGCCTATTAGAGCCCTGCGAACGGTTGTGTGAGCTAAGCGCTAGGAGGCGCTGGCAGTGGTCTCAGGAGTGTTGATTTTATTTAAAAGTGTCAAAAAAACGTTCACAGGAAAAGCGAGTGGAGATTGCAAATACATCTCTTGGAGTAACTAGGGTGTCTAATCTCGCCTCGGTGTGTCAATTAGTGACAGTGCCTGTCTGACCTCTGTGCGAGGTTGTGTAGCTGCCCACGGGGTGATTTATAGGAAGTGGCAGTGACCCTGAGCGTGCTCCAGACTGTGGCGAGAATGCATCATAAAGTTACTGAATGCAAAAAATGGCATCTGCACTCCTTGTGGCTCTGGATTCTACAGAGGAGTGTTGCTGCCAATGTTAAAAGCACTGTGCCAGCTCGACATCCAGCCAACCACCGGGTCATCCTATTGTCTCAGTTTGTGATTCTCTTTTGGAGCCATTGTCACTCTACACAGATTTTTTTATGAAACCTTTCATTGGAAAGATGAAGTCCTATATCAAAGACAGCAGCGACACCATCAAAGTTCTACAGAATTGAAACCTGTCCTCTAACTCCATCCTGGCAACCATGGACGTAGAGGCCCTCTACACTTCGATCCCTCAACAGGAAGGAAGGACTGCAAGCATTGACCATCTGTCTCAACAGAAGAGCCGGGCACCACCACGACCCCCATGAACTTCATCTTGGACTGCATTCGACTAGCTATGACCGAGAACTTTTTCCTCTTCGAACACCAGATTTACCAGCAGATCAAAGGCGTCAGCATGGGTGCCACGTTTGCCCCTGATGTAGCTAATCTGTACATGGCTCAGTATGAGGATGGCCATGTGTACAACGATGACAACCCATACAAAGACCACATCCTACTATGGCGACGATACATTGATGATGTTCTCCTAGTTTGGGAAGGCAGCAAGGAGCTTTTACTCGAATTCCACGGATGGCTTAACCACAGAAACTCTCACATAAAGTTCACTATCGAATGGGATTGCCAATCCGTGAATTTCCTAGACCTTCACATTTACCGTTCCGGAAACTCATTGAAAACAGAATTATTCAGAAAACCCACTGACAGAAACAGCTTGCTCCATTTCTCGAGTTTTCATCCCCAAGGATTAAAATACAACCTACCATACAGACAATTCCTCTGAATACGCAGAAACTGCACCGAGAAAGAGAAGTTCAAACATCATGCCAAACAACTCCAGACATGCCTAAGTGAAAGAGGTTACCCAAAAAATCGATCACAATGGCTTGGAAAAGGGCAGCCAACACTGATCGCACTATTTGTCTAACGTCCAGCACTAAGGACCCCATAGAGCGGACAGTCTGTGTCACGACATTCAACCCCATCAGTAACCTGGTAAAAACCACCATAAACAAACATTGGCATCTAATAAAAAACAAAGGGACCTTGGACAAAAAACCTTTTTGCTTTTAAGAAGAATAGGAACCTCAAAGACACCCTGGTACATACGTTTCTGGAACCAGAGAAACAACAACCCACACTATGGGGCTTACCGCCCGTAGTAGGACACTACTCATGTGGAAAATGCGTCGCATGTCGCTACACTGAGAACAGCAAGACCTTCACTCACAAGAATTTCATTTGGACGATGTGAAATCACACCAATTGCGAAATCAAAAACGCCATATATGATAAGACAAACCTCTGGTGGAACATTTCAGCAAAAAAGGCCACACCTACGATGAACTCACATGGACTATTCTGTAACAACTTCAACAACAAAAAAGAGGAGGCAATATCAATCTAGCCCTCACCAGGCTTGAGCAAAAATGGGTCCACAGACTGGACACAGTCAGAACTGGCCTTAATATCACCGTAGAGTGGAAACATTTCTGAGATTGATTGACCCACACTGTGGTCATCTCCATTTAGACATCAGATGCCCTCGACTGGGCACACGCTACATATTCAGCAGTGCCCATGTTTTGTGCATCATGTACTCTATAGAACCAGCTGGTACAAGCACCACTAATGTTTACTAATGTTTATTTACAGTTGCGTGTTCATTCTGATTGCTGAGATACATGCACCATGTGAAGTGAAGTTGCAACATACATATGTGAGCCATTGAACTAATGTGTGGTACGTTTTTCCCATTTGTCTGGCTTTTGGTTATTTACAATAGTCACTATACACCCATTGACTCCATGTTTTCTCCTTTACCTTTTTAGAAAACTTTGTGTTGAAAATGTCAACATTGTTTAACCCACCACCCTAGGCTCACACAGCCATAGCAACAGCCGTCCCACCACCAATCGGGTAGAAGGTTACCCCTCATATCATCCTCAGGGGTCCACCACCACCTGCATCCATCTACTTGCAGTTGCCATCCATCATTAGGGACCCTGCTGTCATTTCCATGGGCTACACTCCTATAGTTGTGACACTGATGATGCATCTGCATCTGTGATAGGGAATCAGTAGCGGCCGCCCTAACAAGGGATGAAGATACGGAACTGAACAGCCTGGAGGGCTATAAGCCAGTCATCACACAGGACAAAATAATGTTAAATATGAGGGAAACGAGCAAACAGAGAGACGGACTACATATCCCAGAATGCCTCAGCAAAGACCTCATCAGTATAAAAGCCAGAAAAGGGGAAAAGAAAGGAGACGAAAAACCGCATTTCCCTATTTAGGTGGACATCCACAGTCGGGGTTTAACACTAAAACTCACTCCAAGAGAATCAAGCAGGGAGGAGAATTAGCATCAGGTGTGATAACACTGGGAATGGGAACACCCAACGTTAATTACCAGGGAGGAGGGGCATGCGGGTTAAAAGGCTCGCAAAACGACTACAGCTCTCTCTCCATTTTTAGGAATGGAAGGAGGCTGACGGCGGAGGCACGGAGTGGAACGAGGCCAGCCCCAGTACCGGTGGGCTTACTAGTGAGAAAAGGAACACCCTCCGGTGGACGCCTTATCTGCCCGGCAGGTAAGCCCGTCTGCGGAAGGAAGGAAAACTCCAGATGGAAAAGGAGCTGGAAAAGAGGTGAAACGTGTTTATTGGGTGATTCGACCCGAGTTGGCAGAGCAGTAAACCATTGTGTGTTTTGACGGGCGTGCAGAGGAAAAACGCCCTAATCGTTATGAACTGCGTTTTTCTCAAGAGACAGCTGCAATCTTTGGTTTCACCTTAAAGGCTGGCATTTTATTTGCAAAGTACGACAGCCAACCTTACGAACTGCATTTATTTCAAGGGACAGCTGTACCCATGGTTTTCAACCTATGAACGGCATTTTGTTTGAAGAGCTGCTGTAATTCTGGGTTCACTCATTGCAGTCTGCCTTTCAGTGAAGGAGGGGCCCAGAATCCTTATTTTCTTTGCCTTTCGAACTGTATTAAAGTGCCTTGAAGTTAACCTACAGAGCCACGGTGAGCTGTACAATAAACCTCATTTGTTACCCTACCTTATATTATCTGGCTCACTATTTAACAGTGGTGGCAGCGGTGGGATTGTGTAGAGACACGTCTACCCCAACAGAATGGAGGCAGTCATAAAGGCACTGGCCGAAGGGCAACAACAGTTACAACAACTGATGCAGGTGCAAGGACATCAGGCCCAAGCAGACCGACAAGCACTACAACAGGCTCTGCAAGTGCAAACAGCAGCCCAAGAGCAGGGGCGGGAAGCCCTGAGAATTCTGGGGGAATCAGTAGCGGCACACAGGTCTCAACCGGCCATTCCCCCTACAGTGCTTCAAAAATACCAGGCGGGAGATGATCCCAGTTTCTTCTTTGTAAATTTTGAACGGATAGCCCGTGCAGCACAATGGCCATCGGACCGATGGTCCTTCTTTTTGGCGCCACTTCTCACTGGGGTAATGCAAGAAGCCTATCAGGCGGCCAACCCTAACGGGGACACACCGTTTGCGGATATCAAGAAATCAGTACTGGAGAGGTTAGGGATGGACGAGGAATCCTATAGGCTCCAGTTCCGGGAAACAAAGCTAAAACCTGGCAAAAGCCCAAGGCAGTTGTTTTACAGAGTACAAGATTTAGCTGAGAAATGGTTGCAAACTAACACCGCCACAATTGGGCAAATCAAGGAGAAGGTAATGCTTGAGCAATTCATTGAAGCCTTGCCAGGTCCCATCCAACGATGGGTTAGGCAACATCACCACTTGACCCTGTCAGAAGCCATAGATGTGGCCACCGCATACCAAAAAGCTGGGACACCGCGCATTGTTGCAGCCCCGTCGGCAAGGCATCACAATGACCTTCCCTCCTGGCGCAGTAATAATCGGGGAGGCACACAGGAGCCACGGAACAGATCAGATCCTAAACCCAATACCGGAACAAGCATAATGAAAGGGCAGGCGCCCCAATGTTTTGAATGTGGAGAATGGGGGCACATTGCCCGGTTCTGTGCCAAGCACGGAAACAGGAAATGGCTGCCCTATGTGATAGAGGTAACAGTGGATGGACAACCCCAACAAGCTATGATGAATAGCGGAAGCAGGCAGACGGCCATACAACCACATGTGAGCGAACAAGACCCCAGTCAGGTGAGAACTATTGACATTAAATGTGTGCATGGGGACATAAAAGGGTACCCTACTAAAAACGTGGTGTTAGGCTTACAAGGGAAAGAGATACCAGTTACAGCGGCCATTATTCCCACCCTACCTGCTCCCGTCCTAATCGGGACGGATATTCCAGAGTTCGATAAATGGTTAAAAGAAGCCCCATTTGCACAGACCGAGATAAGAGGAATTGACAGAATAAAACCCTCCAAGAACCAGAAAAGGAAGAATAAAATGAATATTAAAAGAGAGGACATCGCTCTTATAGACTGGCTGGTGGGGGATCATCTGCCATCTTTCAGGACCGAATCCGGTCTGGATGAAACACTAAAAAGAGCACAAGAACAAGCATTACATGTAAAAGAACCACCAACTACCACTCCCTACTTCAAGGAGAAACAAGGGCTTTATTATAGGGTAACCCGAGGTCCAGATAGCCAAGAGAAGGAACAATTGCTGGTTCCCCAGTCATATCGGAAGACTCTGATTCAACTGGCACATGATCATTCCACATGGGGTCATTTAGCCGAACATATGACTGGAAAGAGGGTGTTACAAAACTTCTACTGGCCTGGAATATACGCAGAAATAGCCAGATATTGCCAGGAGTGTGTCATATGTCAGAAAACGAGCAATCACTCACCGGCCAGGGAACCCCTACAAAGAATGCCCTTGATCAAGGAGCCATTCCAGAGGATTGGAATGAACATAGTCGGGCCATTAGAACCCTCCAGTCGAGGATTCCGGTTCCTCCTAGTAATAGTAGACTACGCCACCAGATATCCAGAGGCATTCCCTTTAAGAGGGACCTCAGCGAGGCAGGTGTGCGATGTCCTGTTACCCTTCTTTGCTCGAGTGGGAATACCCATGGAGATAGTGACAGACCAGGGAAGCAATTTCATGTCGGTTGTGATGAAGGAAGTGTGCAAAACCCTAGGTATACATCACTTGAAAACCTCAGTGTATCACCCACAAAATGATGGGTTGGTGGAGAGGTACAATAAAACAATTAAACAAATGATAAAGAGAGCCACAAGTCCCACCGGTCTGCGATGGGAGCGGGTTTTACCATGGGTGTTAATGGTTCTAAGGGATACTCCCCAATCATCTACAGGATTCTCCCCTTTTGAGTTGTTGTTCGGTAGACAACCCAAGTCGGTGCTGGGTTTACTATAGGACACTTGGGAGCAACAAGAAGAAACTTTGCTCACAGACTATGTTCACAACCTGAGGGAACAACTGGGAAAACTGAAGGATTTATGCTCAAGAAAACTTGGGTAGAGCACAAGAAAAATACTATGATCAGGGAAGCAGGCCAAGGTCCTTGAAGATCGGGGATAAAGTTCTGGTGCTACTGCCTTCCCACACGAACAAAATGCTGGCTCAATGGCACGGGCCCTATCCGATCACCAAAATCTTAGGACCCGTGACCTATGAGGTGGAACAGCCTGAACGGAAAGACAAATATCAGAATTATCATATAAACCTTCTCAAGCTGTGGAAAGAAGGAACCCAGAGTGTACTGTGTGCCGCCTTATCAGATATGTCCGTCCCTGAACAATTGGTTCCAAAGCACCCTAGTAGCCTACAGGATGTGCAAGTGGGGGAACAATTGAATGAGACCCAAAGAACTGCATTGTTTTCTAGGTTGAACCCGGTAGCCAAGTCCTTTTCAGGCATACCCGGGAGAACCCATATGGCCACCCATGCCATACCCACAGAAGAGGGGAAAATTGTACGCCTCAGGCCCTACCGGATTCCAGAGTCAAAACGTGGGGAGATTGCCAAGGGGATAGGAGACATGCTGGCACTGGGAACCATTGTGCCTTCAAAGAGCGCCTGGCGTTCGCCAGTAGTCTTAGTGCCAAAACCGGATGGCACCACTAGGTTCTGTATGGACTTTAGGCAGCTGAATGCCATTTCCCGGTATGAAGCATATCCAATGCCCAGAATTGATGAGCTCATAGAAAGACTGGGTTCAGCCACCTTCCTGAGCACCCTGGATTTGACAATAGGTTATTGGCAGATCCCTGTCAAACCTGCTGACCAAGAGAAGACAGTGTTTGCCACACCACAGGGCCTGTTCCAATTCACGGTTTTGCCCTTTGGGCTACATGGGGCACCAGCCACCTTCCAAGCATTAATGGACAAAATACTGAGGCCCCATGAACAATATGCGGCTGCATATTTGGACGACATTGTAATCTTCAGCCGGACGTGGAAGGAACATTTGTCACATTTAACCCAAGTAATACAGGCCTTAAAGGACGCCGGTTTACACATTAACCCAAAGAAATCAAAACTGGCAACTCAAATCACCAAATAGCTGGGATATGAGGTAGGGGGTGGTATCATAACCTCCTTACTGGACAAAATTCAAGCCCTCCAAAAGTTGCGAATGCCTGAAACCCGGAAAGAAATCCGAGCCTTTCTTGGTTTTGTGGGGTACTACAGGAGATTCCTGCCTCATTTTTCGACCATAGCAGCACCCCTGACGGACTCACTGAAAACAAACCGTCCACTCCACATCACCTCAGAGGCAAAACAGGCCTTTCAAACCCTGATACAAATGATTTCCTCTAAACCAGTTCTCCATTGTCCTAACTTTGCCAAAGAATTCTACTTACAAACAGACGCCTCAGGATGTGGTCTGGGAGCGGTACTATCACAGGGTACCGAACAAAACTTGTGTCCTGTAGCTTTCATCAGTAGGAAACTCCTTCCTCATGAGATCCCGTATTCGACTCTGGAGAAGGAATGCCTAGCAATCAAGTGGGCGGTAGAATCACTAAGATATTACCTACTGGGGAGGCGATTTACCCTATTTACTGATCATGCCCCACTGAAGTGGTTGGCGACCCAGAAAGACTCCAACCATAGAGTACTAAGGTGGTTTCTGACTCTACAACCATACCACTTTATAACAGTACAGCCGGGAAGGTATCAGTTGGTGGCTGATTATTTATCACGAGCAGTAGACCTGCCAGAACGGCATGGGTCTTTGGGGGGAGTATGTGATAGGGAATCAGTAGCGGCCGCCCTAACAAGGAATGAAGATACGGAACTGAACAGCCTGGAAGGGTATAATCCAGTCATCGCACAGGACAAAATAATGTTAAATATGAGGGAAACGAGCAAACAAATAGAGAGACGGACTACATATCCCAGAATGCCTCAGCAAAGACCTCATCAGTATAAAAGCAAGAAAAGGGGAAAAGAAATCAGGCAAAGGAGACGAAAAACCGCATTTCCCTATTCAGGTGGACTTCCACAGTCAGGGTTTAACACTAAAACTCACTCCAAGAGAATCAAGCAGGGAGGAGAATTAGCATCAGGTGTTATAACACTGGGGATGGGAACACCCAACGTTAATTACCAGGGAGGAGGGGCATGCGGGTTAAAAGGCTCACAAAACGACTACAGCTCTCTCTCTGTTTTTAGGAATGGAAGGAGGCTGACTGCAGAGGCACGGAGTGGAACGAGGCCAGTCCCCAGTACCGGTGGGCTTACTAGTGAGAAAAGGAACACCCTCCGGTGGACACCTTATCTGCCCGGCAGGCAAGCCCGTCTGCGGAAGGAAGGAAAACTCCAGATGGAAAAGGAGCTGGAAAAGAGGTGAAAAGTGGCTTCAGGAAGTTTTGCTTATTGGGTGATTCGACCCGAGTTGGCAGAGCAGTAAACCATTGTGTGTTTTGACAGGTGTGCAGAGGAAAAACGCCCAAATCCTTATGAACTGCATTTTTCTCAAGTGACAGCTGCAATCTTTGGTTTCACCTTAAAGACCGGCATTTTATTTGCAAAGTACGACAGCCAACCTTACGAACTGCATTTATTTCAAGGGACAGCTGTAACCATGGTTTTCAACCTATGAACGGCGTTTTGTTTGAAGAGCTGCTGTAATTCTGGGTTCACTCATTGCAGTCTGCCTTTCAGTGAAGGAGGGGCCCAGAATCCTTGTTTTTTTTGCCTTTCGAACTGTATTAAAGTGCCTTGAAGTTAACCTACAGAGCCTCGGTGAGCTGTACAATAAACCTCATTTGTTACCCTACCTTATAGTCTCTGGCTCACTATTTAACAGCATCCCATTGGTCAATGACTCCCAACCTATCATTTCTGTTGTTAGCTTGCTCTGTAACTATTGGCCTACCCCTGCACCTAGCCAGCAGCCCATTGGCTGGATGTCGAGCTGCCACAGTGCTTTTAACATTGACAGCAACACTCCTCTGTAGAATCCAGAGCCACAAGAAGTGCAGATGCCATTTTTTGCTTTCGGTAAGACAAGCTGCCATTTTACCTCATGTTTTCATTTTTTTCGTTTTTTTTCTGCATGATACAGCACCTAGTCCAGGCACCCCCAGCGCTCCCCGCAAAACCTCGCTAGTTTCACATTCCAAATTACTCTCCGTGCACTGTTAGACTTTATGATACATTCTCGCCACAGTCTGGAGCACGCTCAGCGAGGCTGTGTTTTCCTTCATTTTACTTTATTATTTTAGGGGTCACTGCCGCTTCCTATAAATCACCCCGTGGGCAGCTACACAACCTCGCACAGAGGTCAGACAGGCACTGTCACTAATTGACACACCGAGGCGAGATTAGACACCCTAGTTACTCCAAGAGATGTATTTGCAATCTCCACTCGCTTTTCCTGTGAACGTTTTTTTGACACTTTTAAATAAAATCAACACTCCTGAGACCACTGCCAGCACCTCCTAGCGCTTAGCTCACACAACAGTCGGCAGGGCTCTAATAGGCACTTTATTTGAGACCCCTTTATTATACCGTGACCTTACTAACCCACTGAGTGGGCACCCACACCACTGGTGTCTCCAGTCACTTACCGCACAATCCCATGCTGGATGTGCCTGGACCCTGCTGTTCACTGGCACGGTCCTCCTCGAGCACATAGATAACAACCTGTTATCCTTTCTCTTACAGCACCTAGAGGCCTAAGGCTGTATTTATTGGCCAAGGAGTCACGAACCATACGTGTCTTCCCATGCTCACTGCATACATGGTTCCCAGAGTCCAGTATCCATAACAGGACTCCAAGCACAGCGTCCCCGCTGCACCACTGCAGACGGTAAGCTGTTCTTAGATACATCACTGGTGTATTCGAGGCACCAATCAGCCATTATTCATTAATTTTTTAATCAATCATCAATCCCCTGAGATCCTGACAGCTTTCCTTCCCCCACAGATTACCTATACGGACAGCACCACTACCAGTGATCATCCTGATGAAGGCCACCACCACCACGTGCCCTTACCCAGCCCTGATTGGCCGAAACACCTCTGTGTCGTTGTTTTGTGGCACAACCTTTGTATATATGTGTTGATGGATAGAGTTGTGTACACTATTTTGTTGAATACCCCCGGACCTACTACAGTCCTGGGTCACACCCTGCACAAGTTCTATGTCACTACCTACCTGTATTGTATACTCGTGCACCACTGTGGAAATTGTCTCTCGATAATTGAAGAGGACAATACTCCCCTGTATTACCCTTAAGAAAAAACGTCTGTCCATACTTTCGTGCTTATCGAAAGTCCTGTAAATGTTTAATTCGATTTATCTGTGCAAAATCGTTTTGAAGGCAAAATAAAATAGCTTCAAAACAAGACAGCTGTCTACGGATCTCCCATCCTGATTTCTAGCATTTTACATACAGGTACCCTCCTGGGCATATCGGGACTCCGCCAGGTGCCCTTTATTGAATCTCTATATCTAAACCGGTCCATCTCTGACAGCCCAAACTTCTCCTTACACTCCTGAAATGTCAGCGGTTCCTGATCCACATACAAGTCTCTAAGCCTTAAAGGCCCATCTGACTTCCAGCCTTGAAATGAGCTGGGGTTTAGTCCCGGCGTAAACGCCGGATTTTGAACCACGGGGTACAATGGACCCAGCCCCATGTCCCAACTTCGAAGCGTTGCCAGTGTCGTGGGCAACAATCCTCCCTGATAGCCCCGCGCCTCCTTGGGCAGGAAAGGAAAGTACTCCAACGGAAAAGGGGCAGCTGCTTGCTCAATTTCCTGCCATTTAGGGGTTTCCGAAGAGCTTCCCGAGGCTAGCATAGGTACGACCTGTGCCGCTCTATAGTAGCGCGAAACAGAGGGCAGGCCCACGCCCCCATGCACCGCCTTTCTCGTTAGGAGCTTATATGGGATTCTAGGCTTCTTATTTTCCCAAACGAAGCGTCCTATCTCCTTTTGCATGTCTATGAGGTCCCCTTCAGGAATCTGTATCGGTAAAGAATAAAAGGCATACAGCAGCTTCGGGATAAGGAAAATCTTCACCACACTCACCCTGCCCAGCCAAGAGCCATTTTTTGGCTTCTCTCAATAAAGCCGGTATGTTTGCTTTAAATAAGCCTGCATAAGTCGGGTCAATTTTATCCCTAAGTAAGGAATATTTGTGGGAGACCTGGTGATGGGAAAGGCCGCCTGTACCTCCGCCAGACCCTCTGGGGATTCAGTTAACGCCATGCCCACTGATTTATTAGCATTCACCTCAAAGCCGGAGAGTTTAGCAAATCGGGATAATAAGTTCATCCGGGGCTGGATGGACTTAGGTGCATCGTTTAAGAAACATAGCAAAGCATCTGCATAGAACGCTATTTTATGGCATTGTCGTGCAAATTCAAAGCACATGATTTCCCCACTCAATCTAACATGCTGTGCCAAGGGTTCTAGTGCTAGTGCAAAAACTAAAGGGGACAGGGGGCAACCCTGCCTGGTGCCCCTATATAAACGTATTGCTGGGGTCCAATTTGCGTTCACTTTAACTTTAGTAGAGGGGAGCTGATAATTGGAGAGGATCAACTGTCAAAAGCCCGATGAGCATCTAATGATAACAATGACAGTTTACCTGGCAGTCTAGGGGCCAAAGCTATCAAATCTATCGCCCGACGTATATTATCGTCTGTCGAACGATTACGTATAAACCCTGTTTGATCTCTCTCTACTAGCGTCGGAAGAACCTCCCCTAGGCGCCCTGCTATTATCCTACTCAACAGTTTCGCATTTGTGTTCAATAAGGTAATCGGTCGATAGGATGCACATTCAACCGGATTCTTTCCAGGTTTCAAAATCAGTGTCGTAGTGGACTCTGCCATAGATTCCGAGACCCAACCGGTCGCCCACATATCATTAAAGAGTTTTGTTAAGTAAGGGGAGAGCACAGCCCTGAAGGCCTTATAGAATTTATTCGTGAACCCGTCAGGCCCCGGGGCCTTACCCAAAGGAAGGGATCTAATAGCAGTCTCTACCTCCTCTTTTGTAATTGGCTCCTCTAAGAGCTCTTGAGTTTCTTGGGGGCAGCTGTGGCAAGTGTGCATCCCTTATAAACCCATCAACCATATGCAAATCCGTTTGGTGGGGGGCAGAGTGGTCCCTGAAATACCACTCTATGATACAGAGTTTATCCTTCTCCGAGATAGCCCTCCTCCCATCCCCAGCTAGCAATGCTTCAATCCTATTACGACTAGCACGCATTTTCAACTTAGCCGCCATAAGCCGATTGGCTTTATTTCCTTTGGAATAATAGTATTGTTTAGTTTCCATCATGCTATACACTGCACGGCTCATGTGATGAGCCTCCAGAGCCCTCTGGGCTATCCTGACATCCCGTTTCAGCCTTTGGGTCGGTCTGCATCTATGGGATTCCTCCCTCTTCCGGAGCTCCAACTCCAGCTGAGACTGTATTTGTTTCCTTGCCCCCCCTTCTCTGCCGAGTAAGCTATGATCTGGCCCTGAAGCACAGCCTTTGCAGCATCCCAAATCATAGTATAAAGCAGTTCATCTGTCTCATTCTCATAAAAATAATGGGAAATAGCCTCTGAAATACAGGAGCGGAACTGGGGATCCTCCAGGAGGAACTTGTTCAGCTTCCAGACGCATGTAGGGTGTGGAGAGTCATTAAGGGGGGACAACGTTAATAGTACCGGGCATGATCTGATAAGGCTTTAGGTAATATATTTACACCAATTGTTTGGGCTATAAGCTTGTCAGACACTAAGAACATGCCCAGCCTGGAGAATCCCCTGTCCACCGCAGAATAGTATGTATATTCTCGCTCTTCTGGATGACAGAATCTCCATACCTCTATAAGGGAGTGCTCTCGCAGGAGCGTAGTGAGTGCCAAGTAATTCTTTTTGTCAACACTAGTTGGAGGGAGAGATTTGTCCATCAGAGGATTGACCACAGCATTAAAATCACCCCCAATCATGATTTCACCTTCCGCATGCTTAAACAGGAGTTTGGATAAGGACACAAAGAACATGTCTTGCTGTGAGTTAGGTGCGTATAGAGAAACCAGTGTCACCTTCCTCCCCTGTAACCTAGCCACAACGAGGATATATCTGCCTCCCACATCTCTCAGCGTCTTGCAAACCACAAACGGAGTCCCCTTGCGAACCAGAATGGCCAACCCGCCTCTCTTACTCCCCGAAGAGGCGCAAAATTTCATGGGTTATAATTTATTATAAAGCCTGAATTCATCAGCTGGGAGCAAGTGAGTCTCCTGAAGAACTAGGAGCAAGGAGTCTAGAGTGGCCATGCGGTGCATCAATGTCCTTCGCTTGATCGGGGCGTTCAACTCCTGCACATTCAGGGAGAGGCATTGGAAATTCAGGTTAGTCATAGCCATGTTGTTTTCTCCTTGGAGCAGGGGTCCATCACCATCCCCCGTTCAGCATGACTAAGGAACAGAAACCCACTTCAACCTCATTCCCCATCCACATCACTAGTTTCCCATGCCCATTGAGCCCAAGTAAACCTCTCATGCAATGGGACTGGTTCTTTTCAACCACCAATTTCAGCATTTGTATTTCACCATAATGCATGTCAGATACATATCAAAGGGACACATGAAACCCCGAGCATACCAGACGAGTGCAAACCCTGACACAAACCTTGAAGACTAGACTCCTTAAGTAGCATAAAAAATACAAAAAGGGACAGGAAAAATAAAAGGAATGAATAAAAGAACAAATTACCAATTGCTTGCCAAACTCTTAATGCAACTGATTTAAACAGCCACCCTTTCAGGGTAACAATAACGGGCATAATCTATGTGACGGGCACCCAACTTTAGAACACTTCAAATTCATCCCAACATATCCCAAATTGTAATAATCTCATGCATGGAGAGCGCGCAAAGAAGCCCTATCAGGTGTTATTACATCTTTGCATACCCCAGCAGTCCAACAGCAACACCCGGAACAGGACCCAAGGCAAGCAGACATCATACCAGTTTATTTGTGCGGGTGTCCCAACCAGTCATTCTAGGGACGACCTCCAGCCGCACTTCGTCAGTCACCTTGTAACTGTACCCAGAACAGGGCAAAGGAAGAACAATTCTCATCTCAACTTATTAACTTAAGTACCCTGTCTGGGGAGCCCAGAAACCACTTCCAGCCGCTCCTCGTCAATCGCCTTGCAGACCTCATTCACATATTAAGGCAAATACTGGCCGCAGAGAGTGGGAACCAGTTTGTCACAACTTAACGAACTGTAATGCTGTCGGTCCTTCTACACTCTCTGCAGAGGCGCATGAGTTCTTCAGCTTGACGGTCGCCACCAGATCAGGGGAGAATAGTGTTTTCCTGTTCCACATCTTCAGATGCTTTGGGTGTTTTAGCTAAAGCCCAATCCCTGGGCTTTCGCCTCTTATCCTTTGGCGTGGAACTAAGAGGTGACCTCTTCTCAACGTCAGCACCCTTGCCACCAGACTCACTAGCAATGTCTCGTAGCCACTCATCTGCTTCTGCCTCGGAACCGATGACTTAAGAGCGATTTTGATATTCAAACAGTAATCTGCACAGGTATCCCCATCGGTAGCGGACCTTTTTCGCTTGCAGCCAAGTGGTGACTCTCTGGAGGCGCCTGCGATTTGCCAAAGTGTATGGTGAGAGGTCTTGGAACAGTGATATGGCAGAGCCACGGAATTCCACCCTTTCTACCCTTCAAGCTGCCGCCATTATTTCCTCTCTTTGCCGAAAGAAGTCGACTCTAGTCAGGACATCAGGAAGAAGGTTACGCTTTTGCTGAATACAGAAATACACCCGATGAGTCCTGTCCAGGATCAGTTGATCAGAATCTCCCAGGTTCAACAAAGTTTTGAAGAGAGCCTGCACATATTCAGCGAGTTCCTGATCCTGAACCTGCCTTGGCACTCCCCGAATCCTAATATTATTCCTCTTTGAGTGGTTTTCCAGGTCTGCTTGCTTGGCCGCCATTTCCTCCAACCTATCTTCCAGATTCTGAACTCTTTTGGTGAGATCATCAGTCTCTTGTTCGCGCTCACATACTAGTTTCTCCAATTCGTCGACCCTGGTCTCAAGGCCTGTCAAATTGGAACTTATTTTTGCAATCGACCGTGCCAAAGAGTCTTTTGAGGACTGGATCTCCAGTGTAATTGCCTGCATGATGTCTCGCTTAAGCGCCTTTAACATTCCCTCCGAGTCATGTCTAGATATGGCCGGGTCAACGGTTAGATCCGACCCCTGCGAAGCATGAATCTCCGCCACAACCGTCTCCATCTTCCTCGGTTCAGGTGTCACTGCAGTCAGGAAAGTAGTAATCGTGTTCCCTTTGTGTTTATTTCCCGTCCTGGGATGCTCACCTCACTAGGGGACCCGTGGGGCTCCCTTGAAAGCTGTATCTGCCCAGGAGGGGTAACACTCCTATAACACCAGGATCAAGAGTGCCAATACATTGCTAAATTCCATAAAGCTTTTATTCATTAGAGCATTCTTTGTCCCACCATCCAGACCGTGTCACCAGGGGATCACTTCGCCCACTAGGCGCTGACATGGTGCTCCCGTGGCAGCGGTGCAATCGAGCGGCTCTCCCGCTCCTCTGCGCTCTCCTCATCCAGTCCACGGACGTTCCCAGGCACAAAAAGGCAAAGGCTCTCCAACCGCCTGCCCCTCATCGCCTCCAGCTGTCTGTCTGCCATGGGGCACACGAAAAAGACAACACGCTCCAGAGCAGCTCGCTCCTCACCTCTGTTCTAGCAGGCTTCTCCTGGCCGCCCGCTCACCGTCTGTGTGGCTTGCCTTTCCTCTCTGGGGCTGCTCGCCGTCTTCCCTCCGCTTCCCTCCGCCGCTGATTCACCGTCCAGGGGATTTGCCTTTTACTTCAAAGCAGCGATCAGCAGGGTCGCGGACCGCCGTGGGGCACGAGGTCTCCACCTCCGCTCCCCATCTGACTCCCCAGGCCGCCCGCACACCCTCCACTCAGTTCACACGGCTCTCCCGCCGTGCGTGCCTCTGGTGAAGCCGCGGAGCAGCGGAGCGCTGCACTTTTGCAGGGAGGTTCTCTCTTGCGGCAGCGAGCGACGCCACGTCCCGGAGCTGCTCTCCTCCAGCTCAACTCCTCCGGGTCCTGCAGCTGCCCCCCGAACCTTCAGCAGACCCTGGGGACGGCATCTCCCAAGCACCCGCCATTTTGAGCGCCGCGGGCTTCCCCCTCGAAGGCTCCGAACTTCAAAAAGGACAGCTCCCAGACTATCAAAAACTCGTCCCCAGGGCCCCGCCGTCTTCCTAGGCACTCCCCACGACTTGCGAATCAAATTTCAGCGGATGAGAGGCATATATTATCTTAGAAATGGGTGCCCGTCCCGGAGTTTACAGCAGGCACGTCCGCGTGGCGCCCTGCCTGGCCGCGCCCCCTCTAGTGTGAATTCTTAAAGACATCAGAGATGTGAGGAGAGAAGGATAGTGTGGAGTCGAAGATGACCCTGAGGTTTTAAGCCTCACAGGTGAGAGTAGGAAGAGGGCCAAGAGAGGCCAGCCAGAGAGTGACAGGAAAGGAGGGAGTGGGTGTGCCGATGAGGAGAATTCCAGTCTTACTGGCATTAAGGCAGAGATCATTGGCGACACACCCCTTCTGGATAGCAGACAGACATTCAGAGATGAGAGAAGGAGAAGAGGTGGATGAAGGTAGCCTGAAAATGAACTGACTGTCATCCGCATAGCACTGAAAGTTGGGGCAGAGAGTGACAAAGCAGTGGGCAAGAAGTGCCAGATATTGGTTGAACAGCCAGGGAGAGAGGTTAGATCCCTGGGCAACACCAGAGGTAGAGATAGAGGAGAGGAAGGACCCAAGTTGGACCTGGGAGGGACAATCAGAGAGGAAAGAAGTCAGCCACACCAGGACCTGACCAGTGATACCCAGGTTATCACAGAGACGGTTGAGCATGATGGCATGGTTGACCATGTCAAAGGCAGAAGAGGGATCAAGTAAGATAAGAACACAGGGTGTTGGAATTGAGGTTGGAGATCAGGTCTTCACGGATGTTCAGGAGAGCAGTTTCCTGGTTTCTGGCAGCCCTGAAGCCAGACTGATGGTTATGAAGACAACCAACAGATTCAGTGTGAACATTAAGCTGGGGGATGGTCCGCATTTCCAGGAGTTTGCCCAGGAAAGGAGTGATTGAGATTGGGCGATAGTTAGCCGGGCAGGACGGGTCGGCAGAGGGTTTCTTAAGAAGAGGGTGCACAAGGGAGTGTTTCAAGGGGACTCCAGTGGTGAAGGAGTGGTTGCAGAAGTTGGTGAGAGTAGGAGCCAGGGAGTCAATGTGGTCCTTGGTGGTTTTGGGGGAACAGGGATGGACCTGTTTTGACGAGACTTTCATAGATCGGACTTGTCTAGAAACCTCATCTGGGGAGAACAGGGGAAAGCAGAGAAGGAGGGAGGAGAGGTGGCTAAAGAAGGGCCAGAGGAAGAGCAGGGAGTAGAGGGAGGGGGAAGAGGAAGAGAGAGAGGACAGGATGTCCTGAGTTTTAGAGATGAAATGAGAAGCCATAGCTGTGCAGAGGGCCTGGGAGGGGACAGGAAAGGTAGAGACTGCAGCAGGATTGGCCAGTTCCTTTCTGATTTAAAAGAGTTCGGCCGAGTTGTTAGATGCTGCAAAGACATGGGCTTGGATGTGAGCTCTCTTCTTGGTGTGGACAGTGAGCCAGTATTGCCTTTGGAGCAGGCGGCAGGCCAGTTTGTCAGAGGATGTACCAGAAGCACGCCATTTCCTCTCAGCCACCCTGCACGTGTGTTTGAGGGAGACGAGGTCCGAGTCATACCAGGAGTTGCACTTGGCTTCGGGCTTCAAGCGGATATTCATGACAGGGGCTAGAACATCGAGAGTATCAGATATAGCAGAGTGGAGCATGGAAAGGGCTGTGTCATGGTGTGAGTCAGCCAGAGGGGAGGTGGAGTGAGAAAGTGGTGGCGAAAGCGTCAACTGACGCGCGCTTCATAGGTCGGATAACCAAGAAGGTGGGTGGCAGTGCTGGGCTTGGCTTGGCCTGAGGGGTAGAGAGGGTGAGATGGGAGGAAAGGAGAAAGTGATCACTCCAGGAGAGAGGAGTGGTGAGAGGGTTAGAAAGGGGAAGGTCTGAAGAGATCAGAACATCCAGAGTGTGCCCTGCAGAGTGAAAATAGAGAGTTTGAAAGATTAGTAGAGGTTGCGAAAGAGACCAGAGGAAGGACAGGAAGCATTCAGGTGGATGTTAGTCACCAAGAAGGAGGAGTTGAGTGGTCGAGACCAGGAGGGAAGAGGAGATGTCTGCCCATTCATAGTGGAAGGAGGAGATCTGACTAGGTGGCCGATAGATAGTAGCCAAGTAAGGGAATGGCTAGGAGAGAGAGAGAGAGTCTGCAGACGAGGCATTCGAAAGAGGAGTAGACCTGCGTAGGAATGACAGAGGCTGGAATCCACTCAGGGAAGATCAGGGCTACACCCCCTCTGGTGCGGTTGGACCTGAGCGCAGAGGATCTTGTAGCTGTCAGGGAGGAGAGTGTCAAAGCTCGTGACAGAGCTGGCCGTGAACCATGTCTCGGTGAGACCGAGGACATTGATGTCAAGTTCCTCCAAGAGGCGGCAGACATCAGAGGAGTGTTTTACAGCTGAGCAAGAGTTAAGAGTGGCAATATGGAGAAGGTTGCCATCCTTGAAAGATTTCCAGGGAGGAGTACAAGTCAGAGGTATGCCCTGCAGAGGTGAAGAAGAGGCCCAAGGGGGGGGAGTAGAGGAGGAAGGAGGAGAGGGCAAGGTCGCCAAGGAGGAGACACAGTGGGCGGCAAGGAAGCCGTGGAGGGAAGAGAGGGGGCAGCAGAAGAAGGAGGGAAATTGATGGGTCTATCAAAGAGAAGATTGGCCTGAGGGCCTTGGACCAAAACGGTACCATTCAGGTAAACATTTATGATGACCTTAGAGGAGTGGAAAGAGGCCAGGAGGGCCTCCCAATGTGTGCCACCATTAATCGGAGAAGAGAAAGGAGAAAGCCCAGAGACCGTATGAGGAGTCCACAGGTCTGGCGAGGAAACGACAAAGAGGATGTCGTGAGGGTTTGCCTAGAGGAGGCACTGGTATAGGTGTCAGCGATAGGGAGGCCTGGGTTGGAGAACAGGATGTCCTTTTTAAACTTCTTCTTACCAGATTTAGTGGGGCGAGGAGGATAGTTGATAGAGAAGCAGTTAGAAAAGATAGGAGAGACAGAGAGCACCATAGAGTAGGTGGGGAGAGGAGAGAAGAGGAAGGGGGTGGGGGAGAACACTAGGGAAAGACGCAGGGTGGGGGGCTAGCAGACGAGAGAGGTAGAGACGAGACAATAGTAGACAATTTGGATAAGATGACAGGCACTCAGACAGAGGTAGAAAGTTTGCTTGCTGAAGGCATTGCTAAGAAGTAAAACCGCAGAATGGCAGTACTTTCACAATGATATGATGGGTCATTTATAACTTGCTTAACACCCAGAGGTTTCTAAGCACTGATCCGGGGATCAAACCTGTGTTGCTCCATGCTCTCTTGCTTCCAAGTCGAGCACGTTGCCCCTGAGCTATCCTCCCGAGCCGTTTAGACACTGGAGAAAAGAAAAACACCCCTAAGTCTGAGAGTCCTGTATAATGGGAAAAAGCCTAGGTTTCACAATGCAATTTTAAATACTTTGACAAGACAATTTAATTTAAAATACTTTCACAATGCAATTTTAAATGTATGTATGTATTTATTTATTTTTTGTATTTGTATAGCGCACTACAGCCGAAAGGCACAAAGTAGGGATTCTTGGTTACAGATACAGTTGGTCAACCAAAAGGTAGTTACAACAATGGAAACGGTAAAAGTCATAGTTCCAATATTAGCATATAATACCTTATCGAGAGGGTTTCAAACTCAAAGGTGCTGACATCCGGCCACAATACGGCAAGATGTGGGGAAATGGGGCCGGTGCAGAATTATACAAGTCACACAAATAACCTTGTTTTAATAGCTTTGCGGAAGGCTAAATGAAAGTCAATCATCCTAAGGGGCGTGCGTAGAGCGTTCCAGTGTCATGTGGCCATAGTGGGGAAGCTGGTGCCGCCTGCACGCACTCTCTGTGTCTTGGGAATGGAGATCATGTTAGTGTAGGCCATTCTCATAGGCCTAAATGAGGTTGGCTTAGCTATTCTTTGGACCAAGTAAGGGGGTGCAAATCATGGAGGCATTTATGTGCGAGAGGGTTTTAAACATAATTCTCTCTTTAACAGGGAGCCAATGGACCTGCCTCCTCACCTCAGAGATGTGGTCCTTCTTGGAGATCCCCGTGGCGGCCATAAGGGCATTGTTTTGCACCAGTTGGAGTTTGGCAATGTTTTTGCCAGAGGTCCCAACCTGGAGGGCATTACAATAATCCAGTCTTGATCTGATTATTGCCCTAGCAATGGTGAGACAGTTCTGTAGAGATAGGAAGGGTTTTGCTGCATTAAGCAATTTGGAGTAGTAAGCTGAGGAGGAAGCAATGGCATTAACCTGTCTATTCATACTCAGATTGGAATGCAAATAGACACCCAGGGTCTTGACAGTTTGGGACACTGTAATAGGCATATTATCAATGGTGAAGGAGCTGTATTGTTTGTCCAAGTTACCCAGAGTGGTCGGTGATCCGATTAACAGAAGTGCGGTTTTCTCGCTGTTAAGGCATAACCAGTTTTTTGCCATCCAGGATTGGATCGTGGAGTAGATGGAGTTGAGGGTGTTCATGTTGGCCTTGTAATACCCCGTGAGGGGGATAAGCAACTGGGTGTCATCAGCATAGTTAGTGTATGAGATGCCCAGTGCGTCCAGAATATTGAACAGGTTATAAAGGGTAGGCGCAATGTAGGAGCCCTGAGGGACTTCACATTTGATGTGACTTGGAGTGGCACATGCTGAGTCAAAAAAGACTTTCATGGCCCTTTCCTGTAGACACGAGGTGCTCCAAGCGCATGCCTTCGGGGAGAAATTAGCTGTAATGAAAGATGGTGGCACAGTGTGTTGTGATCCACCAGGTCAAATGCAGCAGGTAAATCAAGGAGCAGAAGGAGCACTAGTTTGCCTGCATCTCTGATTTCGTCCGTTTGATTTTTCAGGTCTAAGAGAGATGTTTCTGTGCCGTGTCGTGGACGGAAGCCAGACAGCCGAAAGCCCAGAAGACGGTCTTCAAGGAATTTGTGGACTTGCAGGTAAAATGCTTTGTCCAGAATTTTTTGTACAAAAGGGACAGTGGTAATGGGCCTATAATTCCCCTGCACCATTGGTTCAAGGGAAGGTTTCTTAAGGAGCGAGCATACCCAAGCTTCTTTAAGGCCAGTTGGCACATGGCCAGACTGGAAGGATGCATTAATGAATGCTGTCAGAAAGGGGGAAAGGGTAGGGCACAGTCTTTAATAAGCTGAGCCGGGCATACATCACCTTTGTAATTGGATGGTTTAATGGATTTGAGGAGGGTGATGACTTCAGATTCACTCAAATCCTTGAATTTGAAGGGTAGGGATACATTAGCATTTGTAGCCGTGAGCGGGTTACTGTGCATATTAGCTATTAGGTGAGTCAAAGCCTGTTGATGGGCTAAGATTTTAGTTTGCAAGGTATTCCGTTTATCGAGCATGGCAGATTGAATTTTGTTGCACCAATTTTCGGCCTTCAAGAGAGTAGGAGGCGGGGTGGAAGGTTTTCCAACTCTCTAAAGATGGTGAATATTTCTTTTGTCTCTGATTTTGCATTAGCTATCCTTGTATTGAATGATGTGGCTTTGGCCTTGAGCCTTGATTATACCTGATTTATAATCTTTGGAGATAGCCTTAAAGGCCATCTTAGAGGAGTCATTGGGGTTTGTTTTCCAGGCTGAGAGTGGAACTCTCTTCTTGGAACGTAGTTCCAGAAACTCCTGAGAGAACCAGGCATTAGAGTGCTTAGCTTTCTTTGCTTTCCTCAATGTGAGAGGAGCAAAGGCATCAACAGCTTGGGTGATGGCCAGTTTAAATGCACTAGAGAGAGTGTCAGGATCCTTGGAAAAAGGGGGCTGGAGAGTGGGCACCTTAAGGAAGGACCTTATCTTTTGCGATGTGAGTTGACGTGAGCTTTTCGTGAATGCTACAGGAAGCGGGATCACAGGCTTGGGGGGCCCGTTATAGGTATTAAGGTCAAATTGAATGTGGTGGTGGTCAGACCATGGAATGGGAGTATTTTCAGTAATTGGAACAGAACAATTATGGTGGGTAACCCAATCCAGTGTGCAACTTTAATGTGGGTTGGCTCAGAGATAGCTTGAGAAAACCCTAAAGTGGATAGGGCTTTATTCAAGGCAGCAGCATCGGCATCCTTCGGGTAATTAAGGCCTAGAGTAAGATCACCCAGGAGCATGATTTTAGAGGTCTTCTTCAGATTGTCCGTAAGAGAGTGAATCAAAGCCTCGTGGAATTCTGTGATAGGGCCTGGAGGTCGATAGACAATATGGAGAGCAATGGTGCAGTTAGGAGAGAGATTAATTTTGAGTAGAAGGTAGTCACAGTTGTGTCCGAGATCCCCTTCAAACCTCCGAATAGGCATAGTTTAATTGGCAATGAGAGGTACTCCTCCACTCCTCTGGAGGGTACGGTCTTGCTTGAAGATAGTGTACCTTTCTGGGATGGCGAGGGTAAGGGCTGGGCCAGAGGTTCCATTCAGCCATGTTTCATTAATTATAACGAGGTCAATGTTGTCCTTAATGATGAGGTCATGGACATCTAGAGCATGTGCTGGTAACGAGCGTGCTTTGACCAGGACACACTTAAGAACAGCCATGGGCGAAGGTATACGAGTGGAAGTCGGTGGCTAGGGTGAACATCTGTGGGATATTGGTAACCGTGTTAGGCCGCTGTGAAGCGGGGTTAGCAGGCCCTGCCATAGGTGAGTCATTAATCATAGCCGCGGGGGGCATGTGCAGAGCAGGTATGGTGGATATGGGCATGCGTAGCTCAGCAAGCGAGACATGGCTAACATGCATAGACAAGTGTGCCGCAAGAGAGGCATGGGTGGGCATATGCGCATCATGCGACACAGGCACTTGCAGAATATCCACAACAGAGGCATGGGTGGGCATAGGCACATCATGGGACAAAGGCACTGTCAGAATATCCACAACAGAGGCATGGGTGGGCATAGGCCCATCATGGGACACAGGCACTGGCAGAATATCCTCCGCAATTGAGGCATGGGTGGGCATAGGCATATCATGGGACACAGGCACTGGCAGAATATCCACAACATAGGCATGGGTGGGCATAGGCACATCATGGGATACAGGCACTGGCAGACTATCCACAACAGAGGCATGGGTGCGCATAGGCAAATCATGGGGCACACTGGGAAAATACTTTCACAAGGCAATTTTAAATACTTTCACAATGCAATTTTAAAAACCAGAGAATAAAAAAAACACACCCGAGACTGAGAGTATGCTAAGTGCCCAGGTTTACAGGGTAGAGTGAGGCTCCATTCCTAACCCAGACCACTCATACCTGAGTAGTTGCTGCTGGTTGACGGCTGGCCCCTGGATTCCCCTGGTGACACCTGCAGACAGGATAGGGAACTGCATTTGTGGAAGCCGCCCTTTGCCAAGGGGCCCTTCACTGCAGGGGCTGCACGGGCAGAGGACTGCCCTAGGAAGGTCAGCAATGACCGGTGACCTAGCCAGTACGGGAGGGCTGGAAGGCTGTAGGAGGGAGGGGGAGGGAGTAGGAACGAAGGAGTGGGTCTGGGAAAAAGCTGCCCTGCACGCAGCCCTGGTGGGGCCTCAAAACACAATTTAGTGGGAAAAATCAGAGCCCAAGAGGGTCCGGAAAACACAACACCAACCTGGGTCGCTTAGGTGAAAGTGGGCACATGCAGGCAGTGCCGGGAAGACACCAAACACAGAAGAGAAAGGCAACCAATCACGGGAGTGCTGGGAGGCAGGAGGCGGGAGGGGGAGAGAGTAGGAACGAAGGAGTAGGTCCGAGAAAAAGCTGCACGGCACATGGCCCCTGGGGGCTTCAAAACACAATTTAGTGGCAAAAATCAGGGCCCAAGAGGGTCCGGAACACACAACACCAACCAGGGTCGCCTAGGTGAAAGTACTTAAGTGGTGAAACTGAATAGAAGTGTGCATTGCTCCTAGTCGGCTCTTCCTCATCCCAGTATTAACGGGGAACATTTTAAGATCAGTGTGTGTATGAAAATTGGAGAGATCTACAAATCCCCATGAAGGAAGGGGGAGGGTAGGATCTGTTCTCATAGAGAAAAGGGGGATACCATGTCTCACCTGCAGACATCCTTCCCCACCCCCCAAGGTCCCTCCTTCCAGGTGATCCTCCCTCGCGAATAGAGAAAGAGAAGGGAAAGGATGTAAGCACGTAAGATATAACTAGTAAAGCAAAGTAGGCAAGGCAAGATGCTTACAGAGCGGGAGATTGCTCTGTAAGCGAAAATGAGCTACAGGTGCCGGGTTGCCGTAATATGCAAGGCGCCTTAGTCCATAAAAAAATGGTCAAGATGAACAAAGGTAAGAAGGCTGGAATCTGGAAAGAAAACCAAAGGAGGACACAGGAAGGGCAACAGGCTAAAAGGGAGGACGAGAGGTAGGTTGACACGGAAACAAAGGAAGAAGGATAGTCAGGAAGTAAGATGTAACAAAAGGCAGAGCCGCCAGAAGGCAAAAGAGGATAGACAAGGTTGTATACGCGAAACAGACAAGAAAACAGAATGCGGAAGATACCGGGGAAAAACAGCCCGCGGAAGGATCACCAGGAGGCAGAATATAGCTGAAGAAGGGAAAAGGCAAGCTGGATGCATGGACGAAGTTTCCTCACGAACCGTAGCGTTGGTAAACAGATACAACGCGTTGGTTTGTGGGAGGAGCCAGAATATAAAGAATCGTCCGCCATCTTGGGTGAGGACTGGAACGCGCGTACGGAATTCAATGCCTCCAGCGTTTCCAGACTTTCCAATCAAGAGTTCCTGACACCTGGTGTGCGTGTGTGTGTGAACTTGAGCATTTCCTGGCCTGAATACTTTGTATCGGAGTAGTCGCATGTGGTAAGAAACACATCTTTGAAGGTCTCCGAACATTGTACTATTCAATTAAAGTAAAATGAACCATTATACTTGTCAATTAGCAAAGAAAGAGGAATACTTTGAATCAGAGTGGATGCCTGTGGCAAGAAACATGTTTTTGAAAGTCTCTGAACATTTAACCATTAAAGTATAGTGAAACAAACAATCATATTTGTCAATTATCAAACAAAGGGGAGTCTTTTATCGGAGTGATTGCGTGTGGCAAGAAAGATGTTTTCAAAGGTCTTCAAGCAGTGAACCATTCAATTTAAACAAAACACACAACTCTTGAACTGCAGATGATTGGAAAATGCACCTCAAACAAGAGATATAATTATTGAATGCTGAACTGAAGTAAAACTTTGCAACCATTACAGAATTAACACCTTTGGAATCCAAAGAGGAGAAAATACACTTAAAATTCAAGCAACCCAATACATGTTGAACTATTGAATGAATATTACAAGCCATCCATTTATTAAACAAACCACAGTATGCTGAAATCTCATGCGACTTTACAAATTCCACAAACAAGAGATATTGAAGCCCGATTAGCAGTGTAATTTTCAACTTATATACAAGTTGCAAAATTATGTGAACGAATATTCAAATCATCATTTACTAAACTATGGAAACAAAGGTATTTTGTGTTTTGTTTTGACCTGTATCACTTGAGACTTGGGTAAGGAAACTGAGGCCTGAATCCTAAACCGGATCATTTCATCTTACGGTTATTTGAACTGCGTTACTTTGAACTTGGGGAAAGGAACCCTGAGTTCTGACCAGGAATATTTATTTTCAAAGATTGTTTAGATTATGTGATTTGGACCTTGGGGAAGGGCACCCTGAGTTCTTACTTGGGGAAAGGAAACCCTGAAACCTGATTAAGACTATTGCATCCTAATTTTAAGAAAGGGATTTTGAGATTTAGATTTTTGGAACTGTTTCATACTTGAGGAAGGGAGCTGAAAGGAAGCTGCAAGCTGGAAGAAGGTCAAGACTTTGTGTTAAACACTGAATTCTTTTTGGCGACTGACATCCCTACACATTGTACAGTTATAGTTGTGAGGTCAAGTATAGGGTTTGGATACAGACAGATTGTAAAGTTAAATCCACCTTAGCATAGGGCAAATTAGGCTTTTTCCCATTCTGACATTTCCGTTAATAACACTGATATTTTTTAAATCTGTTATCTGTCGTCTGTGTCCTTCTTCATGATGCCTTCACATTAACGAGTAACGGTGTGGCCCAGGCAAGTGCATGAACCCAAGTAGGTATCAGAAAGCCAACCATGGCTTTATCAGTCTGAAACATGGCTTGTCTAAAAGAAAATGTAACGGTGCAGGTGTCTAGGAATTCACGTAGCTCCTTTTGGTCCCTGTGATATTTTTGTACGTGAGGCTATCCAGGCACAGACTGTAAAAGAATGTCATACGCCACCTCCCGTGGACGTTATGGTCCAGGGCGTGGCTTGGGGGCCGCCATTGCAGCGTTCCACCACGTTTTCGAACGTCGCTGTAGCTGTCTAGTGTTTCCTTCACTGCGAGCCGGAAAGCTTATCAGCCACGCTCCTTCCAGCTCACAGTGCGTTGCAACCCGCTTGGTCAGCTCCCTGACTGGTTTCTTTCGGTTGCGGTTACGCTTGTTTTCTTTCCTTTTTCCCCTCTCTCCTCTGCCGCCCCTCGGGCCGCTTCTTACCTTCCCGTTTCCCGGTCCTCTTGTTATCCTTTCCCCCTTCCTCCTGCTCCCTTTATCTCTCCGTTTTGCCTTCCTTTCTCCGGCTCCCTTTTCGGTTCTTTCTCCGTACTGTTGACTCCTGCAGGCCGTCATTATCGGCTACCTCACGGTTCCTTTGGAGCCTACCTTCCACCCGGAATCCTTACGACGGACCTCCGCTGCTGCTGTTCTACCTCTGGGGTTTTTTGTGCCGGCTGGCTTTTTCCCCAGTTTGTCCCTCTCGGAAGAGGGGCCGCTGGTAGTGCTATTCACAGCAGTACACTGTGGCTTCCTTTCGTGAGAAAGACACTTTCTCAGAAAAAAAGAAAGGAGAAAGAAGGAGAAGGATTATAGTGCTAGAAGACCACAGATATCATCCATTCAAGACAAATCTTCAGGTGAGGAGGAGGAAAGGGGAGAAAGGTTAAGGGTGGAGATTGAATATTCTCAGAGGGCTGACAGTTTGCAACGCCCAGTGGTCAGGATAGCGACCCCTGAACAATTGCAAGAAATGGTGGCCGCTGTTCAAAACCTCTCAGCAGAGGTTCGAAATTTATCCATGGAAGTGCAAACCTTAAGAACTGAAAATAACATGTTAAAACAACTGGTTTCTAATCGTGAACCGAAACCAATGGACTTGCCTCCCATGGCACTCCCATCAGGGAAATATGACGGGGCTTCAAAGAAGCTCAAAGAATTCTTGGAAGCTTGTAGTATCCATTTTGCCTTTAGACCTCATACATTTCCCACCGGTCATACCCGGGTGGGATTCATGATTTCCAACATGTCGGGTAATGCCCTGGCCTGGGCCACTCCGCTTGTGTTGGGAAAAGACCCTATACTGCAAGACTACGAGGCTTTTGTAGGCCGACTAAAACAAGAGTTCGAGAGGCCTGAAATTTCGTTTTCTGCAGGCGAAGACCTGTTAGACATACGTCAAGGCCAGACGGATGTGCACACCTATCTTACCACGTTCAAACGCTTAGCCACAGAAGCTGGTTGGCAGGAGCAGACCCAATATGTCATCTTCAGAAGAGGATTGCGGGAAGATATTAAAGATGAGTTAGCCCGATCTCCCCGGCCTGCATCCTTTCCAGAATTGACAACCTCAGCTTTACAAATTGAACATCGACTCTACGAACGCCGAATAGAAAGGCGACAGAATCGGAATACTACCTTTCCCGCCCATATTCCTCCTCCTCCAGTTTCAGCATCGGCACGTTCAGAAGAACCTATGCAGATTGGAACCACACGTTCGTCCTTAACTCCAGAGGAAAGAAAGCAAAGAAGAGACTTGGGGTTATGCGCCTATTGTGGATTCGACCAACATCAAATAAAGAATTGCTCCGAGATTCCTTCACGAAGAGCGGGAAACAAGAACCCTCGGTCCTAGGAGGGACGGGAATCCGAGGGGAAGTAACCAGTCCCTATGTGTCGTTATCAGTGGGTCCAGTGAATCCACAGGAAGATTCGGGACTAATGGTACTCAAGGTACTATTGTTTATAGACCACTGCAAGATTGAAGCATTGGCCCTACTGGATTGTGGGGCCGCTGGCAACTTTGTGGACACCATCTGGGCCGATTCTGTCGGCTTACGATGCATGGACTGCAAGGAGGATCAGAAGGTCGAGGGGGTGGATGGTAGTCCCCTCAGTTCAGGCCTTATTACGCAGACTACTGAGTTTCTTCAAATGTTCATACAACATTCAGAAACCATTCAGTTCGATATCATCCGTGCGGGCCATTTTCCACTCATTTTGGGCATTACCTGGCTGCGCAAACACAATCCGCAGATTAATTGGTCCACCAACAGTATTACCTTTGAATCAGAGTTTTGTCGACAGACCTGTTTAAAGGACCTACGGTTCATGTAAGCCAAGGCCCATACCGTTCCTCAAGCCAGTACCGTCGGTGTCCGCTCCCTTCCCATGGACTTCTCGGCTTTCGAAGATATCTTTGCAGAAAAGAACCCTTTGGAACTACCTCCTCACAGGCCAGAGGACTGCGCCATTGATCTCCTTCCCAATGCCCTAGTTCCTTTTGGTCGAATGTTCTCCCTATCACAAACCGAAAAGAGAGCCCTCAGGACTTATTTGGACGACAACTTGCAGAATGGTCTAATCCGTCCCTCCAAGTCCCCAGCAGGTGCTCCCTTGTTTTTCATACCAAAGAGGGATTCTCCTGAACTCAGACCATGTATTGATTATCGTGGTTTGAACAAAGTCACGATATGGGATCGCTATCCCATGCCCCTTATCTCTGACATAATAGAGGCTGTACAAGGAGCAACTATTTTTTCCAAATTAGACCTACGCAGTGCCTATCACCTTTTGCGCATACAATCCGGGGACGAATGGAAGACTGCATTCCGTACTCCATTCGGGCTATTCGAATACCATGTTATGCCTTTTGGACTTGTCGACGCGCCGGCAGTGTTTCAGAGATTTATCGACCGAGTCTTCTCAGATCTTATGTTTGTTTCGGTTATAGTCTATCTGGACGATATACTTGTATTTTCTAGAGATTCCGAACAGCATCAGAAACACCTCACCGAAGTCTTAACACATCTGAAAACACATAAGCTTCTGATAAAGAAGGAGAAATGTCTGTTCGGGGTCAGCACCCTGCCCTATCTGGGGTATGTACTCTCATCACAGGGGGTTCTTATGTATCAAAGAAAGGTGGACGCCATTCTAAGCTGGCACTCTCCCAGATCAGTCAAGGAAGTACAGAGGTTCCTGGGAGTAGCCAATTTCTATAGGCGTTTCATTCCCTCTTTTTCTGAAGTTGTGTTACTCATTACTCAGTTGCTAAAAAAGTCCTTGTTACCATTCTTATGGAATGACCAAGCTGAAAGAAATTTCAAACACCTGAAAGAACTGTTTTGTCAAGCTCCCATTCTGCGGCACGTGGACCAGACAAAACCCTTTATTCTAGAGACTGACGCCTCTGCTGCCGCCGTAGGAGCAGTCCTACTCCAGGAACATAACAGAAATGAACATCCCATAGCCTATCTCTCACGCACCCTCACTTCCAGTCAACAGAATTATTCGGTCATTGAGAGGGAACTCTTGGCCATGAAACTCGTGTGTGTGGAATGGCGACACCTGCTGCAGGGAAGTAAGTGTCCGTTCGCCATTCGAACAGACCACAAGAACTTACAAGTCCTTCAGTCTATGGACTGCGTCAATTCTCACCAAGCCCGATGGGCCTTTCTCAGTATGATTTCCGCATTACGTACATCCCTGGAAGTCAGAATCTTCTTGCTGATGCGCTATCTCGGAAGGGTGGATTGGAAGCATCCCATTTACCACCGGCAGAAAGACTGTTTCCCAGAAATCGGGTTTTCCTCCATGTTACCAGTTTTCTCCAGCAGGTTAGAGAAGCTACGATTCTGGCTACCCCCAAGGAGAAGATGGCTTTAATTGACAGAGAAGGGCTTTTGTTTCAGGACCATCGTTTTTTTATTCCCCCAGGTCCCCTTCAACGACAAGTCATTCAATGGTGTCATGATCACCAGACGGCCGGACATAGAGGTCAGGCTGGCACATTAGATCTCGTCAAAAGGTATTTTTACTGGCCCGGAATGCGATCCGGAATCAGACAGTATGTCCAATCCTGCAGGATCTGCAACAGCAGTAAGAATCGCACTACCAAACCTTTGGGTTTACTTGAACAGAGTGCAATACCCTTACATTCGTGGAGCCACATCTCCACTGATTTTGTGGTGGATCTACAAGTTTCTAGTGCTTGTACCTGCATCATGGTAACAGTGGATTATATGTCCAAGATGGATCATTTCTCCCCTCTTCCCGGATTGCCCACGGCATCAGAAATGGCAGAGGTATTTCTCAAGGATATTTTCCTTCTGCATGGTCTTCCCGACAAGATTACGTCAGATAGAGGCAGCCAATATGTCTCCAAATTTTGGACAGCCTTATGTCATCGGTTGGGCATTGAACGGGCATTATCATCTGGTTTTCACCCTCAGACCAACTGGCAGACTGAGCGATTAAATGGCACTCTCGAACAATACTTACGCTGTTACATAAACCAGGAACAGGACAGGTGGGTGTCTCTTCTTCCCACGGCGGAGTTTTCCTACAACAACACCCGTCATTCCGCTTCTGGGCTCACTCCGTTCTACTGTACTTATGGGTTTCATCCTCGCACTATTTTCCCTGTTCCATCCATTGAATCCAACCTACCCGCTTTAGAAGGTGTATTGTCCAAGATTCAGGAGGTTCACAAGACTGCCCAGTCCAGTCTTTTGGACAGTCAAGTGGCAAATAAAGCTCAAGCAGATCGACACCGTCAGACGGTGACGGAGTAGAAGGTGGGCACCCGGGAGTGGCTTTCTACGAAATATCTTCCCCGGTGGACTCATCCCTCCAAACTTTCCCCCCATTTCATTGGACCCTATCCTATCATGGCTAAAATCAACCCAGTGACTTTTCGCCTGAAATTGCCTCCCTGTCTTTCATTCCTCTCTTCTCAGGGAGGCTCCCATGGGATCCTCTACCCGTTCGGTTCCACTGAATCCACCGCCCTGGGAGGAAGCGGAGTTTGAGGTATCTCAAATATATGATTCTCGATACAGGCGAGGTCGCTTGGAATACTTGATACACTGGAAGGGATACTCACCCTGGAAAGCCGGGGGTTTACAACATTGGAAGGGGGCATACTGTCATACGCCGCCTCCCGTGGACGTTATGGTCCAGGGTGCGACTTGGGGGCCACCATTGCAGCGTTCCACCATGTTTTCGAACGTCGCTGTAGCAGTCTAGTGTTTCCTTCACTGCGAGCCGGGAAGCTTATCAGCCACGCCCCCCCGGATCACAGTGCGTTGCAACCCGCTTGGTCAGCTCCCTGACTGGTTTCTTTCGGTTACGGTTACGCTAGTTTTATTTCCTTTTTCCCCTCTCTCCTCTGCCGCCCCTCGGGCCGCTTCTTGCCTTCCCGTTTCCCGGTCCTCTTGTTATCCTTTCCCCCTTCCTCCTGCTCCCTTTATCTCTCTGTTTTGCCTCCCTTTCTCCTTCTCCCTTTTCGGTTCTTTCTCCGTACTGTTGACAGCCGCAGGCCGTCATTATCGGCTACCTCACAGTTGCTTTGGAGCCTACCTTCCACCCGGAATCCTTACGACGGACCTCCGCTGCTGCTGTTCTACCTCTGGGGTTTTTTGTGCCGGCTGGCTTTTTCCCCAGTTTGTCCCTCAGGAAGAGGGGCCGCAGGTAGTGCTATTCACAGCAGTACACTGTGGCTTCCTTTCGTGAGAAAGACACTTTCTCAGAAAAAAAAGAAAGGAGAAAGAAGGAGAAGGATTCTAGTGCTAGAAGACCACAGATACCATCCATTCAAGACCAATCTTCAGGTGAGGAGGAGGAAAGGGGAGAAAGGTTAAGGGTGGAGATTGAACATTCTCAGAGGGCTGACAAAGAAGGACTAGGGGTCGTAAGGAGACAGTGCGCTAAGTTAATACCGCCACTGACTGTTAATGAGCGCAATTATTATAGTTAGGATCTGCAGCGCCAGTACACTTCCACTAGACCCCCTAGAAGGTACCAGGACACATGAATAGTTACAGATTGAAGGTAAGTCCAATGCGCTAATCCTGAGTAGTATTGTTGTGGTTACGTCCAAATAGCAAGGAAAGAAATGATTCTTAGACATCAGATCTTATAGTAAGAGTAGTCTTTATGTTCGTATCAGATATTGCATGAAATCAGCCGACACATGTTTTGACCCTCACGGTCATTGTCAAGGCGTATGTCCACATAAAATTTGTATGAATTAAGTAATTGGATGGCTGTTTAGCCCAATAGAAGGCCACCCTGAATGCTAAATAGCAGAGATTAATTGGAATGAGGCAAATGTGATTGGTACTTTTATAAAGGGGCCCAATCCCCATCTTGGTGAGGGTCGAAACACGTGTCGGCTGATTTCATGCAATATCTGATACGAACATAAAGACTACTATTACTATAAGATCTGATGTCTAAGATGTCTAAGAATCATTTATTTCCTTGCTATTTGGACGTATCCACAACAATACTACTCAGGATTAGCACGTTTGACTTACCTTGAATCTGTAACTATCTATCCTGACGAGACCCCACAGCCAAGGCTTCACAAGTAGTGAGAACCTGTTGATGGACAATGTTCTAGTTGTTAAGGGCCTGAACTTCTGCTGTCAGATTCTGAACCCCAGCCACCAGCTCTTGATGTTGAGCCATACCGATTTCTTTTGGGCGCCGCAATCTATCAAGGCTCTCAGATTTGTGCCTCACCTGTGTATGACACGTCATGCCAGGGAAGAGAAAGTGGCAGTACGTTTGGGCAGCTACCTTGATCTCTGATAGAAACAGAGGGGGAGCATGGTTAGGGGAAAACCCAGTTGGAGAAAAGAAAATCTTTGCAGAATGTAGACTCCGAGAGATGACGAGAAAGGAGGGCAGTGGGTGGTCGATGACTGACTGCACAGAGTGAAACAGAAAGATCAGGTTGAAGATCAGGAGCAAACAGCAGTCAGATAGACAGAACATCCAGGAAAGGTAAGAATAAGAGTGTGGCAAAGAGAAGACAAGAGGTTGGGGGAAACTAGCACTGTGGGAACAGGGTAAAAGCTGCGATACACCGCTTACCAGTCTCGAAGGAGACGGCTTTTTGAAGGCTTTCCGCTATGATGCGCCTGTGACATGATGTGGCAGCCGCCATCTTGGTGAGGTTAGTTGGGCGTGTTGCGCAGGCCGTCTTAGAAGGGGAATTGTTGTCTCCAACGTGACCACTGTGGGCGGGATCTTACACTAACATAATAACATCTGCCTGAAAAGAATCCTAAATGTGGAGGGGAGAAATACCAATTGCACTAAATGCTATGAACCGAATGTCATGCGAAAGACCTCATTTGAATATTGTCAAACCCAATGTTTGAAGAGAAACCTCAATTGAATACTGTAAAACCCCCGATCTTGAGAGAGACCTTAAGTGAAAATTGCGATTCCCAACATCTGGAGAGAAACCTCAACTGAATGCTCTGAAACCCCAGATCTGGAGAGAGAGCCCAAGTGAACATTGTGAAACTCACAGTCTGGGAGACCGGTAATGTGAAAGCTGATGAAGCCTAAGATCTAGGAGATACCTAGTGTCTGCAAGTAGTGTTGCAGAAAACATGTGCATGGTGAAGAAACCTGATGCTGAAGGCAAGCCTGGGAGAAGGTCCTGAGAGAAGAAACCAAAGAAACTGGTACCTGTGAGAGGTCTTCAAAGAGATAGCAAAATCGGGAAGAATGAAGAGTGGTCCAGATGTGTTTTTGTGCTGTTAGCATAGGGCTGGGAATTTGAGATTATGATTTGTGAACTCTTGTTTGCCAAACCTTGGAACCTTTGTGTTTAAAGCTTAAGTTAACCAGGATGCAGGAAGACTCAAAGAGGTTTGAAACTATCTGTTTGTCGTATTGTTTGGCATCATTTAATAGAATAGTGTGTCCCAGTGAGGGACAAGGACCTGTAAAAAGCAGGTTAAGAACTTTATGATTTGACTACCTGTCTATAAAGGTGTTGGACCCACAGAAAAAGCCCCAATTTGAGTAGAATCACCCCAATTGGGTTTTGCTTCCCCTGACTTGCTGTTAGTCTGTCCAGAATAAGTCTGCCTAAGGTTATACTTACCTTGAAGTTGCTGATAGCCCCTTTAAAAAGTTTATAGGTTTTACTTAACTTGTGTTAGCTGTATGCCAGCCTAAAACAAGTTAGAGTTATTGCTTACTTCAATCTGTGTTACACTGATCTTAAAAAACAACTGTAACAGAATATTACAACCTTAGGTCTTACCTGCCTAGAGCAGCTGCTGATGTGGTAACTGGGACTGATGGAGACCTTTTTTATGCTTTGTCGATTGTACGACAGCATTTGATTGTGTCGACCACCACATCTTATGGTCTAAACTGGAAAGATGGGGTATTGATAAATATCTGCTGTACTTTATTAAGGCTCTATATGCAGATACTACTGTCACGGTCCGTCTCTCGCAAGATGGTGATATCTCCTCCCCAATGCCTAGCAATCAGGGATTGAAGCAGGGGTGCGTACTTGTGCTGCTGTTATTCAACCTCTATGTGCTTGACATGGGGAGAAGTTATGTACGGCTCATTCTTTTCCGCCACATATTGGTGGGGTAGCAGTACAGTGGTTTACTTATGCTGACGACACAGTCTTACTTGACCGCACCCCACTTGGCCTACCAAGAGCTATTGATATCCTTGCCCAGTTTGTGGATCTTAACCACTTGAAGATCAACTATGTAAAGACCAAGGTCATGCACATTCATGGTAAAGGTCGTCATGCTACTAGGTTTAGCTGGCATATCAATGGTACTAAATTGGAGCAGGTTAAAACATTTGTTTATCTTGGGCTACCATTCTACAGTGCTCCCACATCCTCTCAATACTATGCCTATATTGAAGCTAAAACGATGCGATGATGGTTAATATTGATGGGATTTATTAAGAGAGTTGGTGGAGACTCGGTAGAGGGACTACTGCAAGTGTATACCAAAGCAATTGTACCATGTATTCTAGATGGCCTCGAAATGGTTCCTGAAAAGCACATGGACTGGCTAGATAAATTTGAAGGAAAGATACTTAGATCACTTCTGAGCTTACCCATGACTGTTTCCATGGCTGCCTTGAGAATGGTGTCACTAGTCTCTCCCCTTCTCACCTGTTTCTGTTTTGTACTTGCGACCTTCTGGGATTTCTTCTTCTTTACGGTCCGGGATTTGTATAGACCCGAACACCGCTCTTCGGCGTCCAGCGTGAGAGTAGCGATTCAGTTTCCAGGAGCGTTCACAAAGTCCAGGGTAATTCCAGGAAGTAATTAAGGTACGCTCTGAGGCACGGAGGACCGTGACTCGAGCGCGGAAGGTTTTCCAGGAGATTGGAGAGGGAAGGGAACAGGAGGGGATTCAAGGAACTGGGAACAAGGAATCAAGCGAGAGCCTCGATCGAACTCCGGCTAAGCACGTCCGACTACAGGTAGCGGTAGCGTTCAGATGCGCAGAGCCGCGGGGCGTGTCTCTTTTGTAGGATGAGCAGCGTGGAACACATAGACTGATCCGGAGCATTCCGTTCCGGGCGGCCATGTTGGAAGGAGAACTGCATGCAAACCCCTGCGAGTCAGGGACCAGGAGGTCCAGAAAGGACATAGACGACGGTTCATGACAGTATGCCTCCTCTGGAAACCAGCTCCTCCGGGTTTGCCCGGATGGATCAGATGAAATCGTCGAACCAATCTGGGAGCATTCATGTTTGACACAGGTTCCCAGGTACGCTCACTAGAAGGGTAGCCTTTCCACTCAACCAGATATTGTAGTTGACCACGTCGATATCTTGAGTCACAAATCCTGGAATCCTCGTATTCCAGTTGATCATTTACAATAACAGGGGTAGATCTAGGAGCTGTTCGGGATGACTGAATGTATGGTTTTAACAGAGAAGTGTGAAAGACTGGATGGATTCTTTTCCAAGATTCAGGTAACCGAAGTCGGAAGGCCACTGGGTTGATGATTTCTTGTATGGAAAAGGGACCGTAGTATCTGGGAGCCAGTTTATTGGGGCGCAGGTGTCAAGGAAGGAGCTTTGAGGATAACCAAACTTTATCTCCTGCTGAATAGGAAGGTCCAGGTCTTCTTTTAGAGTAAGCATAACGTTTGACATCTTCTCTGGCCCGTTTTAGATGTTCCTTAACCTCCTAATGTACTGTGATGAGGTTTTCGATCCAGGAGTCTACTGCAGGTACTGGAGTAGGATGTGGGAGTACGGAAGGTAGGACAGATGGATGGAATCCTTGACTACAGAAGAAGGGACTGGTCTTGATAGCTGAATGATCTGAATTGTTATAGGTAAATTCAGCCATAGGTATTAGGAGTGACCAATCGTCCTGAACTTTGGTGGCGAAACATCTTCGATATTGTTCGAGAGTCTGGTTCACACGCTCCGTGGCTCCATTGGTTTGCGGATCTTGGAAGGCAACCCATGAAGTCGGAATATGTGTTCCAGGAAAATTCTGGCAAGGTCTGATGAGGAAGGTAGTTTGGATAAGGGTGTAAAATGAGCCATATGAGTAAACAAATCAATAGTGACCATGATTGTTGTATAGCCTCTAGAGGGTGGTAATTCCACGATAAAATCAGTGGCAATGAATTCCCAGGGTCTTGTTGGTATTGCTGGTTGGAGTAGGAGTCAAGCTGGCTTCTTATTATCGTGTTTGTTCTGATTGCAAACTGCGCATGTTTGGACATGGATCCTAATATCATCCTTCATCTTGTGCCACCAAAACTATCTTTGTACTAGATGGAGGGTGTTGGTTATCCCACGATGTCCCGAATGTAAGGTATCATGACATAGACTTGTGATCGTTTGTCCTAGTCCAGGAGTGGAATGACTAAGCGATTATCTTTGAATAGATACCTGTCCTTAGTTGTGAGAATCCATCTGTTATTTCGCTTGTGCTCCTTCCAGAGGTCCAAAAGTCGAGTTTGGCCTTGGATATTCTCCGGGAGGGTGAGCGCTTGGGCAACAAAGATCGTGTGAGGAAACATCTTTGGAAAGGTCCGATTGTCAGGAATCTGAGGAAAGCTTCAGGTCGGCGCTTCTTGCTTTGCAAGAGGCGATAAACTACATTTCCCAGGAGGCGTTGGGAAAGGTGTAGTTCTCCTATCGCACGCTACAACAGCTGCTCATTAGCAGCAACTGTTAAAACTCGCCGCCGCCCGTGCCTCGGTGCAGGTAATTAATGATTTTCAGCACGGGCGGCGGCAGTTTAGGAGCAGGCATGCAGAAATTCTCAGGCGCCGAAGGACTCTTGGAGCTTCCCCGGGCGCCCGACGGTGACGAACAGCTGAATAACCACAGGCCGCGGCGGTGAAGCGGGCTCCCATAAGCTTCAGGCATCGCTCTTCAGGGTCCGGATGTCCTTTTGAGGCATCCGGACCATCAGTTAAGTGTTTTTGACCCCAGTGTTCATATTCTGGAGTTGCTATATGCTTAATTGTTTATTAATTGACTACTTCAACGCTGTAGTGGGTGTGTGAGGTAACACGCCCTAAAATACATGCCATGCATTAGACACACCATGTGGAGAAAACATGCTATAAAGCTATGAACGGATAAAACTGGGCACTGAAAGATAAAGAGACTATTTAAAGAACACGCATGGGTCCACACAGTACAAGGGCATGTTTGTGTGTGTCTTTTTTCCTAAATCATTGTTTGTGGCTTCTTTGTCCCCGACGGGCCATGTGTCTCGTGTCTTCATAAAAAGGGACACCCTTTTGTTTGTGCCATTTAGCTTGTAAGCCAATCTATGTGTGTTCAAGAAATGACTGTCCAAGTCCTACGTTATGTTCAAGCCCTATGTTATGTTCAAAGTCCATGTTCTAGGTTATCCGCTTATGTTCTGTGAGGTGCAAAGTGGAGAAGTGGAGTTTAAAGAGCTCCTATGATTCGTATGTAACAAGGTCATTACAGGTATAGGAGGTCAGGTTAGGTGTTCAGGAAATAGAGGTACAGGTTCAGGAATATCGCGGTATTGTATGTATTTGCTTGTGTATGTTCCCCTCCTTTCCTTTGTCACTCCATCCCCTTTTCCCTAACTCCATCTTCCCCCCATTGGCTGCCACGTGGCTTCCTGTGATATCAGTCTTCAGGCGCCCGTGCCAACCACGGTGGGAGGGGTCAATCTATTTGGCTTCTGTGGTTCGGAAGAGGGGATTGAGACCCCTATTCCCTTATAAGTTTGACACCGATCCTCAGTTTTCATAGTCAGGACGTCTAGAAAGGGCATCGGCAATTATGTTTTGTGAAACAGTGACATGATGGTTGTGGAACTGATACTGGGCAAAGAAGAAGGCCCAACGGGCCTGACGACTGCTCCTACACTCCAAAGATTGTAGAACTTGAAGATTTCGATTGTCCGTACGGACCTGGACTGGATGCCTAGCTCCCAGGAGTAGATGTTGCCATTCTGTGAAGGCTTGGCGGATGGCTAGCAGTTCCTTTTCCAAGACGGAATAATGAGTCTCACTGGGCGTCAGGGTTCGTGAAAGGTGAGCAATGGGGTGTTCCAATTTGTCCTCAAATTCCTGTTGTAGTACTGCTCCTATGGCGTAATTGGATGCATCCGTCTCCACTAGGAATGGCCGGTTAATATCGGGTTGAGCCAGGATGGGGGCTTGAGTAAACTCTGTCTTTAATCGTTGGAATGCCTTGTCTTGATCTGTAGACCAGAGAAATTGAGCATCTTTCTTCAAGAGAGCAATGATCGGTTGAACAATTTCAGAGAAGGGCGGTATGAACTTTCGGTAAAAATTGGCAAGTCCCAGGAAAGATTGAATCTGTTTCACGGACGTGGGAGCCGGCCAAGATAGTATGGCCTTTACCTTTGAAGGATCCATTCCAATTCCTTCTGGACTAAGGACAAATCCTAGGTAATGAACAGAAGTGACGTGAAACAGGCATTTCTCGTGTTTAGTCAGGAGTTTGTGTTCACGTAATCGTTGTAAAACTGCCTTAACATGCTCTTCATGCCTTAGAAGGTCCTTGGAGTAGATCAAGATGTCATCCAGGTAGACGATAACGAAGAGGAACAGCATGTCCGAGAACACCCTATCCATGTATCGTTGAAAAACTGCTGGGGCATTAGCAAGTCCAAAGGGCATGACCAGATATTCAAAATGGCCAAAGGGAGTTCTAAAGGCTGTTTTCCATTCTTCACCTTCCTTTATACGAATGAGATGGTAAGCTCCCCTTAGGTCTAATTTTGTGACGATTACTGCACCTCTGACTGCTTCCAGGATATCCAATATGAGGGGTAGAGGATAACGGTCCTTGAGAGTGCACTGATTTAGACCACGGTAGTCCAGACATGGTCTGAGTTCTTTGGTATCTTTCTTTGGAACGAAGAACAATGAAGCACCTGCTGGAGATTTGGACGGGCGTATGGTGCCATTTTCCAGGTTAGTATCCAGGTATTCTCGGATAGCCTTCTTTTCAGGTTCAGATAATATAAACATTCTGCCGAAAAGAATCACAGCTGTGGGTTCGGTATCGATGGCACAATCCTCTGGCCTGTGAGGAGGGAGAGCTTGAACTATCGCAGTCGAAAAACATCAGAAAAGGCTTGGTAGGCCCTGGGAATCTGGATGATGTTAGAAACGGTGAGTGGACTTTGTTGGTTCTCTTGAAAGTCTCTAGAAGGCTTTGGTAAGGTATCCAGGGATAGGCAGTGAGCCATATAATATTCAGATCCAAGAAACAGTGAGCCGGCTGCCCAATTGATGTAAGGATTGTGCCTCTGCAGCCAGGGCATTCCAAGAACCATTGGATAATGGGCTGATTTAATGAGGTCAAATTTTATTTTCTCTTGATGGTGATTGATAGAAAGTAGAATCTCTTTAGTCTGAAGGGTAATGGGTCCTGAGGCAAGAGGACTTCCATCAATTGCCTCTACTAGTTGTATTGTAACTAGGCTTTCATGTGGAATGTTATGAGCAGTGACCCAATCTTGGTCTAGAAATACGGCCATAGCTCCGCAGTCAACCAATGCCAGGATGGGGTAGGATTCTATCTTGGAAGGCGATAGTAGGGTCTGAAGAACCACAAGGTTATTTTGTCCAGGAGAGTTCAAGGATGGAATTGATGTGGAGCAAACATCTCTCTCCCGACACTGTGCTCCATCTAGGATCGGGAGCTGGCGTTTCCCGAACGCCGTGGAGGAGCAATGGGACATTCTCTCACAAGATGTTTATCGGAGACACAATACATGCACAGACCAGTATGGATTTGTCGCATCTTTTCTTGAGGGGTAATGGGTCCACAAAAGGCTCCTAGTTGCATAGGTTCTGGGTCCGGGGTAGAAGGAGCAGTAGACTCTGCTCTAGGGGCATGTTCCGTGATGGTCTTTTGGAAACTTGCCTTAGACTTCCTCTTCTCTGCTCTTCTTTCCTGGATTCGGAAATCTATCTGTAAGGATAGATCCATAAGAGCCTGGAAGGAGCTTGGGCGGGCCACCCTAGCAAGCTCATCTTCTATTTCTTCATTCAGCCCCCTTCGGAAGAGTGTAAAACTAGCTGTTGGAGACCAGTCTGCTTCTTTCACAAGTTGTTTGAAACAAGTAACATAGATGAGCGTATCCTGGGACCCTTGCTGAAACTCAAGTAGTCTCTCTTCAGCACTATACACCTGCTCTGGGCGATCAAACATTTCCTTAAGGGTTCTCACAAAACCATCATAGTCATCCAGGAGTGCATCGCTTGTATTGACTAGGGGGGTTGCCCAAGTCAATGCATTTCCAGTGAGGTGTGAGATCATAAAACCCACCTTTGCTCTAGGAGTGGAGAAGTAGTAGGGCTTGAAAGTGAAGTGAACTAAACACGAATCAAGGAAGGCACAGAGAGTCTTGGAAGAACCGTCATACTTGTCCACTATTCCTCCCAATATTACATTTTCTTTGGTTGCGGAATAATGTGATAGAACTAGCTGTTTTAATGCTGCGTTCTCTGCCTTGAGGTTCCCTCGCATGAGGTCTTGAACGGCGGCTTCCATCTCTGATTCTGTATCGTTTTTAAGGCGTCTCAATCTGTCACAAGTCTCTCCCCTACTCACCTGTTTCTTTTGTGTACTTGCAAATTTCTGGGATTTCTTCTTCTTTAAGGTCCGGGATTTGTATAGACCTGAACGCCGCTCTTCGGCGTCCAGCGTGAGAGTAGCGGTTCAGTTTCCAGGAGCGTTCACAAAGTCCAGGGTAATTCCAGGAAGTAATTAAGGTACGCTCGGAGGCACGGAGGACCGTGACTCGAGGGCGGAAGGATTTCCAGGAGATAGGAGAGGGAAGGGAACAGGAGGGGGTTCAAGGAACTGGGAACAAGGAATCAAGCGAGAGCCCTGATCGAACTCCGGCTAAGCACGTCCGACTACAGGTAGCGGTAGCGTTGAGACGCGCAAAGCCGCGGGGGCATGTCTCTTTTGTAGGATGAGCAGCGTGGAACACATAGACTGATCCGGAGCATTCCGTTCCGGGCGGCCATGTTGGAAGGATAACTGCATGCAAACCCCTGCGAGTCAGGGACCAGGAGGTCCAGAAAGGACGTAGACGACGGTTCATGTCAAATGGAACTTGGCACCACTTCCTTACATACCATCAGGAAATTAACTTATAGTAAGCTATTCTCAAAAATAAATCACGCCAGTGCCACAACTGATCTTCCTGATATACTTTTTATGTCCAAAGGACACATACACTACCAAAGGGGCAACAATGCATATCTCGAACTGGTTGGTTCTGTATCATTCCATGTGGCGAACATTGGACTGCCTCTGACAGAGGCAGCAGAAATAGGTTTTTATTTACATAAATGAAAGCTCAAGACACAGGAATGGGACCAAGTGAGATCTATTGGCATGATAGAGAAAAAACGACATTATGAGGATTATGTTTTTTAATTTTAACTTTTTATTGGTAGTTTTCTCAAACAATAACACATTCAAACATGAATGCAACCTCCCCACCTCCCGTCCCCGTGGTTTGACTATAGTCTGAATTTTTGGCAGTTCTCTGGAGGTACTGATGCTGTGGAATGACCAATGTTCCGTTTAGTTCAAGTTGTAGAGGACTTCTAGGCAGAATCACTTGCAGTACCCTTCGGGAAAACTACATTTAATTAAGACTACAAGTGTCAGTACAATTTCACCTTTGGTGCAAGCCAGTATGGTAGCAGTGGCTGAGCAGCCAGACTTATCTCAAGAGTAAAGTGAGCAGTAGAACAAGTTACACAAAGGACCAACAAATACAGTGCTTCAAACAAACACTTACTCAAGGTTTCTTGGTAAAAGAATATACATTTATTTACACAGTCATTTGGAAAACATTACACTAGCGAGAGCAGCTCAATATTGTATACTAAAATACTACAAATACACAACCAATAAATTACTGAACAAGTTCAGCTCCCCTGAAGTGGGGGCAAAATGGCACTTCAGTTACTTTAAAAAGGGGTAAGAAAGACAAGGTTATAAGAAATGAAGCACACATACTTTCAAAGGCAGGGCAAAGGGTTTCAGTTAACTACAACCAGCAATTCAGTTCATAGGCCTGGGCCAAAGTCAATGGTTCAGAGTCTTTGTATAGGATAGCACAGTTCTGGTAGTAAACGGTGAAGTCTTTACCACAGATCTTAGAAGAATTTGGTCTGACGAAAAGTTAGATGTTGATTTAGGGAAGGACAAGCCTTCGAAGTCGGGAAAGTTTCACAAACTTTCACCGTGGCTGAAAAGATTTCCGGACTGCATTTGCACAGTACCTTTAAAGTGAAGAGCTGTAGCTGAGGCAGTTGTTCCTGGCAGTTCGAGCAGATCTCGCTGTTCCTGAGCTTCAGTCGTGGGGGCAAGAAGGAGGATGTCGGGAGGTTCCTGCACTGCCCAGCGAAGAGGCCACAAGCTTGGTAAAACATTGGTTTAAGGTGTGAGTGCCTTAAAGACCACAAACTGGTATCCTTCCCACTGGCTATCCGGTTTTCCACAGCACTCTGCAGAAAATTCGACTAGGAGGGGACGGTGTCCAGGCGGCTTGCGAGTTGGTTGTTCCCACCAAACTCAAGGGAAGAAGTTAACCTTGAAGGGCTTCTCTGTCGATGGAGTTTCAGGCAATTCGGACCTGCAGCAGGGCTTCACCGGTCGTCCAGGAGTTGCAGCAGTTGTCTTCCTTCAGCTCGTCTTCGGTTCTTTCGTTCCAGTGGTCGACTCTGCTTTCCAAGTCCCAAAGACCTGCTTTTAAACAGTTTTCCCCCATACATTCCAGCTCGGCTGTCACTCACACAGCAGGGTGGCTGTCCTTGCCAGACAGCCAGCCGGTCAATCACGCCAGAGTGCATTCAGGTCTCCTAGGAGCCTAAGCACAGGAATTTCGGGCACCTCCCTCACATCCTGTCCACTCCAGACACTCAGGCGCCAGAGGAGGGCTTCAGCACTGAAGCCCGCTAAAGGCCAACAAAAACAAAGGGACCAAACCTGGTTTGGCGCGCAGAGTTAAACACAAGAAAGACCTTTCCAAAAAGAAATGGCGAAAAAAGTTGACAGGAGTCTTTTTTTACAGATAGGTCTTGTGTGCGGTATTGAAAAACATGGCTGACCCGATTTTTAGCTACTGTTGTTTGTGGTCGGGAAAAATTATGGTAGTTTGATCTAAACCACTGCCACCAGCCATTTCAAGTAGGAATGGGTAACATTTGACTGCTGCATGAGTGTTTTGACTCAGGGAATGCTAGGCAACCTCTCCAGCACTCTATAGGAAGATAGTGTGTGCTGGGTCTGTAAATTTATAGAGACTAGTAAAGTCAATTTAACTTTACATGCTCTGTGAGACAGTAGTCAGTCCCAGAGAAGGTATTTAAACCTTGGGAAGTCTGAAAGACATCCCTGTGCCACTGCACTGAAGGTGCTGTGTGACACACAGAAAAAGATGATGCATATGGAGTTGTTTTAAAACTCCATAACCAAAGAACACAAAAGTAAAACACATTGAAAATGAAAAGTTCAAAGCCCCAAAATATAGCAAAAGAGCTGGACGGCTCTAAGGTAGAGGGAATTAAGCACATGGGTGAGACTTCTCCCTAACCTCAGGACCTCAGTCTGTAGCCCCTTCATAGCTCGCTTTCTCTGGGGCGTTCTACTATGCCTAAGAGTCCCATGGTCCTTGGGTACTATACTCCCTTTGCTCTGTCCCTAAGGACGGCCATCTGTGTTGAACCTGTTGTAGCCCCCTTGGATGGAATATGTGAGCCATTCCAATGCCACTAAGCTCCAAATTTTCGCCACCCATTCGTGATGCTGTGGAGGTTTCCTTGACTCCCATTTGCGTGCCAGTACCAGTGCCGCCGCCATCATCATGATGACATAGATCTTACGGTACACCTTGGGCTTGATGACCTCCGTCCCCCCCAGTCCGATCATCGCCAGGTCCTTATTCCCATTGCACTTAACCCCCTATGACCTGCTCAATGGCTTCAAATCTGCCCGACCAGTATATATTCCCACCATATATGACTCCAGGTGCCCACCGCCCGGCACTCCTCCAGCAGTGCTGCAAGACCCTCAGGAACATTCTGTGCAGTTTTGACGGCATCATGTGCCATAGGTAGATCAGTTTTTACCAGATCTCCCTGATTTGTAGGGATCTTGTTAGTTTAGGGATACGCGCCCATAGTCTCGACCACTTCCTCTCCTCTACTGTACAGCCCGTGGCTTCCTGCCACCTTCTCATGTATGGCGTAATTGGAGGATCCTCGCCTGCTTTTAAGTGCTTGTATATTGCTGTAGCCAGATGCCTAACCCCCGGGTCCCTATTAAGGTACTTTTTTCGAAGGGGGTTAATTGGCGAGATGCTGCTTGTTGCAGAGTGGGGTGATGCAGCCAATGCCTCAGTTTGATGTAGTCATACCACGCAGTATTATAACTGATCAGTTTTGGTATATGATTGTGGCTGCAGAGTCCCTTCTGATTACTGCAGCCACAATGCATGTCTTGGAGAGTATACAAGGCCCACTACTAACGCAGAATTACTGAAAGGATTTGAAACTTTCAAAAGGCAAACAAGTGTCATGGCTGCGCATCATGTTACCCCTTGAAACACTTGTGGATAGGCCCATAATAAATAACAAGTCAATCAATCAATCAATAGCTAATTGCGTATAGAACAGGCACAGGGGTAGATTACAGTTACAAATGGGCCTAGTGACATGAATTTGAATGGAAGCTTGTATTAATTTTAATAACCTAATCTGAATAGGTACATATTAACTAATTGTATAATACTAATTAGTAGTATATGGATTGCCGGATATTTTTTAATATTGTTGATTTTATGTAAAGTACAGTTTGTTGTTTTATTTATTTTTCATTTAGTGTGGTGACATGTATACAAAATGCTTAACTCATACGCATTCAAAAAAACAACAAAAAACGTATGGTCATGCTAGCCCCTAAGGCCATTCTCAACCACTACCTGCCCCCACCTAAAACACCCTTCCCCCAGGTTCCCTTTAAGCTAGCTCTGTGCTTTTAAGGGGAAGTCTATTATTTCTAAGCATTTGTGTGTAAGGTAATGGAATATTTGCAGCTATAGACCAGCTCCTGGTTTAATCAAAATGTCTCAAACAAGTGTGGCTTCAAGCACTTGATTTATAATCAATATGTGTACCCTTACATTCGTTCCTTGCACTGACTTCCTGTTAATTATAAGCATGTGCAAAGTCAATCGTTTTGGCTCTTGTATAGGGGTTAAATAGGCATTTGTCAAGCACTGTCATAATAGACCCAAATACTAACACCATTTGCCAGTTGTTGCTGAAACATGTTTGGGGATGCTTGTGGTCTCGTGCATTAGGTGTGTGACCTAGCAGTTTGGGCTGGACTGCCCCTTTAGTGGTGGGAACAAGCCGGATTTGCATATGGACTTTCCCCTTATGTAATGGCTTGGCAGGCTGAAAAACGATGGTCTGGAGGGTTGCCCAGAGCTGTGGTTATGATTAATTTAAAACCTTCCAGCCATCACCTTTTTGTTTTACTTAAGTCACCCTGAGTGGGACGGGTATGCCCAGACGTGGGTCCTGAGTCTCCTGGGCCTAGTGACCTACGCTGCTCCTCACTGATGATGCCCAACAGGGCTGAGACATGCTTGGGGATGCTTGTGGTCTCATGCAGTAGGGATGTGACTTAGCAGTTTGGGCTGGCCTGCCCCTTTGGGGTGGGACCAAGACTGATTTGCATATGGACTTTCCCCTTATATAGGCTTGGCAGGCTGAAAAACGATGGTCTGGAGGGTTGCCCAGAAAGTGCCTGTGGTTATGATTAATTCAAAACCTTCCAGCCATCCCCTTTTTTTGCATAAACCAATTTATGACCAGTGTCTGGAAAACGTCTATCCAATACATACATAAAAGCCAAAACTGTTAGCTTTGGCAATGCCTGTTTCCGAAATGAAAGGGAAGTGACTCTGGAACTGAAAATACTAAAAGCAAAACCTTTATATGGTAAGAAATGGGACAGGAAGTTCATTTTTATAGCATTTTTATATTAACGTCGATACCTCCTGGCCTTTACTTTCTTTGTATTTCTACAACTTTAACGCTTTGAAGGAAATAATCACAGTGCGTGCTGTACAATAAATGACGCCCTATGCCAGATACCGCGTTTAAAACTAGAAATTCGACTTCGACGCCCAGTCTGGTGTTAAGTATACGTTTACCCAAAAAAGGATGTCTCCATATGTACATAGACCCCGAGATAGGCACACAAAATCACATTTCTATACACCGTTTCATGTATTCTCCTAGCCATCTAGGCGCTTTTATTATAGTGCTCCAAGTTAGCGGCCTCCCATTCCTCTGGTGTGGGAAAAAGTTGGCCAGACCCTTCCGGGATTCGGAACCTAGTACGACCCTCACGTGTTCATGCATATAGACGAAGAGGACCTGTAGCGCTTAGGAGAAATGTAACGGCACAAGAAAGTCGGTATGTGTCTGAAAAGGTAATGTAAGCACAGGCTGGCTCTGGCGTCTCCCACCCACGCATGTACAGTGTGGCACAGCTACCGAAGTCCTGACAACCTGTAGTAAGAAAGGGTGTTCTGGCAGCTGTATTGGCTGTCTCTCTGGTCCGTTAAATTAAGTGACGGTTAATTCAAATATAGATCTAGGTCTAACTTTGTATTACTAGAGCGTTGCAGCCTATTTGTTAAAGCGGGTCGCGGCGAGCTGTTGCTAATTTGGGTTTTGGAGGCTGGGCCATGGTCCAAAGTTAAAGACGGGTGGTGTATATGGGGAAAAGAGTAAACGTGATATGCCAATGAGCTGTGCATTCACAGGGAACTGTAGACCTGCGTTCATAGTGCGCGACACCGTGCATTCAAACCAGTTCATCTGCTTTAGAATCTTTAGAGTAGTTTCTCCGAATTAAATAAACGTTCTCTTTCTTAAAATGTGAGGCAATATTCTCCCACCATGCAATGTGTCAAAGGACTACGAAGGCATCGTATCACGCGCTGTTTTGGTGAGCAGAAACCCAATTTTAAGTTCTTCCGCGAACTCAACTATTTCTTGCTAAAATGTCATGGTGTCTTGTAATTTTACAATGGTCCAGAGACTGCCACCCTTAAATATGCATGCTAATTTAGTGCTCTGTGTAATCTGAAATAAGAATTATTTTTCTCAACTTTGCAAGCTATTTTAACTGTCTATGTATCCCGAAACAAGAATTGCTAATTTGTACTTTCAGTACTTTCAGTGCGTTAATTGCGTTCATTTGCTTTTTGGGACAGAGCTTTCTATAAACTCTCATAATGTAAGAATGTGTTTCTAATTTACAAACCAAAGAAACATTATAACGAAAAATAGGATTTACAAAGCCCAGCAGCGTGTCCCCTGATAGCTCAGTTGGCATTCACTGGTGACGAAATAACATCTGCACGTCACCCAATGCTCAAATTCCCGCCATGTGTTTTGAAGTTACATACGATCCGCCACATAGGTGTTTCTTGGTTGTTCGTCCATTACACGTGATTAGCCGTCATCATTTGGGTTAATTGAACTGCTAAATGAGTGTAGCCCCGCTCTCATTGTAGTGTCTGCAAAGATCACCCTCTCTCCGGCACCTTCAACTCTGGAGGGGAGGGGGGATCAGAAGATTTTCAGGAAAGAGTAGTGATGGCAATTAATTCATTCATTGGTGTGATGTTACATAGTTGGTATTTTGGGAAGCCCCAATTAGCATTACATAATATATACCTGACTTTATAAAATTGGTCTTACTTTTTCATACACCTGCATAGTTTGACTAATTAATCAATATCTAGAACGCGATTCAGACATTTAAAAAGAAACACAAGAAAACGAGTTTTCTTTGGTAAAATCAAGTGTTCATGTTATTGATGTTTAAAGGCAGCTTTTTTAATTAAACATAGATAGGTATGGTAATGTTGTATAACCCATATACACAAGACACGTGTTTCAAAGCGCTCAGAAAAAAACAGCAGTCATTCAGAGCCCTTCAATTTCTGAACTATACAAGCCTGTCACATGACATAAATAAGTGGATACATACAATTAACGGTGTAGATATGCGTAAATACGTAAAATATAAAACGCTGAAGCTATTTTTTTAAAGAGACTACAATGGAGAGAATCCATATGTGTGGGGACTTGGACAAATCAGGAGAAGTCATTTTAGGAGCTACTGTTGTCAACTTTGCTTCGTGATTTCCATTGTTTTATTTCACAGCACCTTTACAGGGCAAAAGAAACGTAATAGCCATGTTAAAAAATATACACCTCAGAGGCATATGAAATACCACGTTGTAATCTAATCATTGGTATGGCGTGTAACAGGATCACCAGAAGAAAATCTGTCAAGCACAGCCCTTCCTTTTTATTTGCATGCAGAGGGCGGTTATGGCCATAAAGTAATGTCGGCACAGGCAGGCTTAACATGTGGCCTATTGGTTAGATTGCCAGGTGGGCGGCCCGACAACCCGTGTTGTAAACCTGGCATTCCAGTTGGACCAAAAGTTGGGGATGCTGAGCAAATAATGCCATTCCCATTTCCCACGAGGAGAGCATTTGCTAAGTATGGAAATTACTAAAAACATTCGAAACACTTTTACCAAAACACCATACCGCTAACTATGGATTATGCGCATTGACACATTATTTGGCGGTAGCATATAAAAACGCACCACGTTCCCTGGCTCTGAACAGAGTGCCTGCAAACATCACGATGCGGACTCCACACACCATTCACGTAATTTGCAGTTGTAAGTGTTTATGGACGCACGCTTCGGTCTGTCTTAGAGTGCCGCACCAGCATACTATAAACACTTGTCCAGCTTCCAGTGACTAGTACTATGTCGCAGCCAATGTATTAATTTGATAGTAGTGCTTCAAAAGCAGGTGAATCATGTAAATGTCTCTCTGCATCATTTTCACTCGTTAGGGCGGGTAAACTGACTTTTCAAGGAAGGAAAGTAAACTATCATTTTAATTCAGTGCATGCCCGTGGGGGCCGTCTGTACGTTATTGCTACGTTGGTGACGGTGCAGTGGCGGCACCGGTAAGCAAGGTCTCCATTGACCCTCGCAGGCAGGTAGCCGCGCGTGCGCACTGCCTTTTCTGAACGAGCAGAACATAGAAGATGGCGGAAGTCGAGTGAGCAGGCTTGTTTTTTTCTGCTGTGAGACAGCGCTGGGTACCAGACAGCGGAGGCCGGTGGAGGGGGTGTGTCTTGCAATAGTGTCTGCGCCACGACTCTGGCAAGGAGAAGAGGCGGCTGCGAGACAGGAGGGAGGCAGCAGCCTGGACAGTAAGGTATCCACACACCAGGTGGGAAAGGCTGAAAAGGGGCGTTAACGTCATGAGGGCAGTAGCACCGTTCGTGTCCTAATGTACATTTGTCTCGAGGGCCGGGGCTGGAAGTCCGTGGAGCAACAGCTGCAGCAGGAGTCTTTCTGCCACTCAGCACTTGTCAATGGACAGCTGCCAGATCAGCAACCCCGGTCAGCATCAGAAAGTTGCAATGTTTTTTGGGATGGTGCTGATCCACTCCTTTAATTCAACTTTAAAATATCTAAGTTATCAATTTCGAGTTAAATGTTCTATTGTAATTTTGTGTGGCGATACATTTTTAACAACGGATGAAAAAGCATATTATTAATCGATACTAATTATCCTTTTGTTAACCGCAAAGAGGGTCTCGCAAACATTGACGGGCTTCTGTTGACTTTTGTCTTGTAAAAAAAATCAGCCCCAGCTCTCTTGTTACCTATTCCAATTGCAAATCATTTAGTGCGTTGAGTTTTTTTTTTTGTATTGCTTCCTTCAAACATGTTCGCACCAGAAATACAGTTAAACAGAGACGTGTTCCTGCTGTTTTAAGCAGGTTTGAGTTTTTAGCACAACACCCAAATGTATCAATAATCATTTTTGACCCTAGAAAACCTCGACTGCACCCTCTAAACTGGTAATGTTGGTTAGGCTAATGATAAATAAAAACAAGCATTGGCAATGCCAACAGTTCGGACTTGTGTGTAGGCATGGAAAGGTACTTTCCAGGCACATATGTAATGGTATTAACTGCCCATTAATGGTAGCAGGTGCAAAATGGGGCGAGTACCTCGGTATCTAATAGCAATGACTGGCAAATACCTAAATACTTGTATAGCCGTAACTGCTGTCTTTGTCAATGCTTGTTTTTGAAAAGACTTGACACGTACAGTGCTTATAAATCGAGTGACCGAAGGCAGACCTGGTTAAAGACATTTTTATTATGCCAATAAGGGGTTAAAACTCGATTAAGTAATTAACTCTCAGAATACTGCCCGGAAAAAAAACGCTGTGAGGCACCTCGAGTGAAAAGCTTGATGGACAGTAAGGCTTATTAAAGCGAACTCAAGGAGTTCCCATGAGCAGGTGTTTTGGGCGGGGAGGAGCAGGAACTGGATGGGAATGGCCATTGGGATTAGCATATCCACGGGCAGTCATTGGGTGGTCAAATAATCAAACACCTAGAAGCTATGTGTTCTTCCTCATATGCCATTTCTACCTATCTGCACCCTAATACAATAGGTTCGGCTTATAGTTGTTGCAAGTGACGCCTAATAGCCCAAATTAAATATTGTTTGTGAAAAAAAATGTCCTTCCAATATAGAGCTATCTGGGAATGCTAGCAGTTAGTTGCTTCGTGGGGAATCAGGGATGCACATCTATTTAAATCCATTTTCAGATGTTTGATGTTTTCTTCTCAAAACTAGTTTAAACGTTCATGCTCTATTTTTTTATTACTTTTTTATGTAGTCCACGAGTCCTATGAAAAGACCTTTGAAATATTGGGCATTACAGTTGTGCATGACTAGCCCTATTAACACATGTCCTTTCTACTTGATACTCAAGGATTGCAAGACGTTATTACAGCCATGGATAAAGAGCAGAGCACTTCAGCTAACCCAGTCATTTCCAGCCCCAGTACCACGACCACCTCTCCCAAGGCACAAACGCAACCAATATCCCTTTGCAGTGGTGGGGAGCGCCAAACTATTCAGGTATGCCTGCAGATTTACTACAATATATTTTCTGTTTGTGAATTCGGCCGCCGTATACGAGGGAACATGTTAACCAAATACCACTATGTTACATGTTCATTTTGTTTATTATCCAGAGGGTTATGGATGACTCTTTGAGGCAACTGAAACAGTGTCAGTTCTCAAGTTCGTCACTTTGTATATACCAACAAACTGCAACTAATGTTTTCCTCAGATGTTGCTTAAACCTTTAAGTGCTATGGGTATTTCCCCCAGTGCCAAGGCCCATGTAGGTGGTCGTAACGCCACCCAGGAATCCTAGGTTGCTGTAGGCGGGTGTGAGAAAATAACCAAAAAGGGCTAACATTTTGTGTTTTCTCAAAAAATGCCAATAAAATGATGTACAAAGAAGCCTGTGTTTTTTTCCTTGTAAGAGCTAGGAACAAATGGTTTGCTGTGCTGAATTCCCCAATTTCCTGGCTTTCAAGAACAGGTTGAGTGGAACCACTTTTTGCCAATTGGACATGCATGGACGGAATGGAAGAAAAGGGTAGGAAACTGAATTGGAGGACAGAAAGGCATACATTTCTGAAAAGTAGTGTTTCACAAAACAAGCAATACCACAAGCCAAACACTGAGTCATGGTACACAGGAGTTTTATGCTTGAACAGACGTACTTAGCATGTGTAAATCGGGAAAACCAATGTGGCGAGGAAGGGCAAGCATACATTTTTTAAAAGAGCACAGGCAGACCGTTTCAAGGGTAGGTGACTTGTGCATGTTACTAAAGTGTATGGTGCCTAAAGCAGCGACTAAATGTAGGGCACATTTAGGAAATGAAAGCGTTGTGTGACAAAGGGCATCAGGGAAATGGGTCAAAACGTTATGAAAACCACCCAAACACAACAAACGTCATACCTTCCCGCGTTCACACATGTGTCACGATGAGAACGGTACCCCACATGTGTGGGTGCACCTACATGGGTGCCAAGGGGAAAGCCTAAAAGACCCCTACCCCCAAGTCTGTTCCGACAGCTGAATTTCACAATTTTTCCAGGCGGGCACAACATACATATATGGGCCTAGGGTGTCCAAGCCACCAAAGAAAACGGGGAACCCCATGCATTTCTGAAAAGAGGACACCCGTGGGAATGCACAGAGGTCTGACTTGCACGAAGCGGCCCAGAATTTATTACCCACAATACCTGACAAAGTGTGATATTTGGTGGGGAAAAAACACAATTTTCACTTTGTCAGGGATTCTGGGCAATAAATTCTGGTCCGCTCCCCTTTCCAACGACACCTCCCTCAATCTCTGGATTGAAATATAGCCGGAGATCGAGGGAGAGCAAGGTGTAGACTCACCTTGGTTTTCACCGCAGCAGCCCCAAATGACTGCTGCAGTGAAAATTACTTTCACGTCAGCGTGCTTTACACATGCCAACGTGAAACTGAAGGTAATCCAGCCCTCTGGCAGTGAGGGGGAACCTCCCCCTCACATAGCCCGGGGGTTGGATTACAGTTTTGTGTGATCCCTGCTCTGCAGGGATCACACAAAACAAGGTGCCAAAAAGGATGAGTTATCTCGTCCTTGGCACTACGGAAGTAATTCCAAGGACGAGGTAGCTCGCCCTTGGCACTGAAGGGGTTAAAGCAAAGGTTCAATCACATGTTTAATTTGAACAATTGTAAAGACAGTCACATTACACAATACATCGATTGTATTAAAGATTTTATTTTATACCTGTGAACTACACCTGTTAGCTTCCATCATCTTGTGATTATGTAATCTTTAGTGGTATCAAGCTAAGGGTAAGTGCCTTGGCAGCAGTAAACATGGCACATGCCCCGCTTTTGACATCCGCCGTAAAGCAACACTCCTGGTAGTGACATTGGTGCTCGACAGAGATAAATGTACTGCCTACAGACTTGCGTAATCACAAATCTCCACGCAAATGCGGAAGACACTCATTCCACAACCACATTCATTTTGTTCACTTGCTTCGCACAAAAACAAGCAGCAGAGATGTCTATATCTATGTGGTTTGTATTAACATTTACATTGTGAAATGCATCAATGTTAGTTAGGAGTACGGTTATGACAATAGCGAAAACATCACATCTTTGATTCTACGGTGGCTTTGACTTGAAATCCACATAGCCCCAATAACATATGTCCAATAATATAATTAGTTTAGCTTTGTTGTATTATTCAGTGGTTTCCTCTACATTTTAATGTTTGTCCTTCATGATCATTCCCTCCAAAAGTGAGGCAGAATATCCCATGTTGTTGTGCCAAATGTCTCAGTCCTGTACCAAGCTCTGTCTCCTTGAGAGAGAGAGAGAGAGAGAGAGAGAGAGACCACGTGCGGGATGACGTGGGAGGAGTCAGGGGAGAAGCAGTTAGTAAGCAGTTGGAATTGTAATAAAGACGACGTTCCATTCCACTCCGGTGTCGCGTCCTTATTCTAGTAGGCCATCCGGCCTAACAACTGGCGACAAGGCGGTCTCCTGTGACTCAGAGTCCTCCAAGCTGGCGGGGGATCCCACTGTGCCAACGGCACATCCAGTGCGCCATCCGTGCACATTCCATTCTGTGTGCCAGCGATCCCACGACACACTACGACACCTGATCCCGGGTTGCGGTAAGGGACCGCTCAAGACGCCCCCATCGCTTTGATCCTCCCTGCAGTGTAAGAAGTGCACAGTCTCTAGCGTCACACCACGTGGCAATTCACCAGCAGTCGTCCTCCACACGCGCAGGGGCACGAAAACACACGCAGAGCCCTCAGGTGGGTACCTCCTCCTCCCTCCATTACTGGCGATTTTCCTCCCCAATGCTACGCACTACTTCCTCCTCACGTTGGCTGCTCCAGCCTTCATGATAGAAGGTGCCGGCGATCCTGAGAGCACCACGATACGCAGGCACTACCTCCTCCACACACAGGCTGTACCGGCCCGCAATATGAAAGGTGCCTTTACCTACACCCGCCACAGTCGATCCTGCCACCATAACAGCGTAACTCCTCGCATGACAGCCATACAACCGTGATATCCACTCAAAAGGAAGCCTCTGTGTCACTCTGCAAAACACACCAACCTGGGCAAACAATGACACGTGTACAAGTTGCACATTCTCAGCTCCCCCTCCACACCGTGCTCACATCCAGAGCTGGGCACAAGACACTGAAACAGGACGCTCTGGGTGCAATACAAGAGAAAAGAGAGATAAACCTCACGGGCCGAGTGTCAAACACAACGCCCACAACTGACCCATGACAAGTGCCTACACGGGTGCCGACCAACCACCTACTGCTAAGTGGCTCAAGCCAAAAAAGGGCACACATACTTCAACTGCCACACCTGCCACAATGAGCGACCCAACGCCACCACCCCTCCAACCATGTCCACAACTACCCTGCTGCGCATGCCGCTCCCGTTCACCATGACCCACAAGTAGAAAAAAAGGCCTGACGTGAATTGAATGGATGGATGACTTTAACCACTTTGTAAAAGCAGCAGGGGAGGAGAAGTCACTGAATCTACTGGACATGTTTATTAACATCGTTGGCAGTGAAATCAAGACACTCGTCAAGATAATCCCCCCAGAAGAACAGCCGGATTTCACCTCTATGATGAATTCCCTGAACAAGAAACTCATGATTGAACCCAATCGTGACCATGAGCGCTACATGTTCATTAAGTGCACACAGATGGGTAAAGAAACAGTTGATGAATTAATCACCCACCTGAGAGTCAAAGGCACACACTGTCAGTTCCATGCCTTCTCATTGGATGAGGCCATAAGACTGCGGGTAATAGAGGACTGCCTATCCCAAACCCCGAAGAAGCAACTACTGAAAAAGCCATTCTGAATAGACGAAGTAACCGAGCTGGCAAGAATTTTTGAAAGAGTGGAGACACAAGCAGCATCGATGACCGGAAACCCCAGCTCCAAACAAGACAAGAGCGAGCTCATTGCTGCAGCTCAACCAATAAATCAATGACACGGTAACAGGGGAGCTGTGCAGTACAGATGGGGCAACCAAACAGGACCCAGACCACAAAGACAGTGTTACTGCTGCGGGATGGAGTTCCCACACTCAGTGACATGTCTGACTCTCTCAAAGATGCGGCAACTGTGGTAGAGAGGGACACTTCAGGTCTGTCTGCAGGGAAGGCAGGCCATTTTCCCACTCCGCAAATGTCTCTGCAACCACAAAACAGAATATACAGTCGGACCCCTGAAGGCCCCTCACACCAGCCGAGATACTACCAACAGGGACCAAGGCGCTGCATAAGAGCCGTGGAAGAGTACCGCCCTGAAGACTTCTCCCAAGACTATGAACCCTATGACCAGGGCCCACAACTCGAGGACGAATGCGATGGACATCCGCAAATGTATCAAGGACAAAATGAACAACAAAAATTTGGACCCTCATACGGAAGGGATGACTACAATCAATACTTACAAGACGAATATGTCAATCTCATCCTGGATGACAAGGAAGTGAGAGAGGAGCCCAGAATAGCCGTCAACATCGGCAATAGGCAATTCTGTTTCCTGGTCGACTCTGGACCCATCTTCAACATTATGGGACGAACAAGAGTTCCTACAAATCCCCGAAAGATCGATGCTGGCCAAAACCAATTGAAAGATTTTCCAGTGGGTTGCAAACCTCCCCTTTCACACCATAGGACACTTCAAGCACCAACTCATACACAATGGACTTACTGTAGCCACGGTCATTCATGTAATCTGGAGACCAACGAAAGGGCGATGCCTGCTGTGCTACCATACCGCATCCTGCCTAGGTCTCATCGATAACCATTTCCGTGAAGGCGATGTAATCCAGTCAGTCGCACCATCAGGCGACAAGGAGAATGTCTGCATGATAAACGACAACCCTGTGTCGCAGACCCTCATCACAAAAGAGACAATCCTGACAAAATCTCCATTCCTCTGCAAGGTGTTGGGGAAACTGAGAGGACCTCCCATCAAACTGCATATCAACAACATGGTCCGGCCCGTTCCCGAGCATCCCAGGACAGTGGGATTCCACTTGCAAGAGGCCGTCTCGAAAGAGCTTGACCAGCTACTCAACAACTGCATTATTGAACCGGTAACAAGCCTGACCCCCTGGGTTTCACCTCTGGATATCGTCCCCCAAGGAAGGAGGACACCTGAGACTATGCGTACACATGAGGATGGCTAACACCGCCATCCAAAGGGAACGGCACCCGTAGTCTCGAATTGAAGACATGAATGTCCAGCACAACAAGGCTGTCATGTTCTTGAAATTGTACCTCAATCGGGGCTACCACCAGATGGAACTACATCCAGAGTTGAGGGTCATTGCCACCTTTGCCACCCATGATGACCTATTTCAATACAGATGCCTCAACATTGGCATTTCATCGGCTGCCGAAATTTTTCAGGAGGCCATCAGACAAGTTATCAGACCAATACAGGGTGCGCTGAACTATAGCTATGATATCCTCGTCTTCGCCAAGTCCTGAGTGTTAGGCAGAATTATATGCAGTACTCTTTGGGAGCACTACACACAATTAAGACTACAAGTGACAGTACCATTTCACCTTTGGTACAAGCCTGTACTACACAGTTCTAGTGGTAGCGGTAGTGGAGCAGCCACACTTATCTCAAGAGTAAGTGAGCTGTACAAATAGTTACACAAAGGACAGTAATTACAATGATTCAGGCAAACACTGACTCAAGGTTTCTAAGTAGAAGAATATATATTTATTTACTCAACCGTTGTATAACATTTCACTATTCTAAGCAAGTTAAAAATCACAATCATAAATACACCACATCACTTCCCTTAAATTCCAGACAAGTTAAGCTCACAAAATGTAGTGGGAGCAAAATGGCACTCCAGCAATTTAAAAGGGAGGGAAAGACAAAGTTAATAGAAATTAGGCAAAACCAACAGGTAAGTAAGTACTCGGGGCAATTGAACAAGAGAGACTGCAGTGAGGAGATCAGCTAGAAAAGACTTGGGGCCAAAGTCAATGGATCAAAAGTCTTTTGCGCAAGATCACACAGTTCAGGGTGGTTTGCGGTTAAGTTTGTGGCACTGATTCCAGACGAGGTTGGTTGGTAGAAAAGTTAGTTCAAAGAGAAGGGCAGGACAAGCCCTCGGTTTGGAGAATTTCAAACACTTTCACCGCGGTTGAACGAAACGGACAACCAGATTTGCACAGTACCTTAAAACAGAGAGGGAGCTGTAGCTGAGGCGGACGTTCCTGGTAGTTCCTGCAGGCTCACGGTTCCTGAAGCGACTGTTGGACTGACACGAAGTAGTAAGACTGGAGGGTCCTGCGCCACCCAGGGAAGAAACCAGCAGCAGAGCAAAACAACAAATAAAAGGTGCGCTCCTTAAAACCCAAGCAGGTTCCGACCTTTCTGGCTATCCGGCCCACTGTAGCTCTGTAATGCGAATTTGACCAGAGGGGTCCTGGCTTTTAGTTTGGGCAAACTGGTTGGTCCCACCAGCTCAAGGGAAGAAGTTTCCTGGAGGATCTTCTCTGTCGCCAGATTCTGGCGATTCGGACCTGTAGCAGGGCTTCACCGGGCGGTTCAGTCGTGGTAGGGGTCCTCTCCTTCTAGTTCTTCGTTGGTTCTTTCGTTCCAGTGGCGACTCTGCACTTTCAGTGCCAGAGACCTGCTTTTTATTCAGTCAAACCCCATTCATACAGCCTGGCTGTCAATCACACAGCAGGGTGGCTGGCCTGGCCAGTCCCCTTAGTCAATCAGACAAGAGTGCGACTTGGGTTACCAAGGGAACCCATGGCAGGGGTCTGAAGATCCCTCCCTCACATCCTGCCTACCTATATCAGGAGCCTTAAGGAGTGCTTCTGTGCAAAAGCCCACGAAAAGACAGCTCACAAAGGAGTCATCCCAGGTTTGGCGCGCAGAGAAAAACACGAGAAAGACTTTCACAAAAAGAAATGGTGAATAAACCCAGCCGGAACCAAAATAAAATGTATTTGGTCAAGCGGGTTTATGTTTGAGGCTAATATAATAGCCTAAAACATTACCACGTTTATATAAGATAATCGCGGTAGAAAAGTTAGGATAGATACCACTGCCACCAGCCAAGTCTTAATGTTAAGGGAGCGAAACAAGGCTCCAAGAGGCACAGCCAAAAAGGGATAAGAGTTAACCCTTTCCAATACTCCATGTAAGATGGGGTGTACTGGGTCTGTGGTTTAAAGTGACTATATAAAGTTAATAGCAACTTTACCTGTTTCTTGGGGACAGTAGTCGGCCCCAGAAAAATGGAGTCAGTGGGATGTCTCAAAGATAACCCTGTGTCACTGCACTGAAGGTGCTGTGTAACACACACAAAAAGTGGTGCACATGGAGTAGGTGAGGCGCCAGTGCCAAGTTCACACACAAAGTAGAAATACACATTGAAAAACACATGTAAGAGTGGGAAAAAAGGCTCACACTCTTACCAGGTGAAAACAAATAAATCCTAGACACCCAGCAAAGCTGCTGAGGGACTCAATAGGGAAGGGAAATCAACCATTTATGAGAATTCTCCCTAACACCGAGAGGATCATGACACCACACTACTGACGACATGCACTGCTGTCCAAGAAGCAGGGCTGACACTTAACATTGAAAAGTGCTGTTTCAGTAAGTATGACGCCGGACCCCGACAAGGTCAGCAGCATTTCCAACCTCCGAGAACTGATGCAAGTAGCGGACATCTGTTCATTCCTGGGGATGGCAGGCTACTGTGCTGGCTACATTCCCCACTACGAGTCCATTACAGAACCACTACGACGCCTTTTGCAGAAAGACCCCGTATTCACCTGGTGAGCCGAATGTCAAGAGACATTCCACATCATTAAAACAGCTCTAGCGGAAGCCGGCCGGTTGGCCTAGTTCGACCCTGACTGGCACACAGGAATTAACGTGGATGCGAGCACCTTAGGGCTAGGATCAATACTGGGTCAGACAAGTGGTCCAGACAGACACCCCGGGCACATCGTCGCCTACGCGAGCAGAGCCCTGGCCTCACCTGAATCTGCATACTCACAAGCAGAAAGAGAGCCTGGCAGTGGTATGGTCAGTTATCCTTATTCGGGAATCCACGTACCAAGATGCCTCCGAGGATAGAGTGCTGGGGCATCAGAATACAAGAATATGACTGACAATATTCACATGCCCGGGGGTGACAACAACCCAGCGGACTACCTGTTGCGCCACCCTACAGGTATGCCTATCTCCAGAGAAGGTGATACAGAATATATAAATTACGTAGCCTCCAATGCACTCCAACCACCAATCTCACTCGAGATGGTCGCAGCAGCATCCGCTGTAGACCGTCCATGGCGTTAGATTATTGACGTGCCATTTTAAACCACCCGGGGGTGTGCAGAGAAGACATGGACAGGCCCCCAAGGATACACACAGAACTGGCTGTAAAGAACCATGGCGTTTTACTGAGGATGTCAGCTGGTCATTCCAGCGACACTCAGGGCAGAGGTGATCAAGACAGCCCATGAGGGGCACAGGGGTGCCGACAACATGAAACGACAGCTGCAGTGTCACGTGCGGTTTCCCTTCTTGGACTCGATGGTTGACAGATGGGTGAAGAACTGCTTTGCAATTCAATCTACGGCGAAGGCAGAGGCCCCAGTCCCACTCCAACCAATGCACATCCCAGACAAGCCATGGGATAGAGTAGCGGTTGACTTTTATGGACCCATGGAATCGGGAGGGTACCTCCTGCTGTTCATTGGCGAATATTCAAGGTTCCCGGTTGGCAAGAAAACGGCAACCACTGCATTTGCTCACTTAGCTGCAACATTTGACGAAGTACTGAGCGAATGGGATATCCCAAGGACGATCAAATCTGACAATGGACCTCCATTCAATGGTCACAAGTTTGCGTCCTTCGCAAAACACATGGGGTTGCCCATCAAAAGATTACCCCCAGGTGGCCACAAGCCAATGGAAGGGCTGAACGGTTTATGGCTTCTATTAAGAAGACAATGCAGAGAGCTTGCTTTGAGTGTGCTGACCCCCATCAAGCGCTATGCCGGCTACTCCGAGACTACCGGAATACCCCCCACAAAGCCACCAACAAGGCGCCCGCAGAACTAATGATACGGTACGCGGTCCACACCCGTATCGTGAGACATCCAACGGGCCAGCAAGAGGGAGATCCTGAAGTTATAAGAAGGGACACCGAGAGTAAAGAGAAGGAGCGGGCAGACAGATGAGAGGAGAAGGGCGATGCCCAAGGACTTCCAAGTGGGCGATGAAGTTCTAGTGCAGCCGGCAACCACAAAGAAGACTGATGCCCAGTTTGCGCAGAGGCCGTTCAACATGGCCATCAAGGGCACCATTGTGACAGCCGAGGACGCAGACAGGGAAGTCACAAGGAACAGTTCCCAATTCAAGCGCCTCATTAAGAGAGAAGATGAAAGGCCCCCACCCCCCTGAACCTGATCCCGAACCACGGGAGCCCGGAGATGACCTGTGGATTCCCCCAGGAGAGGTCCGCCACTGAGTGGCGGAAGCAACAGGACCACCCATGGGCAGTGGGAGGAGCGAAAGGCCCTATCGCACCATCAGAAGACCACCCCGCCTAGTGGAAGAGTGCTGAGGTGGATGTCGGGACATTTGTCCGGGGGTGATGTTACCAGGCTCTGTCTCCTTAAGAGAGAGAGAGACCACATGGGGGATGACGTGGTAGAGGGGAGGAGTCGGGGGAGAAAAAGTTAGTACGCAGTTGGAATTGTAATAAAGAAGACGTTCCATTCCACTCTGGTGTCGTATCCTTATCCTAGTAGGCCATCAGGCCTAACAAGTCCATGAGCACGATGAACATATTTGTAGATGTGGCTTTCAAAAGACTTAAAAAAAAAAAAAGATTTTATTGAATTTTACAAACAATCAAACAATATAAACCAAACAGTGCATGTTCCAACATTTCCATTACACTTTTCTTAATTCCTAACCACTACTCCCTCTAACCCACCCCCCTTGCGAGTCTATTGCATTAAACCTTCAGTTTCTGCATCCTGTGGTTCGGTCTCCTCCTCTGCAGGCTCAGCGGGGTCAGCTAATGACCCAAACAGTTCGGCTATCCGTGATTTCCAGGCCATCGGGAATTAATTTCCCCCCCCCCCCCCCCCCCCCCAGTGCTACACGCTTCTTGCCATGCCATGGTTTCGGCTTCTGCCCATTTTTGGAAGTTTTTCCTCCACACCTCTATCTTTGGCACATGGCATGACTTCCATCCCATGGCAATCCTCCTTTTTGCGAGCACATAAACCAGGTCCCTCAGCTTGCTTACATGCCTGAGCTTCTGTGGTCTGGGGAACCCCCCCCCCAGCAGACAGGCCCACACTGTATCCACTACTATCTTGACCCCTCTTTCTTCTAGTTTATCTTTCATTCCCCTCCAGAATCTTTCTATGATCGGGTATGACCAGAACATATGCACCAAGCCCGCGTTCTCCTCATCACACTTGGGGCGTGCTTGCCGTCCTGCATTTTCAAACCTCGATATCCTCCAAGGCGTCATATAGGCCCTGTGTGTCATGTACAGCTGTATCTGTTTCAGCCTTGCGTTTCTGGACACCACCTTAGGATACCCCTGCACCCGTTCCCACACCCCATCTCCCATTGGGGCCCTGACCTCCATTTCCCAGTCTAGTCTCATCTGCGTGACCTCCTTCCCCACTTTAGACATCAACATCTCATACAGTCTGGAAATCTCGTGACCCCCCTCAGCTATGTCATATATCACGTCTATGGTGGTGTCTAATTCTTCCTCCAACACAGTTTCAGGCCATGTTCTTTTAATCCTCTGTACCACTCAGTGATATGTGATGTACTGTCCTTCGTGCAACCCAGCTTCTTCCCGCAGCCCCTCAAAAGTAATACTTGAGCCCTCCTGCCAAATATCACCCATCGTTGCCACCCCAGCCGGTTCCCAGTGGGTCCGGAGAATCATTTGCAGCTGAGCATCTGCCCCTGTCAATACAACCAATGGTATCTGCGGTGAGCAGGGGGACGGGTCTCCCATCATTTGACATGCCCTGCGCCACACCTTCCACCCCAGTAGCATCATTTTAGGGCGCCCCACCATTTCCGCCCTGGGTACCCACTTAATTTCTTTCAAATAAAAAGGTGCACAATCACGCCCAAACAGCCTAAGTTCAGAGGTCTCTTCATCAGAGAGCCATTTGGCAACATACTGCAACTGGCTTGCCACATAGTACGCCTCATAGTTGGGTAGCTTTATTCCTCCTTTGTCATGGAAGTTCTGAAGTTTCCATAACGCCACTCTGTTTCGCGTGCCATGCCACAAAAAGTCCCTACACAAGCTATTTAGTTTGGTGAAGAACACCTTAGGAATCAGGTACAGTATATTCCCGAAGTAATGTAGGAGCCTCGGCAGGACCATCATCTTTAGCATGGCTCCCCGCCCCATCACCGCCAAAGGCAGCTTTGCCCAAAACTGCATGCACTTCTCAATTTTCTTGATGGCTACTTCTGTATTACACCTATGCTCCTCCTCCACGGTGTGATATAGGTCTATCCCTAGGTACCGAAAAGTACTAACCGCCCACGGTACCTGCAATACCGGTAACCTCTCTGCTGGAATCCCTATGTACCCCCCCAATGGGAACAAGCTAGACTTCTGGGGGTTCACCGCTATGCCGGACAGCACAGCGTATCTCCAGAGCACTTCCAAAATTTACTGGAGGTTTTCCTCTGGGAATCGCACGTACAGCAGCAAGTCATCTGCATATAGGGAGATCAAATGCCGCTCCCCTTTCACCTCGATGCCTATGGTGTCATATTGCTGCCTCAGATAAATCGCCAGAGGTTCCAGGGCCAGTATGTAGAGCATAGGAGACCACAGGCATCCTTGTCTAGTACCCCTGCTGAGCTGCCACCTCTCTGATATCACAGATCCCGTCTTAACTCTAGCCAGCGGTTCGCTATACAACATTTTCGCCCACCTTACATATCCAGGCCCTAACCCGTAGTGCTTCAGGGCCGCCAGCAGCCATGGCCACTTGACGGAGTCGAAGGCCTTGATCGCATCCAAGGACACGATTACCATTTCCTCATCACTTTCTCTGCCAAACTCAATGATCCTCTGGAGTCGCCTATGATTATTGTTAATGTTTCTATGGGGGACATAGCCCTTTGATCCGGATGTATTAATTTGCTAATAACCCTCTTCAGTCTATTCGCTAAGACAGCAGTTAATATCTTGCCGTCTTGATTCAGCATTGACACAGGTCTAAAGGAACCACAGCTGCGCCCAGGTTTATTAGGTTTATGGAGAGGTACTATGACAGTTTCTCTCAGTGACTCCGGTAAGCGTCCCATCTTGAACGCTTCGTTTATCATCTCTAGCGGCGGGGGGAGGACCTCTTCTATATATACTTTGTAAAATTCGCTTGGAAGCCCATCTGTCCCCGGGGTTTTACTAGTAGGCAGCTGCCTCAACACCTCCCCCAATTCCTCCAGGGTAATCGGGGTGTCCAATTCCTCTCTCTCCTCCTCGCTTATCTTGGGCAGCCCCATATCCTCAAGTGTTTCTTCCATCATTGCATGGCTACTTTCCCCATCTTCTCTGTATAATACTTTAACGCTACCATCTTCTCTCTCTATAGTTCTGATTGTGGCTCTGGAGGTCTCACTCTTATATAACCACGCCAAAAGTTCCCCAGTTTATCACCTCCCGCATGCTGTCTCTCTATGTATTTTTTATAATTAAGGTTACACAAGCTCTCCCAATATTCTGCACATTTTTGCTGTAGCCTAAGTATCAATTCTAGCTTCTCCGCTGTATCGCCTCCGGCCTTTAAGGTCTCTTCTAATTTTACCTTCTAATTTTACTTCCGTCTCCCGCAGTTCAGCTGAGATCCCACCTTGGTAGGCCCTTGGATTTCGCTATGGCCGCACCCCTCATGACAACTTTGAAGGCCTCCCATAGTGTTCCCGCCGAGTCCACACTCCCAGTATTTGTTTCAAAATAGTTTATGATCTCTTCCCTCAAATCCTCTCTAAAGAAGGGGTCCCGCAACGCCTCCATTCGTAGGCGCCATGTCCGGATCCTCGCTCTCGGGGGGTAGTATTGCCACGCAAGAATCTGGGGCGGGTGGTCCAAGAGGACCCTGGCCCTATACTCTATGTGTGCAATCTCCGCTATCATTTCAGGTGATGCAAAGACATAATCCTGCCTCGTTGATAACTGCAGTGGGGCACAATAATGTGAATATTGCCTTTCCTGGGGGTGCCACACTCTCCATGCATCTTCCAACCCAAAGTCATCAGGCAATGTCTGTAGCACCCTGGCTGCAGGGGCCGGTTTATCCAATTTCCCATCCGATCTGTCCACCCTCAGGTTCAATACGCAGTTGAAGTCCCCTCCCCAGATCACCGCGCTTCCTACACAGGTTTGCACTCAATGTCCTAATGTACGCCGCTGTATTCTGGTTCGGGGCATACGTGTTAACAATACTTATCTCCCTGTTCTCCACCAGTCTGCTCAGCATAGCCATCCTCCCGTCCGTCTCAGCCACCACTTGCAATCGCTGAAACGGGACATGTGGTGCCACCCATATAAGTACTCCTCTTGCGTAGGCCGAGTACGATGAGCCAACAGACACCCCCTTCCACTTTCCCGCAATCATGTCCATCCTCTCACGTGTAAGGTGGGTTTCCTGCAGCAATGCAATATCTATTTTCTGCCTACGCAGATACAACATAACCTTGCTCCTTTTTAAATAGGTATTAAGCCCCCGCACATTCCATGTGAGTATTTTAAGGTCCCCCATGGCCTGTTGTAGTCCCCTTCCCTCTCCTACAGGTGCGGTTTGACTTTGAGTTCCAATCCAATCTGTATAGGCTCGCATCCCATTCTAAATTCCCTTTAACCAAAAACACACCAAACTTCCCGCTCCCCCTCCCTCCCACCTCCCATCCCTTACCCAATATCACCCCCCCAACTGTTGCCCAGCTCCATCCCTGGATCTCAGGCTCCCCCGCATCTAGCTCTTTCTGGCTCTCGCCTGTACTCGAAGCTCCGCAGGGTGAGGCCGCCCTAGTGGCCAACCTACTACATCTATAATGCGGGGGGGTAGGGTGCTTTCGCCCTGCCGCTCCTATAGCACATCGGATAACTACACATTGCCATACAATTTAAATATATGTACCCGCCACTATATTCCAGTCCATCAAGTCCCTTACAGTCAGCGGTATTTTATCGAATATCAGCCTCCTACAGCCGCGCCCATTGTTCTTAGCCTTCGGCTAGGCGCCCTTGGGATGTTCACACGCCACCATAACAGTATGCATACCGTATCCCAGTCACTTATATCGTCCATCTTGGGTCTCTTCCGTGTCTTGTTCCGGGCAGCCCTGCAGATCCAGCCATGTCGTTGCTTCTTCCGGAGTGTCAAAAAATGCATTTTGCTCTAATGCACCACCTTCAATTTCGCAGGGTACGGAAGCATATATTTTATCCCAGCCGCCGCAGCCTCCTTTTGATGGTTACATAGCTGTACCGCTGCCTTTGGACCAGCATAGTATAGTCTGGGTACGCCGTGATGGTGCTCGAGGCCCTCTCGATTGTTCCACCTTTCTCGGAAGTACTCCAGTATTTTCTCGCAGTCTTTGTAGTTCAATATTTTGGCGATTATCGCTCGTGGAGGGGCCCCTGGTCTCGGCTTCCTCATGAGGGCTATGTGTGCACGCTCCACTACAAATCCCTGCAAGAGTGTGTCCCGGCCCCAATTCCTTGTAGGAGTAAGTTCTCGATGTAATCAGTCGGGTCCTGGCCCTCTCCACCCTCCGGCAACCCCACTACGCGGATATTGTGTCTCCTCGCTCCCTTCCGCTTCTTCTGCTCGAGACTCCAAGTTGGCCACCTGTTGCTTAAGGACATGGATCTCCTTTGTATTGTTGGTGCTGTTGTACATATTCGTTTTCACCGCACCTTCCAGGCTGCTTGTACGTTCCGCCAGCCCCCTGACATCTTGTCTCAGCAGGGAGACTTCAATGCCCACTGCTTCAATTTTAGCCTCCAAGGAAGTGCGCAGGTCCAACATCGCAACCCCGCCAAGAGTCTTTCAGCTCCGTAATGGCCTCTAAAATCTGATGATTATCAGCGGCTGTGGTGCCCTCAGCTTGTGCCATCGGGCCTTTGGGTACGATGGTCGCAGGAGACTGTTGTGTTTTTGCAAAAATATCCATCGTGGGTTGTTTGTTCTTATTCATGCCCACGGCCCCTCGCGCCGACATTTTCCGGCCTTTGTTGGGCCTCTCTATTGCGATTCAGCGTCCGCGTGTCTCCCCAACAGTCTTTTCCACTCTTATTGGCTGTTGTGATGATCTTCAAGCAGTCGCGACATCCGCCTCCTCTCACCGCTGCTAGTTGCTCATCAATGCCGAGCGAGCGCTTCTCGTGCTTGTCGTGGTGCGGCCTGTCTTTTCACACCTCTGCTGCCGTTGGGCTCCTGCCGTCCGGGTCAGCACCCAAGCCTTCGCGACCCAAGACCCACCGCCACAGGGGTTTCGCTCCATCTCCACTTCGCCATCGTCGTTCTTTCCCCGTGGCCGCCACCTCTCTTTGTCCTCTTCGGGTGCTCTAGTTTTGTTTTCTTTGTTGTCGGCCATCTTGTGTGACAATGGACCGAACAGCCGCCATCGTTCGCAGAGCAATTCCTCCAGAATCCCGCTTACGATTCTCTGTCTTTATACCATGAGCAGGACCTACGTTCCCGTGCATGTGTGACCAATTCTGGAACCAGTGGCACACTTTTAAAGGTAGTTTTCACAGATCATCTGTCGGATCTTCCGGAGCTGCACGGGAAGCACATCCTACTCCATGGCTGCCCAAGCCAGGCCCCTGGCTTTCAAAAGACTTACTTGTAGTCTGCAATGCCCAATAGACCCACAGCCAAATCAGTATCTCACAACCGTTTGTTTCCACAGGGCATTTGCAAACACCTGATTTTGTTGTTAGCAGGAGAAAGCCGATTGGTATATAGTTGAAAGGTATGGCAAAACGTTTTTCTACAGATTTTCAATAGGCACATTGCTTTTGATATTAGGGAATGCTAACTGGCACGGTGGGACTGCTGCATTTTACCATATAATAGTAACGATCCGACTACTAGGGAGTGATAGGTTCACATGTTGATTGTTCACCCCTTCAGGTGGAATATAAATTCTGTGGCAATGACATATTTATTAGGCAGATGTACCACCTGCTTGTTGATAAAGACAACTTCAGTATTCTGCCCTTTTTTATGTTAAATACTTTTTTATTAGTATTTCTAAACATTACAATTAATTGAAGAATAAATAAGTTGATTACATAGATTTAATAAAAGCTGTTACAACAATACAGAGAAATCTTTTAGGTAAAATAAATTGTAGTTAACAAGCCAATCATTATTATTCAAACTAATGCTTATAAGATTGAACGTATTAGTTAAATGGGACAAGACTGACCAGGGAGATGAACAAGACAAACTAAGATACAAAAAAGGAAAGAACAGGGAGAAGGGGATCGCACAATTCGAAGCATATTTGGTATTTTACATTAAGTATATAAAGCATTAAATATATTCCATTTGGGTAGATTTTTACAAGACAATGCATACCATGTTTTTGTCAATTTTCTGGAAAGAGCAGCTGGAAGTCCACCAAAGATTAGCAGTTTTTGTGCATTGTTCCAGTATGAAGCAATAAGACGAAATAGAATATAGACAACAAAATGAAACAAACCTGGTGAAGGGGGAAAAGTCATACAATAATTCACTAAAACACCAATCATTAAATTGGATTTGTTAATAGGTCTTGAAATGAAAACATATTTTGTAAACCGTGCCACTTTTTCCCCAAAAGGAGAACCATTTGCGCTTGAATGTAGAATGAATGAAATCAACGGATGGGGATTGACAAGAAAAGCATACATTTGGGATAGTATTGGACATTTTTGATATCCTGAGTGGTGTTAGGTAATCTCTATGTAGATTGAAATAGTGATTGTGTTAAGTTGGTGGCTACGGACGTGGACAAACTTTGTTCCCATATCTTTACCCACATATCTGGGGAAATTTGCAAATCCCAATCTAATTACCAGGGGAGTTTTGATAATAGAAAGGAATAGCTTTATTAAGTTCACAAGGGTGGTATAAGTCGTGTGGTCAGAATGATTGATCTTATAACGAGTACATACTTGGGGAAACAGTATAGGTACATTATTTTGAAAACGTTACGTAACCAGGAACATTTCTGCAGAATACCATCTTTGCAGCACATCATGTTTAGGTCTGAACAGGAAGCATTTGTTGAACTATAAAAAGGCATTGGAGGAATCTTGAACAATGATGGAGCAAGATAACAGGCTATTCCATGCATTATTTTAAAACACTTTGTTTTAACTTGTGGCAGTGTAATACAGCAAGTGAAACATTATACATTCAAACACGTGGAATCTTATATATTACTTTATTCAACAGAAGTGCATACATAATGTCCACAGTTTATAGGTTTTAAAAGGAGCGTTAGATCTAATGTTCGGAGTTGGCAAATGTCTATGGCTGGTTTTCAGTAGCAGGTTTCGTAGAGGCCATTTTTCCAGTGAACGTGCAGAAAGGTGCCCAAATGTATTTCGGTTGTCACGATAGTCTGTGCATATCCTAGTTTGTTTTCATTGACTCGTGTCATTTCGGTAAGCCATTGTTTCGGTGTGGGCGCATCTGGGCCTTTCCATTTAAGTAAAATGCACTTCGTTGCGATTATGCATCCGAGATCTTCGGGTTTTCACGTTGGCCTTGCCGATATCTCGAAATAAATATTTTAGTGGATGGAGTGCTGGTGTTATTGCCAGAATTTCGTATAATGCCTGTGCAACATATTTCCAGAAGTTGGCCATCTGGGGGCAGTGCCAAAACGTGTATTGTGTCAGCTTCTTCAGTTTTGCACTTCGAACAGGTCTGTATCTCGCATGGGTTGAATTTAGTTATATGCTTGAGGGTATAGTGTAGTTTGTTGAGGACTTTGTATTGAATTAGTCTCAATCAGGCATTAAGTGATACCTCTTTGGTCAAGGTACACATCTCTAGCCATTTCGTTACATCGATAGTTGATCCTGTGTCCGCTTCCCATTGCTCCCTAAGTTTAGGATTGTTTAGGATTGCTTAGGGTTGCGTCTTGTATTTTTGCATATAGCCTAGCAAGGAGTCACTTCCTGCCGTTATGTTGTATTATCAAGTCCAGGCATTCATCGGATTCTGGTTCGTTAGGGTATTATGGCCAATGTCGTCGTACTGCTTCTCTCATTCTGTAATATTGCAGCCTTTTTATGGGTTTGGTTCCTAGTTTCTCCCTAAAGTCAGATATAGAGACAAATCTGCCCTCCAGGAACAAGTCGCTCAGTTTCATTGTCCTTTCCGGATCCCATGCCATTTGGACGTCTACATCCATCATCAGAGGTAAATCTGGAGTGCCCCATAGTGGGATGTTTCGTTTGTATGGTTTTACTATTTGGACTCTCAGCATTATGCGTCTCCACGCATCCAGTGTTGTACTGAATGGATCAAACAGGCAGGGGTCGGGCTTGTGGGCGCATATTATTGCGGTTTTTATATTGCTTGGTTCTGCCGATTGTTTTTCCACTGCAGCGGTGTGTGGATGGTTGGAGTAGGAGCTGTACCAATGACCTGCATAGTGGGCTAGGGCTGCAAGATAATACAGGTCAAAGTCGGGGGCTGCTAGGCCCGCACAGTGATATGGCTCGGTGAGTGATTCCCATTCTGCTCTTGAACTGTTGCTTCCCCACACAAATCCGGTAGCCAAAGTTTGTACTGTATTAAAACATTTCGGGATCGTGGTGAAAAAATATAGCAGTTTGGGCGCTACAATCATTTTCAGGATAGCTACACGGCCTATCATTGAGATTGGGAGTTTGCTCCACAAATTAAGTTTGTGTTCCAGCGTGTTCAGATAATGTGCGTAGTTGCGTTCATATAAGTCCTTCCGTGTTCATGCTATCTGCACACCCAGATATTTCAGTTTCTCCTGCCCATTTCAAACCATGCGATTGAGTGGGCATGGTGGTTTTATCGGTTAGGGGGAAGCGTTCTGATTTCGTGTTATTGATTTTATATCCAGAGTGTAATATAAATTGTTTGACCTCTTCTAGGATCAGTGGTATGTTCTCCTCGGGGTGCTTCAGGTAGATGAGGGTGTCCTCTGCATATAACGATATAATTTGTGGGGGTCCCTGTATATGAATTCCTCTTTGCCCGTGGTGTTCACGAATTCTGCTTGCGAAGGGTTCCATCGTCAGTGCAAATCAGATCCGTGAGAACGGACACCCCTGTCTGGTGCCTCTGGCCAACTGTATTTTTTGAGAATAATTCCGATTGGTGCGTATTTTGGCCCCCGATGCTGTGTATAGCAGTCTCAAGTACCTACTGAATACTGCACCCAGCCTCATGCGCCTTCGGACCCCGAACAGGAAGTTCCATGGCACGCAGACGAATGCTTTATCAGCGTCTAATATCATCATCACCGCTGCAGGGAAATCAGGGTTTACCTGGACCATGGTACCGAGTAGTCGTCTTAGATTCAAAGCTCTGGATCTCCCGGGGATGAATCCTGACTGGTCCAGGTCGGGCATGTGTGGTAGTAGCCGGTTGGCTAGCATTTTAGCAAAAATCTTAGTTTCTGAGTTTATCAGTGATAGTGGGCGGTATGAGGCCATTTCGTTTGCTGGTTTCCCTGGCTTAGTGAGTACTGTTATTTCCACCTCCGTTAGGCAGGGAGGTAATTTGCCATTCTCACACGCCTCCTCCCAAACTCTTGGTAGATTAGGGGCTAAAATGTCCGTGTATGTTTTATAGAGTTCCATGCCTATTGCGACTAGGCCGGGGGCTTTGTTCGAAGTTAATGTGGTTATGGCGTCAGCGATTTCCTCAGTCGTGATCGGGTTGTTTAAATTCGATCTAGATGTATCGTCTAGGGTAAGTAGTTTAGTTCTTGCTAAGTATTCATCTACCTCCGCAACCGTGACCTCATCATTGTTGGAGTATAGTGCCTGGTAGTATTCTTTTGAACGATTCGTTTATTTCTTCGTGCCTGATAGTTGTTTTTCCGCCCGGTTTGGTAAGGCCGCTAATAAACTGTGGGCCCTGTTCTCCTGTTGATTAATTCGGCCAGCAGTTTTCATGGGCGATCAGCTTCACTGTATCTTCCGGCCTGAGTTTCCTTATTGTCACGCTCGGCCGCCGTTGGCGGCTGTGGAGACGCTGGCGATGGGGCGGCCATTGATTCGGCCGTCACGCTGCCGGCGTCCGCATGTAGCGGTCTAGTCTTCCGCCCCTCCTCTGCGGAGCCCATTTAACGTCATCCAACCCGGAAGCCCGCGCGTTGCAACCTTCGCGTTAGGCTCCGGGTTGGTACGCTGCAGTTTTCCGTTCCGTGGCTGCTGCCACCGTTCTCTCCCTTCGCTTCTCTTCCCTTCTCATACCTTCTCCTTCCACTCCTCATTGCCTCCCACGTCCTTCTCGTTCTTCCTCTCCTTCGTCTTGGCTAGCGTGTGTTTTTTCCCCGTGCGCTCTCTCTGTGACCGGTTCCCTGCTGGCTCTCCTCTTTGCTTAGCCGCTCTGCTTTCTGAAGTAGGTCCTCCTGCCTTTGCCCTGCCCAGTGGTCCTGCCAAGCTCTACTACAAGACCTGCAACAAGGGGTTTTTTGTGCCTGTTCGGCTTTTTCCCCTACACCGGTCTACCCCGGTTCGGGGGCCCCCTTTGCCCCGAGTTAGAGGGGCAGGGTGGCTTTCTCTCGGGGTAGGTCTTATCATCAGACAAGAGAGCAAGCGGTCTGGAGAAGGAGATTTGGAGCAGAACCGGAAGAGATACCCCCAGGTGAGCAGGAAGGAATTAAAGAAAGACGGGGAACAGGGGTGAAGTTGGGAGAAAGTAGGAGTTTATCTGACAGATTGCAACGCCAGGAAGCAACTATGGCCACCCCCGAATAAGTACAAGAGTTAGTGGCCGCAGTCCAATCCTTGAACGTCGAATTACAGAACGTTAAGGCTGACAATCTAGCATTGAGACAGTTGATCACTTCTCGAGAACCCAGGGATCACGATTTTCCTCCCATGGCTTTGTCTACTGGCAAGTTTGACGGGACCCCGAAGCGCCACAAAGAATTTCTGGAAGCATGTTCTATGTATTTCACGTTCAGACCAAGTTTGTTTTCAACTGATCACACCAAGGTGGGGTTTATGGTATCCAACATGACAGGGAACGCATTAGCATGGGTCACTCCCTTGGTGTCAAACAACGATCCTGTGATTAATAATTACGGTGGTTTTGTGACCTTATTGCGCCAGACCTTTGAACAAGCTGAGATTACTCATGTGGCAGCAGAAGAGCTATTGGACGTTCAACAGGGTTCCAGCGACCTGTTGACGTATATATCCACCTTTAAGCGCTTGGCTTCCACCGCAGGATGGCCAGAACAGGCCCAGTATACTGTATTCCGTCGTGGACTGAAGGAGGACATAAAAGACGAACTGGCAAGAATAGCTCGTCCCACAACCCTGTCGGATTTGTTCTCCATAGTCACCCAGATTGAGTATCGTTTGAGCGAACGCAAGGCAGAAAGAAAGAAGCATAAGTCCCCTGTCTCCCTTCCTCAAGGTACCCATTCCTTACCTTCTCTAGCTCACCCCAGCAACAAGGAAGAACCTATGCAAGTCGGGTCAGCCAGAACTCCATTGTCATCCGAAGAGAGAAGACGCCGTAGAGAATTGGGGCTTTGTATGTACTGTGGCTCGGATTCCCACCTGCTTCGAAATTGTCCCGAAGTACCGCCGAGACGGTCAGGAAATGAACGACCTCGGAACTAAAGGGGACGAGTGACCGAGGTCGGACTATTAGTCCCTATCTTACAGTGACGGTGGCTCCTCACCCAACCACGCTGGACTCACATCTCATGGCAGTTCCCATCCAATTGACTACCTCAACGGAGGTCCTTACCACCATGGCCCTGTTGGATTGTGGCGCTGCAGGAATGTTTATGGATACTATGTGGGCACACAAACAAGGGCTCCCTCTTGTACAAAGGGAGGAAGTCCAGAAGGGTGAAGGAGTCGATGGTTCCCCGCTTTCGTCGGGTCCTATCACCCACTCCACAGAAACCATGACGGTTCGCATCTTCCACCATTCGGAACAGCTACAGTTTGACTTAATCCGAGCAGCGCATTTCCCAGTAATTCTTGGAATCCCCTGGTTGAGGATGCATAATCCGCTCATAGATTGGACACAGAACACTTTGGCCTTCACTTCCTCATTTTGTAAACGCAATTGTGGACTCCATCCCTCAGAAGAGCCGGTACAGGTCCTTACTCCTCTACAAGAAGGAGTAAACGAGATTTGTAAGGTCCCTCCGGAATTGACCGAATTCTCGGACCTCTTCAAAGACAACTCGGTTTTGGAGCTACCCCCACATCAGCCGGAAGACTGTGCCATCGAGTTGTTGCCTGATGCCCTGGTGCCATTCAGTCGCATGTTCTCCTCGTCTCTTATGGAAAAGAGGGCCCTTCGCAAATATTTGGATTCCCATTTAGTTAATGGCCTTATTCGACCTTCCAAATCCACGGCCGGTGCTTCTCTCTTCTTCATACCTAAGAAGGATTCTTCGGAGCTAAGGCCCTGTATTGATTATCGTGGCCTGAACAAGGTCACGGTTCGAGACCGTTACCCCATGCCCTTGATAGCAGACATTCTGGAAGCAGTCCAGGGTTCCACAATATTTTCTAAGTTGGACCTCCGTAGTGCTTATCTCCTATGAATTAGACATGGGGATGAATGGAAGACTGCCTTTCGGACCCCGTTTGGCCTTTTTGAGTATCGGGTGATGCCGTTCGGCCTAGTAAACGCACCCGCCATATTCCAACGCTTTATGGATCGCCTGTTTTCCGATCTGTTGTATTGCAGTGTCATAGTTTATTTGGATGACATCTTGGTGTTCTCGAAGACCGACTCTGAACACGTGTGTCATCTTCAGACAGTATTCCAGCGTTTACGGTCGCAACAGCTATTGGTCAAGCTTGAGAAATGCCTCTTCTACCAGCCCTCTATTCCATACTTAGGATACATCCTCTCTCAGAAAGGAATCTCTATGGATCCGAGGAAGGTATCTGCCATCTTGGACTGGCCAGTTCCTGCATCCCTAAAGGACGTCCAACGGTTTCTGGGGTTAGCCAATTTCTATAGAAAATGTATCAATCACTTCTCACAGATCGTGCTTCCCATAACCGCCCTACTGAAGAAGGATGCCAAGCCCTTTCTTTGGTCGGAATCGGCCAACCAAGCCTTTATGGATCTGAAGAAAAGATTCTGCTCAGCGCCGATTCTGTCTCAACCGGATCAGGATCAGCCCTTCATAGTTGAGGCCGACGCCTCGGCCAACGCCTTGGGAGCTGTTCTCCTTCAACTTAAGGATGGCAAGGAACATCCCTTAGCCTATCTTTCTAAAACTCTTTCAACAAGCCAACGGAATTACTCTGTAATAAAAAAAGAACTTTTGTCTCTCAAGGTCGCTTGTGAAGAATGGAGACACCTACTACAAGGCGGGACCCATCCTTTCGTATTACGTACTGACCATAAGAACCTGAAGGTACTCAGAAGTATGGATTGTGTCAACTCAAGGCAGGCCCGTTGGGCACATTTCTTTAGCCAGTATGATTTCACTATAACGTACATACCAGGCACTCAGAATAGTCTGGCCGATGCTTTATCCAGAAGTCAGTCTTCCGAGTACCTCACACCTCCAGTCTGTAACCCTCTGTTTCCCCGAAGCAGGATTGTGGGATTAGTTTCTTCCTTCCTGCAAGAAATAAAGATGGTAACCAGACCGGACTTAGTCACCTCAGTACCTGGGAATCTACGTCCACAGATCCGTTGGTCGGAAGGACTTTTGCGTGTGGGACAGCGTTTGTATGTTCCCTCCAAAACCCTACAGCGAAAGGTCCTGGTCTGGGGCCATAACCATGTGACCGCTGGACATAGAGGAGTTAAAGGAACTACAGAGTTGATCTCTCGCTCATTCTTTTGGCCATCGCTCTCCCAGGATGTGAGACATCACTGTAGAATATGTATGGTGTGCGCACGGAATAAGAATACAACCCGCAAACCATATGGGTTATTGACGCAACAAGAATTACCCAACAGACCGTGGCCTCAGATTTCTACAGACTTCATTGTAGACCTGCCCTTATCCCAGGGTTCGCCCTGTCTCATGGTTACCATAGACACGTTTACTAAACTGGCGCATTTTTCTGCACTACAAGGAATACCGTCTGCCGCTCAGATGGCCGAAGCTTTTCTTAGGGACATATTCAGACTCCATGGTCTTCCCGATAAAATCATCTCTGACAGAGGTAGTCAATATACATCTCGATTTTGGGGAGCCCTATGCCATCGACTAGGGATAGAAAGGGCTTTATCATCTGGCTTCCACCCCCAGACCAATGGTCAGACGGAGCGACTTAACGCCTCCCTCGAGCAATACCTTAGGTGTTACATCAACAAGAATCAGGACAATTGGGTTAGCCTTCTGCCCACAGCAGAATTCGCATACAATAACGCAGTACATTCGGCGACGGGTCTTAGCCCTTTTTTCTGTTCTTATGAGTTTCACCCTCGTAGTATACTTCCTGTTTTTTCCTCACCCTCTAATATACCCACTATTGAATCTACCTTGGATCATGTAACGGCCGCACACTCTACCGCTCAACGGAGTTTGGCGGCCGCTAGGCACAAGTATAAGGTTTTTTCTGATAGGGCTCGCTTGCCCTGCCCTGATTGGAAGGAGGGTGATCGGGTTTGATTATCAACCAGATTCTTGCCTAGATGGGTGCATTCAACCAAATTGACCCCCCGATTTGTAGGGCCTTATAAGATCATCAAGAAGATCAATCCAGTTGCTTATAAATTACAGCTTCCCAAGTCCATGCACCGGGTACACCCGGTCTTTCACTCCTCCCTCCTCCGTCCTGTTGATCCCCCACATTTCAGTTAAGAAGGCTACAGGGCTGTCTAGTTATGCCAAATCCCTGCCCGAAGAATACGAAGTATCGGCCATCCGTGATTCCAGATATCGCAGGGGCAGGTTGGAATACTTGGTTTCCTGGAAGAACTACCCCAGTTCCGAGGACTCCTGGGAGCCTAATTCCTATATTCTTGCACCCAGACTAGTCAGGAGTTTTCACCGGGCTCATCCGGGTAAGCCCGGGGGGGGATCGGCTCTGGAGGGGGGCATACTGTCACGCTCGGCCGCCGTTGGCGGCTGTGGAGGCGATGGGGCGGCCGTTGATTCGGCTGTCACGCTGCCGGCGTCCGCATGTAGCGGTCTAGTCTTCCGCCCCTCCTCTGCGGAGCCCATTTAACGTCATCCAACCCAGAAGCCCGCACGTTGCAACCTTCGCGTCAGGCTCCGGGTTGGTACGCTGCAGTTTTCCGTTCCGTGGCTGCTGCCACCGTTCTCTCCCTTTGCTTCTCTTCCCTTCTCATACCTTCTCCTTCCACTCCTCATTGCCTCCCACGTCCTTCTCGTTCTTCCTCACCCTCGTCTTGGCTAGCGTGTGTTTTTTCCCTGTGCACTCTCTCTGTGCCCGGTTCCCTGCTGGCTCTCCTCTTTGCTTAGCTGCTCTGCTTTCTGAAGTAGGTCCTCCTGCCTTTGCCCTGCCCAGTGGTCCTGCCAAGCTCTACTGCAAGAAGGGGTTTTTTGTGCCTGCTCAGCTTTTTCCCCTACACCGGTCTAACCCGGTTCGGGGGCCCCCTTTGCCCCGAGTTAGAGGGGCAGGGTGGCTTCCTCTCGGGGTAGGTCTTATCATCAGACAAGAGAGCAAGCGGTCTGGAGAAGGAGATTTGGAGCAGAACCGGAAGAGATACCCCCAGGTGAGCAGGAAGGTATTAAAGAAAGACGGGGAACAGGGGTGAAGTTGGGAGAAAGTAGGAGTTTATCTGACACTTATAGATGAATCCGGTTTCTCGGTCTGCCAATTCGCCGAACTTTTGCCTATTGCCCTTAATTAGACCTAATAATACTGCGTTGTGTGTGATGATGTGTTCGTTTTCGAGTTTCCTCAAGTGTCCCTCCGTTTCCTGTAGTTCCTTTCTAATAGACTTTAAGGTCCCAGTTGCAGCGAAGATCACGCTGCGTATCCACACCTTGAAAGTCTCCCAGATTGTGGTGTAATTGGGGACTGACCCCTCATTTACGGTGAAGAATGTTTCTATGTCTGTCCGTAGTGTTTCTGCAAATTGTGGTTAGGCATTTACCGTTAGGCATTTACCATTAGTCCATGCCTCAGAGATCAACCAGAAGTCTATCCGAGATTGGGCGTCATATACAGTCGAGTAGTTTGTATACTCCTTCTGGGTAGGGTGTTCTGCTCTCCAGATGTCTATTAGGTCATATTGCAACATGATCTATGTTATCTTGTTTGAAGCATTTGTCATGTTCCTTGGTTTTTTACTCAATCTGTCCATGGAGGGGTCTAGGATTGTATTGAAATCCCCTCCTCAGATGATGGGGACATCGGGGGTGTGCCCAATCAGTGTCGCCATCCTGACATAGAACGCTGGGTTATCGGGGTTGGGACCGTAGGTGTTCATCAAGAGGATCTGGTTGTTATCAATATTGCCTGATATTACCACAAATCTGCCATCCGGGTCTATGGTGATAGAACCCAAACTGAAGTTTGTGTTCTTATGTACGAGTGTTATCACTCCTCTGGCTTATGAGGATTAATTGGTATAGAACCTGTTGTTTCCCTATTTATATGCCATCTGCTTATATGTAGGTTCTAGGGCGTGTTTTTCCTGTAGCATGACTATGTTGGTGTTATGTCGATCAAGGTAGGCCCAGATCTTCCTTGCCTTAATTAGGTTGTTCAGGCCTCTTATGTTCCCCGAAATCAATTTCAGCTTAAGCGCCATGGTGTGTCTTTGGTTGAATAATAATATACCGCTAATGTTGTGGCCATCTGGTGGTTTACACTTCTAGTGTCTGCTGCATAACCGTTGCCACGGTTTTTCCAAATGTTGCTTCCCCAGGCCGCCAGACCTATGGCGGTCAGGTAAACCTGAACATTAAACAAATTCTGAACCCCCTGTTGCCCTCCCCCACTCTCACCATCTTCCCCAACTTGATGATGTAACCCTTTCAAACTTTTGGATGAACCCTTGAGGGCCATGTCGTCTGCGCTGCCCTCAGTACAGCTCAACGTACCCCAAATGATTACGTTTCAGGTCTGTCACCAAACGTGTATTGTGTTGGATGTGTTTGGGTTGGATACAGGGCTGTTCAGTCATTTCATCTGAGTGTCTCTCGTCTATGTCCTGTGGTATTGCGGCTCTTGGGCGCTGCGGCAACTGGGGCTCAGGTATGTGGGACACCAGGTAGGCTGTTGCTTGTGCGTGTTCCTCGATGAATTGTGCTCTTCCGTTATGCACACTGTCTGCGAAGTCAGGATAGGTATGTATTCGACTGGATTCATATTGTAGTGTGCCTTTTTTCCTGGCAATCCTTAGTACCATATCCCTGTCCCGGTAGTTTAGGAGCCTGACTATGATTGTTCTTGGTGGGGCACCTGGACGAGGGGGGGGGGGCAAGAGTTCGGTGAGCCCTCTCAACTAGAAATTGAGGAGAAAACCTTGTGGGGTCTAAGAGTAATTTGAGTAGGCCTTCCATGAATGGCTGCATGGGGTCCTTAGTTGCTGCCTCAGGGATCCCGACCACCCTGATGTTGTTGTGCCGGGATATGGACTCTAAATCCTCGCATTTATTTGCCACTCTATTTAGTTCTGTGTGTATGGTGTTCAAAGTGTGGTCATGTCGTGTTAAGACATCTTCGTTCGTACTGATGCGCCCCTCTGTCTCAGTGATGCGGCTGCTCTCCTTTTCTACCCTTGCCTTCATTGACCCTATTGTGCCAACAATGTCGTCCAGCTTCACGTTGATCGCAAGGAATCCATTTGGTATGGTCTGTAGTAGTTGGTCGTCTCTTGAGTTCTCTTCCGATGTTTGCATTTGCGAGTTACTTGGGGATGGAGATGGTTCGGCAGCATTGGATCTTGGGCCCGTAAAGGAGTCCAATGGGCCTTTTTTTTATTTGGGCGCCTCTGGTCATAGTTGTGGCTGGGGTTGCACAGAGTTTAGGTACAATGCTTTGTGTGACATTGTGTACAGGTTCCCACAGGGCGGCAATGCTCCGTTTGGTGGTATTGCGTGCCCACACTATGTTTTACAGGGGTTTTATGGATCCAGCCAGTCTCTGTATGCCAGAGCGAATTTCAAAGCCGTATTGTCAGTGTGTTCTGTTTAATCAGGCCAATCAGCAGCTGGATCACCAACAGTGCCAGGAGACTTGTGCTAGGCCCTCGTTGTCGTGCTTTCTGCCAGATATTTATTTTTAAGACTAGACTCATGCCAGCCCTTCCAGGACAGTGTCTACTGGGCTGTACTCCACTGCCACTGGTTCCCTATTGATTGAGCGTCCCGCTGGTGGCTGCAATGGCCGGCGTTGCAGTGCCTCTGTCTGCCAGCTGGTTGCACCCCCACATCCCGCTGTCGGCGGGTTGGTAGTGAGTTCTACTTGTGTGCCTGTGCAGGTGGGGGCAGCAGCCAGTCAGCCCCAGTGAGGCAGTTATCCTCTGGTGTGCGCAGGTTAGTGTAAAGTCCCTCTTGCAGTGTTTTAAGCGCTCAGCTTGTGGGCTGCGCTGTGGGAGATATAGGAAAAGGGGCCTACCATGTGGCACCGCCGGGCTTAACCCCGCCTCTGCTTCATGTACAGTTTTCAAGGCTCCGTGTCGGCCCCTGATGAGCGCTCTGGCCCGATGTTCAGGCTCCGCTGGGGGGGGCCAAAGGATGCCCAGAATGTGGGGGCACATCAGACTCAGCGCAGCGTAGGAGGTTGCTTCGGTCCGCTGCGAATGTAGGAGTGAGAGTTTTTTAATACCAGGCAATGAAGATGTCTGAAGGGAATGAGACAAAGGGAGAGGAGCTATACATTTAGATTCCAATTGGATCCAGGGAAGGGCAACTGTCAAATTAGGTTCGATGAATAGAAATACAATGATATGCCGTAGTATAAGGATCTCTGATATTTGGGAAAATCTTGAAATTTAACCCCCTTGTTATTTTTATTTGCTTTGAGTTTATTAAAAGCGATTTTGGGAGTTTTATTATTCCAAAGAAAGTTAGACAAGAGTTTATCAATTTTCTTTAAAAAGGAAGCTCATGGGAGACCAAGGTGCTGAAGCGCGGGGCCCATCCAGGCTCGATGCAAGCTGGAAAGTTCTGTCCTACGCGAGGCACGACGCTGGTGGGACCAAGGGACCTGTGGTGCCACGCAGCCTGAACAGCAGCTACCAACAAATATAGCGACCCCGGCCGGGTCTGGGCCTTCTGAGCCACACCCCAGCAGCCACAAGAAACGGCGCCCGTGAGCGTGTGGGGAAACGGGTGCAATCCGAAGATATGGTGCGACCCGCAACGGAGCCGAAGTGCCTATAATTGGGGAGTGTGGCCTCCCCCTCCCCTCCTCCTGGCGGATCTCTGGCGGGCCCCAACTGCCGATGCACTGCCACACACTCTCCCACACCCCGCAGCGGAGACCAAGGTGCTGATTTGTGGGCCCATCCCGCTCGCTGCAAGCTGGGTTAGTGCTTCCTACGCGAGGTGCGGCGCTGGTGAGTTCTGTAGTGCCACGCAGCTTAAACAGCAGCTGCCAATGAATATAGTGACCCCGGTCGGGTCCGAGCCTCCCGAACCACATCAGCAGCGGCACCGAGACAGAGCCCATACGCTGGCCCCCCTTCCCACCCCCTCTCTGCAGCCTGATAAATCTGGATCCAGCGACACCGGGGTATGGGTCCCACTCCGCCCGCGGCTGGTCTCTCCTGTAGCCGCGATCGGCGGCGAAGACTCAGCTGGCTCCTGGAGCACATTTGAAAGTGCTGCGTAGTTTTGAAACTGACAGCCACACAACACGTGAGCATAGAAATCGAGGCCTACTGTCACCGGCGGCCTGTAAATTGAATCCTTTTTCGCTTCGGGGGGCTCAAAAGGAATAGGCGGATCAACGGGCATAACAAGCAGGGCAAAATCTGCACTGCCATCCCGGACTAAGAACAGTGGGTCCCAATCCATGCGCCCAATTGAAGTCTACTTTAGACAAGTGCTGTACGAAACAGATGCTTTGAGTCTACCCCCAGTGCTCCCATCACCGGACTCAGAAAATAGGATCCCGACACAAGCACATGAACCACATCGATCCTGACTTTCCCTGGCCGGGCACTTCAAAAGTATAAATCTGCGGGTTACCCCCCCACTAGGGTACACCCCGAAGACATAAGCTGCTCAGCCAAGACAGGCCTCTAACTCCGATGCCGGGCACCAGAATCAAAAGCGCCCCACCCAGAACAAAAGGTTCGCCAAGGACACAAGATCCCCAACTATCCAAATACTGGGGACAGACGAAACAGCAAGACCAGACTCCCCAGCAAGCACAACCAGATCTATCTGAGCTACCCCCGGAAACGCCTCATAGAACCATGGATGCAGATAAAGAAGAACTGTTGACTTGTCTGAAAGGTATGGAGGCCAGGATGACCACAGCATTTCAGGCTCAAATAGGCTAACTGAGAGAAGACATAAAAACCTCTCTGCAGGAAATCCGGAAAGAGGTAAACTAACTTGGTGATCGAGTCGACACAGTTGAAAATGGCCTCTCCGCCTTATCTGAAGAGTCCAAACAGTCCAGCCTCCTGCTGGACCAAATAGCCACTGCTACGAACAATCTGGAACTACAGGTGGAAGACCTCGAAAATCGGTCAAGACGTTCCAACATAAGGGTTAAAGGGCTACCCGAATCGATCCCTGATAGCGACCTCCGCGAGACACTCCAACTGACCTTCAGTAACATATTACAGGATTTAGCACCAGAATCCATTGGATTCGATAGAATACACCGGGTTGGACCCAGAAGGAGTGACCCGGGGGCCCGCCCGCGGGATGTGCTGGTGGCTCTCCCCTCATTTACAACGAAAGAATGCATCTTGAAAGCGGCCAGGTCCAGCACTGGCCTGACAGTAAATGGCCATGAAATTAAACTGTTCCAGGATCTTGCCCTTTCTACGCTACACAAGCGCAGACTCATGCACCCGGTGACAAAAACCTTACAGGGAAAACAAATCCCCCTATCGATGGGCGTATCCTTTTTGCCTAATGTTCAATTGGGAGGGCAAACAGAGGCGAATAACTACAAGTGAGGAGGGTCAGGTGTTGTTAAATTTGGAGGAAGCCCCGAACTCTCCGGATAGAGACAGGACACGACAGCTACAAGATTCTGGGCCCAACCCGTGTGAATGTCCACGGCGCGCAGAGGCAGACCGAGAAATTAATCAAAATTAGATGGCCCACAAATGTGCCAGGACCATCAGAAACGCTAATAGTGCCATACGATAGCTGAGTACACATTCCGACTGATATCTGTTGATTTACATGCTGCAACATATACAAGCTTCTATAAGCAGTCGGTGTGGAGGCAGGCAATGCCAACCTATGGAATCCAACGCGAGACCTTTGAGTTTCGCGACCCTTGTGAATTGTTTTCCGACCTGACACGCCAAATAGTTAGTGGGGAGGATTCTATGGAATCCGGGTTGTTGAGGACACAAGGAGGGGAGGGGAGGGGGGAGGGAGGGAGGGAAGGAAGGGGGGAGGTAGGGGGGACAAGGAGGGGGTGGGGAAAGTTATCAGAGATTAACATAAGGAGACGTAGCAAGAGGCTTCGGAAAGGTCCTAATAGGGGAAAGAAAGGGGAAACCAGTGCACCCTTATACAAAGCTAAGGGCAAATATTCTCCTCTTAAATATGCATGGCTGAATCAAATATAGTCTCCCTGAATGTTCAGGGTTTGAACTCTCCAGTTAAACGTTGGGTTATCCTCGATAGGCTGGTAAAAAAGCAGACAGAGATAGGGATACTGCAAGAGACGCACCTCCTCTCGAAAGATGAAAAGCGCATGGCACATCGAGCATTTCCGCAACAATAATTTGCCTCCAGTGGGGAGAAATAGAGGGGGGTGGCCATACAGATGGGGAGGGCTCTAGCTTTTCAGAAAACCCAACTTTGTAGAGATAAAGAGGGCCGCTATCTGGGTTTGAAAGGGATGATTGAAGGTAGAAAGTACACAATCCTGGCCTTATATGCCCCCAATGAACGCCAAGATGTCTTTATAACAAACTTACTGGGAAAACTGGGCAGCTGGTGTGAGGGCCAATTAATATTTGGAGGAGACTTTAACTGTGTCATGGACCCAGCCTTGGACAAAACACTCCCACCCACCAACGCAGATCAAAGAAATAGACAGGCACTGGGCTGGTTTTTTTAGAGACATGGGAGTCATTGAGACTTGGCGATTTTTTTTTTTTTTTTTTTTTTTTAAGGGGACAGCAGGGAATATACCCACTACTCGGTCTGGGCTATTCAAGAATAGATATGATTCTTGTCTCTACTACGTTAATCCCACAAATAACTGGGGTGGAAATAGGGGTGGAATATCATTCAGACCATGCACTAGTGATAGTGGGGGTAGCTTGGAGGGAGTGAGATCACAAATGTAAACCACCCTGGAGATTGAATGAAGTCCTACTGAGAGACATAGCACTCAGAGCACATATAGAGACCGCTATAAACAACTACTTCAAAGAAAATGACAACGGGGAAACAAGCTGGGGGACAATATGGGACGAAGGGAAGGCGGTGATCGGGGGCGAGCTCATGTCGCAAGTAGCCGTATACTACCGAGAAAGAGCAATTGTGACTCATCGGTTAGAAACAGAGGTGAAAAATGCGGAAATACAACATAAAACTTGCTGCTCAAGGAAATCCCTGCGAGCACTCCGGAAGATCAGAACACAGCTCGAGCATCATACTGCGGACCAGATGGCCCTGTCACTACTCCGCACGAAACAGTCCTACTAAATTCATGGGGGCAAAGCAAACCGATTTCTAGCGGCAAAACTGAGGCAGCGTAAAGCCCGCAACTACATAGTACAACTGGACGATGAACATGGGAAACCGCATACAGCAGAACCAGACACAATTAAAATAATGAGACATTTCCATGAGACATTCCTGGGCTCCGAAAAACTAGACCCCACACAGCAGATTGCCTATATAAACTCTCTACCCCTTCCCCAAATAACAGAACAAGACAGAATTAGCCTTGGAAGTCTGATCTCAGCGCAGGAGGTCAGCGACGCCATCTCGGCCTTGCCAGCCAACAAAACTCCGGGCCCCGATGGTCTCAGTAATGGTTACTATAAAACCTTTCGTATCCAATTACTCGGCCCACTGACAAAGCTTTATAACCCCATCAGAGAAGAAGGGAGAGTGACATCAGACATGGGGAAAGTCTACAACTATTCTGCCCTTGAAGCCCAGGAGGGATCCGCGCAACTGCGCAAGCTACCGCCCTATAACGCTATTGAACACTGATGCAAAGATTTACGCGAAGATATTGGCTACCCGCCTGATGAAAGTACTCCCTGATATAGTACACGACGATCAAGCGGGATTCATCACAGACCGTCACACACAGCACAATATCAGAAGGTCAATAGACGTGGTAGACGCTGGGCGAAGGACGCAACAAGAGTTCGCAATAGCTGCCTTGGCTGCCTCCCGTGCATTTGACAGTATGGACTGGAACTATCTCTCTCTAATCCTGGAGCGCTTTGGTTGTGGCCCGGAGTTTACCAAGATGGTTCTAGCTAACTACCAAATCCCATCGACAACCCTCATGATCAACGGCCAGAAAACAGAACCGATGGAAGTCAGGAGAGGCACGAGACAGGGGTGTTCCCTTTCCCCACTGATATTCGCAATGGCAATGGAACCGCGTGCCATGCGGTTCAGACTGGAAACCAACATCAAAGGTGTGACCCTAGGTTCCGAAACTCATAAAACTTGCATTATATGCGGATGACATTATTCTCTACATAGGGGATCCAGGCAACACAATGCCCTGGGCAATGGCTATAATTAGAGGAGTTCAGGCTAGTCTCGGGATTCTCTGTAAATTTCCCTAAATCAAAAGCAATCCCTTATGGAAGCAATTACAAGAAGACATGCTTAAATGGGAATCCCAGGAACTATCGTGGTTTGCCTGCATCACGGCAGTAAAAATGACCATACTCCCACGCCTACTTTATGCGGTAAACTCAATCCCTGTGTCCATCCCACCGACCAAGATCAAAGAGCTGCAGAAAGCAATAATTAAATTCATATGGCAAGGCAAGAGGCCTGGGATCCAGAAGGGTATCCTAATGCGACCCCCGCTCTTGGGAGGTCTCGGAATACCTGACGTGGGCAGATACATATTGGCAGCACACTTAGCCCCTATGTTGCGATGGGCTAAGGTTGAACATCATAAAGGATGGTGTAAAATAGAACAATCAGTCACGTCGATCCCTCTGATCTCACGCCTTGGTCTGAAAGCTAAACACAGGGAAGGTGGCGGTGCCCTCCTGGAATCCACAAAGGGGGTCCTTGCAGAGCTGGGACATAGCGAGGAAACAGAAACGTATCCCAACGGGTCTGGGTCCATTTTCACCTATACTACATAACCCGGACTTTACTCCGGGTCTTCGAGGCAAACTCTGGGAGGGTTGGAGAGAAGCGGGGACCCTGACTTTGGCTGAGATGTACAGAGATGGCTCCCCATTGCAGTTCACGGACTGCCAGCAGAAGTTCGGTATAGGAGAAAGGGAGCGATACTGGTACTTGCAAATCAGACATTGGATAACTCAACCCATGGTGAAAAAAGCGGGCACACGTTCACCGTCTGGCTTGGAACTAACCTTACAGGAAGGCCAGCCCAAAAAAGGGGTCACCAGACTCTATAAACTCCTTTCGAACTCCCAAACGTCAGATCGCCTCCCATACCAAGCGAACTGGGAAAGAGACTTGCAAGAATCCTTAACGGAAGAAGAGTTGTGCAAAATATGGTCACGAGCACATGGTGCCTCCAAATGCACCTCGATTAAAGAATCCGCCTATGAAATGTGCTTCAGGTGGTATATGCCCCCGCACCGTCTACATAAGATCACCAAGACCTACTCGCCGTTCTGTTGGAGAAACTGTGGAGAAAGAGGGGACCTATTCCACATGTGGTGGTCATGCCCCAAGGCAACGGTCTATTGGAAGGAGATTCTGGGCCACATTAAAGATATTTCAGGTGTGGTCCTCCCGATGTCCCCGAAAACCATCCTACAAGGTGTCCCGATTGAGGGCAAATATGCAATGTCCGGGGCGACTGCCACTCTCATTACTCATCTGCTAACGGCTGCAAGGATGACCATAGCGCAAAACTGGAAAAATGAGGAGGGTCCCATAGTGGCATGGTGGTGGGTCAAGATCTGGGGAGTGATGGCCATGAAGAAAATCAAATCTGTGCTGTTACGGCTGGGAAATATCAAAAACTTCTGGCAACCTGGTCCCCGTTCCACGAGTGTGTGCGCGATAGAGAGGCCCTCTTTTTCAAACCCCGGCTCCTCAGGAGTATACATGTCATATGAGGGATAACAGCATGGAGGAATGAACTCAGGAATAACCCTAAACGGAACCCTTTCATATGTTGATCCCTGTAATGTATTATGATATCTTGAAGTGTTAGTTAAAGCAGGGTGGGGGGAGGGAAGGGGAAGATGGAAGGGGAAAGAAATTAGGGAACTACCAAATGGTAAATGAAGAACTTTCAGAGGATGAGACGCTTCGTTTATTCTTGGTTAACATCAGAAAGAGACGGAGGTTGATTTAGAATGTTAATTTACTGTTTCTGAACTGTTTTGATATACTTGTATGCCTCTGATCCAAAAATAAAGTGTTTTTAAAAAGGAAGCTTATAGCAATAATTAATCATATAAAGATGATAAAGAATAATAGGTATAAGTAGCATTTATTTTGATGGATTCTAGACGACCCCACCAGGACAAAAATAGAGGAGACCAATTGTTTATATAAGATATTTTTTTTTTTCTAAAATTATATTTTGGTTTAAAGTTAGGGTAGAAGTAATATCCTTAGCTATAAGGATGCCCAGATATTTAATAGATGATAGTAACCATGTCATTCCATATATGGGAATATTAGACCTTATGCAAGAGTTGGTTAATGGCAACATTTACCATTAATCAATATTTAGTTTGTAGCCAGAGACTTTAGAAAATTGAGCAATACAAGCCATTAGCGCTGGGATAGAAGTGGAGGGCTCAGATAGATTAAAGAAAAATGTCATTCACCGAGGCAGAGAATTTGATAGAGATGGCTTTTATAGTAATTGCCTTGATGTTGCCATCACAAATAATGCTTTGAAGTTAGGGTTCTAGAGCTAGGATAACTAGTAATGGGGATAAGGGGCAACCTTGCCTAGTCCCGCAAGGTATGGGAAACGATTGAGAAAAAGTATTATTTAAGCAATAAGCCCCTCGCAGGGGGGCCATTACCACAGCAGGTAATGCCTTGGGGCCCACTTAACAAAGGCCCCATGGCATTACCTGAAGTGGTAATTCCCCTCCCCCCCTGCGAGGGGCCTTTTGCTATTAGTACCCCGGCCCGTAAGACCAAGGTACTAGGAGCATTTTTTCGCATTTGTTCGAAACGCTGGAGCGTTTCAGAACAGTAAATAAATGTGAAAAAAATGGCCACTGGGGAATGTATGTTTTCCCTTTCCATGGCGGCCAATGAAAATTAATGTAAAAAGGTAAACAAAGAAAATGGCCACCATGGAAACGACGGCCTTTCCTTGGTAGCCATTCAAAAAATAGGGAAAATTGTAAACCAATAAAATCGCCGCCACGGAAAGGAGAGAAGGGGCTGCTTGTAGTCCCTTCTTCCTTTCCATGACTGTCGCGGATCGGGAGCGGATGTGCTGGGACAGAAGTGTTCCCAGCGCGTCCGCTCCTGAAAAAGGAATAAGATTAATAGAGCTTCACCAAAGGTGCCTACGCTGTGTCCAAGAGATAAAAAGTGGTTAATTAACTCTGGGATTTTAGGAGTAAGAATAGCTGAAAAGGAGCATTAGAAAGCAATAGGAAAGCCATCAGGCCCCGGAGCTTTACCAGTTATAAGATCAAGAATCGATTTTGGGGGGGGTGTGGCCAGCGGGCTCGGCATTCAGACGTGATCTCTGCGAGCTCCCAGCTGCCAGCAAAATCCTACATTATCCTGCTGAGAAACACGACGAAATGAGCATACACCTGCCTTAAATCGAAGTGTATGATCCCAGCCGAAAACCAGGCGTGTTTTCGAGACATAGCCGCGACCGGAATACGAAGAAATCTGCTACGAGAAAGTAAGAAGATCGGCGCCAGAGCAGATCCAAGATGGCCGGCGGGCACTGAAACGGAGGGGCTGCCGCGCACACCAGCGACTCTGTGGGCGGACGGCACTGTAACGGAGAACGTCGTGAAGGGCCGAGTGGAGAGGGTGTGGCGTGACTTCCCTGCGCCGCTCCAGTCTGCCCCTGTGAGAGAGACCGCCACGAAACTGCCTAGTGACCCAGCGTTGCGGAGACGAGCAGTGCGGGAAACAGGAGTTGGTCTCCGACCGTGGACCCGAGGACCCTGAGACCCAAGACAGAGGTGTGGTCTAATGCACACCCGCAGGAGAAGGAACAAGAAGGATCGAAAGGCGGAACGACTTGGGAGAAGCGGGAACGCTGCTGAGGGCGCGGGAGGACCCAGACTGCTGGTTCCCTGCTCGGGAGCAAGCCACCGCGGGCGCCCAGTCTAACATAGATCGCCTGCCGAAGACCCGTAGGCTGTGACGGTGCGGATTTCCATCCGACGCGACGGAGGAAAAGCCCGGTAAGGAGGGGCAGGAACGGGGTGCACGCAACACGAACAGCAGGGAAAGGGGAAAAAACGGCCGCATTCCACCCCAAACGCCACGACTTGGAAACATCTCATATTTGCAATCCCCAAATTTACAGATCCTCGCATTGAGGATCCTCTCTAAAAACCCCATTGGAGCGCAAGACATCCCGGGTCTGTCACAATACTGATCCAGCATGGGAAAGGATAGACCAAGACAGATATCCACACAGAGCAGGATAGAGCAATACGCAACGACACCCATGTCCCGCTCACCGGAACCTCACCAATGTATCACGACAACATGGCGAATGACATTTCCCTTAGGGATGTGATGATTGCTATTGCCAGCTCCAGAGCGTCAATGGAGAAGAATATGGACAGTATTGGGGCTGATGTGTCCCTGCTGAGACACGACTTGCAGAAACTGACCTCCTGCACTGGAGAGGCCGAGGCCCGCATCTCAGAAACAGAAGACATCCTTCGAGGGGTTAATAGATGTATGTCTGGAATGTTGGACCGAATAAAAACCCTGGAGGCGAGAATCGACGACAATGAAGGAAGATCCAGGCGCAACAATGTTCGCATACTCGGCCTCCCTGAAAAGGCCAAAGTGGAAAGCATGGAGCTGTTCCTCGAGGAATGGCTCATGTATATACAGTGCTCCAAATAGGATTTTGAGGTGGGAGTATTTTTATTTATTCATTTTTTTATTTTATATATAGTTTTACAAAAAGAAAACTTTTACAAACATGATTTATCAAAAAATAGACTTTTGAAGTTTCAAACATTATTCATTAAAATTTTGATTAAAAAAGAAAGAATGATTAAATTTAGATTTTTAAATTCAATTAATCAACCATTCCTTTATACAAATTAAAATTTAGCATTGCTAATATAGGAAAATTTCAGTTATCTTCATGATTTGTTTCTTTAAACATGCTTTTCATAACCAACAACATATTTGGCCTACCCCAAACATACCATGAAATTTAGTAGACGTCACTTTGAAAGCAATAGATTTAGCTTGTAGTTGTAAGATTAACATTTACACTTTCCAAAGCATTTTCGATTTTACCCAGCAAACGTGTTAACGATATGACAAGTACCATGCGCCCCCCATACATACAACTGTCCCATAAAGAGGTTTTTGAGATATCGGTATCTTTAGGAGCAAATTTCCCCAAATAGTTTTTTCTGTCTTGGTCAAAAAATATACATTCAACTACAAGATGTTTCAGAGTTTCGGTAATGCCACAATCACAAAAACGACATTGCTGATTAGGAAATCTTGAATATACGCCACTGGTAGATTCTTTCAAGAGTGTGATGTTGATTTAACTTGAACTTAAATATGCTCTACATATCCTACTTGATGGACATAACACCAGATACGAAGGTCTTAAATCTCTTCTTCCTGGCCTTCTAGCATATTCCACATAAAGATGGTAAGAATTGTTACAATCTAAAGTAGTTGACCAATCCGATCAAAAATATTCCTTTTAACTTTGGGAAGCTTCATAACTAGGTCTGAAATCGTGCCATCACAATCATCCAGGGTGTGCTTCATTTGATTGACAAATACATGCATAGATTTTAATTTAGACGATACAACAAGCCCATATAAGTCCTCATACAATGAATTCTTGTGAGGGGCCATAATATCAGCATAGCGTGATAGTTTTCTCCAAACCCATCTGGCTGCTAGGGAAACTAGGCCAAGTTCATGTCTAATTATAGAATTAGGAACTGATATAGCTAGCCCCAATACACTTTTCCACACATTACCCTGGATTTGGTTTAATATGACTCCTACATCATGAAGGCACATGTCCAACCCATATAAAAGAATCGGTTCCACTTTCAGCAGATAGAAATCGATCAATGGTTGCAACGAAAATTCGCAGATTGTTCTTAACATGATCTTCATCATTGATACTAGTGGACGGACCTTCATCTTTAAGTATGACTGCCAAAATTTGAGGGAGTAATGGACATTTAGGGGATACCCCAGATAACGAATTGAATTTTCACAATCGATACCGATGCCATTTAGTTGCCACTTATACGATTTTGATTTTTCTAAAATTTCGGAATACCACGATTTGTGATTTAGTAGAGTTTGGTGATAAATTGTGAGATGCAGCATATTTAGCAAATCGGTCCAGTTTTAATTGTAGTCCACCAGGAGTGCGATCAAATAAAATATCATCAGCGAAACATAACCATGAAATTTTCAATTCCCCTAATTTCACAGGAAACATGCCAGATTCATTCCACAACATATCCATATCACAAAGATATAGGTTAAACAATGTGGCGGCCATGTTACAGCCTTGCTTAACTCCTGTCATAGTCGAAATAGGGGCTGTAAGAGCGCCGTCTCTGTTTACCCTTATTTGGTATGTCGTGTGATTATGTAGCATTGCGACTAGTTGAATCATTCTTTTAGGGAAGCCGAGTTTTAAGAGTTTTGACCATAATACCTCTCTTATAACTGAATCAAATGCACTGCTCATGTCTAGTGCTGTGATATAGACAGCACCAGAATCGGATGTTTTAGTTTGAGCAAAGATGTGTGAAATAATGAAAGCATTTAGCGAAGTCCCCATATACCAACGAAACCCGGTTTGAAACTTTGAGAATATATTCTTGGTTTCAATAAAGTTTTGGAGACGTTGAAGTAAAATTATAGAAAATACCTTTTCAGAGGCATCCATTAAAGCGATTGGCCTAAAGTTCGAAGGCAGTGTGGGATTACCCTTCTTATATAAAGGAATGATAATGACGTTGAGCCAAGAATTCGGGATATGATTAGAAGATAAAACAAAAGCGAATTTGGTATAAGGAATGGCACCCCAAAAATAGGGGTCATCTTTTAAAATACAAGCTTGCAGACCATCGGGCCCAGCGGCTTTGGAGTAATTGAGCTGGTTAATAGCATCAACGATTTCATTCATGGAGAAGAAAAGATAATCCTTACAATCATACTCAATTATGCCAGAGTTATAGGTTTTAAATTGCAAGGGCAAACTGTATTTACTTTTGAAATAGTCAATCCAAGTACTTGAAGCAATTGGAGAGGCAAAATCATGCAACAGCGCCCCCTTTTTGTTGTTTACTATTGCCCAAATATTCCTGGTGTCATGAGTGATGAGATACTTCATCATTTGTTGATTAGCTGATAACTTCACTTGAAACTTTATGGATTTTTTTTTTCTTATAGTCGTTTATGATCCTTTTTTTGTGAGATGATCGAGAATTGCAGATTTTTTTGCTTTAGTGCTCGTAGAGATCGATTTTTGACCCTCTTGGCAACTGCTATTTCCAGATTATACCCACTCTCTTCTATTGAGTTAAATGAATTAGCTTTTTTGACTAGATATTCAATATGTTCTTTGATTATAAGAGAATTCCAATCTTCTCTTCTTCGTGCATTAAAAAGCAGATTAACATTGTTATGCACCCGAATCACATCTCTATGAACCAGGAAAGAAAGCTCTCTACACATTTTAGGATCCCATCCCACAGAATTCTGAGCGCGATAGAGGGTCACCAATCCCAGCGCTGCATCTTTATTTAAGGATGCCAAATCACACCTTATACTTGCGCTTATTGAAAAATGGTTGCTCGATGTTTGATAATGGATTGTTACATTATTTACCAAAGGCATGCATACGGATGAGACAAAAAAATAATCAATGTATGAGGAGTGCAACCCTCCTTTCCAGGTTCCTTTGTGATCACCAGTATGATATTCCAGCAATTGAATATTCTAATCTTTAAAATAGGAGACCCAGCGCTTCCCCATAGTTTGAGACACTTGAAGAAGGCTTACACTTATGAAGTAACTTAGATGTTTGGGATAAACAGACAGCATTGAAGTCACCCCCAATGATAATCGTGTAATTTGGGTTTCTGACCATAGCCTCCTCAAGTAACTCATCCATATTATCCAATGCAGCCTGAATCGACAGGTTGGCAGGATTGTGGTACACACATACAGATAGCAATACACAGGACAATACACCTGTAAAGATAGACTCAACTGCAAGCAAACCATGTTTCGCATACATGACCTTTGAATTATGATTCATGACATTATTAATAAGTATACCAGTGCCTCCAAGCGGACGACCAGTTACACCTCTCACAGCTGGTACACAAAAGTTCGAAAAACCCTCAATATTCAATTCATTGACACACATAGTTTCCTGTAAGAATATAATTGTGTGAGAACCCATTGATACATAGTGAGAAGCCCATTTCTCCAAATTCCTTTTCCTGCAACAATTCCAAGATAGTATTTTAAGATTCTGTACATTTTGAGCTATGACATTATTTGTCTATTTTTTGGTTTGCATGTTAGAGAATTCAAGAATAGAGGACATTAAGGGAGCTAACCACGAAATGTTCGAGGTAGCTCCTACCAGCTCAGATATTTTTGATATTAATTCAGCAGTTTGTTCGGAGCCAGCTAATGAATTTGCTTGAGTGGATTCAATCACTACCTCAGGTTTTAACATTTCATTTAAGAATACCTCCGCTTCTTCAATCGTCCTAAATAGATGTAATGTTAGACCACGAGAATTAAAGTCCTCTCTATGGTCCCACAATAACCTGAGTATCATCGCAGAATATGGGGCACAGATCATTCTGAGATTATTGTGGTTCGCCAACCTTAACCACTCAATGTCATCCCTGTGGAGGGTTCTCAACTGAGGACATTCTTTAAAGATACTGAACAAAAGCAATCTGTTCAACCTTTGTTTTCCATTAATTGCCTCATCACTAGACCAGCCCAGAAAGTACCTTACATCTCTGTTAAAAACATATTTGATTTCTTCTTTTTCATGGCTACCTTGGGGAGGAGGCTTACTCTCATCAAATTCTTTAGTGTCAGTAGCTTCCATTTCTACATTCTTGGATGCCTCCTCGCATTCATTTGAGTCGATTTGACTCACTAGATGAGTATTATTTCTTTCATATTCCTCATCTAACTGGAGGTTGTTAGTGTTCCCTGCATAGCTGTTATTAGTCATCGTGGCACAGGCCTTTTTTTGTTTGGAGATTGCACCCACATTCTTAACCGGAGCTTGATCCTTCATTCGCCCCTTCACCTTGATTTTTTTTTCAATGATAGGATAACAGTTCGAAAGACGGCCTTGTGCCATCTGTCCCGAATTACCCACTCCCAATTCAACCAGAGATTTCTTCTTATTGGTTCCCGTACATTTTGTTTGGGAATGGGTATCAGCTGCAGGAACCACATTTAAGACTACCTTTGATTCATCATTCAATTGTGTCAGGTCAATCTTTGATTCGTTTGCAGAACCTAGAAGAGGATTAAAGGACTGCAACTCATTTGAATCATCAGCAATGATCTCCCTCTTTTTGTTTTTCTTATTTTTTTTGCTATCAACCTGACATGTTTTTTTTGCATCCAGAATAGATAACTTATTTTTCAGTTTATTTTCTCTTTTGATTGCCCTAATATGTGCACACTTCATTTTTCGTGACATAAAGAGTAGCTGCGTCCCTTCACAATCAATGTCCTCACAATCATTGCTTGCTTTATCTCCCTTTTCGCTGAATTTCACCAGATTTTCAGTGATAATGGAATCATTTCTCAGTTTTTCTTCTTCGGCTTCAATTATGACATTTACCAGGGGAGAGGGGCTGTTAGGTGTAACCTCTTGTGGCGTTGGCATAGAACCAATATCGTCAACAAACTCCTCAAGACGTCCCCCACCAAATTTTAAATCTAAGTGTTGTCTTGTTAATAAGCAAACTAACTCATCCAGTCTCCTAGAGTTCTGCTTAACTTCATCCAATAAAGTAGATGACCCAACAGAAGCTATGGGAGAGCATACCTCCTTAGGGCCTTCCACAACAGCTCTTGCATGCGTGCGTGATTCAAATGCCACAATTTCAGAAGGATCGATCGTTTGTGTAAATTGATGCCTACACGTTTGGTCTTTAACTGACAAAGCTTTCAATAAGCATGCGTCAACTAGTGCCTGTTTCTCTGATTGTACAGCAAATTGAGAAGTCAACATACCCTCAATTTTGGATACCTTATTAGTGAGAATTATCACTATTTCTTTTAGGGAGTTAATGTGCATGTGGGTTAGGTTATGGCCCTTGTCCAGTAGATTTAGAAGAGATGAAATCACCGGAAAATTACACAGTTCATCATCATTAATCGAACCCTTGGAGTTAGATTGTTGATGTTTAACTGGAGGGGGACATGGCCCTGCCTCATAGCACATATTTTCATCAAAAGTTTCATTCACCATTTGTGTAGGTACTGAAATAGGTCCTTGAGCGTTAGATATTTTACAGAATGTGGGAGAGCTGCAAGAAGGTCTCTTTTCAGGATGGTGTGTTTCGATACCAGCAAGAGAAAGTATAGAAGGCCCTTCTTGTAAGTTATGCAAACAAATGCGTTCGACCTCAGATGGCAAAAATACCACCAGTGAATTCGGAGTAAGTGAAATTCGACAACGTTTCTCCCATTCACCAATCAATGCAGGGCCCAAAAAAGAGACGTCAAAGATGACATTAGATCCTACAAAGGTTTTGACGTCTTGCTTTACAACAGCCAAATTCCCTACTAGCTCTTTTGGAGTTAATACAACAGAGGTTTTTTTGTTTGTGGGCGTTTTGAATGATTCTCCAGCTGCAAAAGGAACATTAGATGTGCAGGAGGACGGCTGATTAAATGTGTCATCATTCGGTTCTACTGCTAGTGATTGCAGACTATACGGGATGTTTTTTGTGTCATTTATACCATCTTCACATACCGCTACATTAAATGTAATTGGATTTGGCTCTATATAAGAGTCATGTAGTAGCACCGGGTTTGTGGCATTCATCCCTACATGAGAATTACCTTCAGCAAGACTTTTGCTGCTGCGCAGACTGACCACCATTATTTAATCAGTAGTTAATCATTACCTTTGAACTCCTCTGTCAGCAATTGAACCAGTCTCAGAAGGCCCAGCGACCCGCACCGCGAACAGCCAACAGTACTTAGCCCGTACTTGGTGCGCGCGAGGCTGTGTGTTTTTGAACGCGACGAGAAGCGTCACATGTGACGGGGGGGGCGGAGCCTCCTCAGCAGGAAACGCCTTCAAAAAATAGAAATGGGATATTGAGAACACACACTAGCCCTCTAGCACACAAACACAACCAACAAAAAACTACAATGGTCGCAACTTCACAACTAGGCAGCACAGGGATAGCGTAATCACCTATAGGTCAGGCAGGCTGGTGTTACCAGTTTGTAGGTCCTCCAGGGGAAAAAAGTCTGTGAATTGCACTTGGGCCACACAGAGGCTCCAACGGCTTGAGGCTGTGATGCAGCACGAATGGCGAGACGCAAAAGTTCAAAGGCGCAGGCAACCGGCAGCCAACAGTACTTAGCCCGTACCTGGTGGGAGTATTTTTTACGCATGATTTTTGAAATTAGAGAGTAAATGCAATTTTAAGAGAGTAAAAATGAGTTTTCTCCTCTGCAAGAGAGTAAAACGTATCCAACATATACACCCAATGCATATGTAAAGTCAGACCCGTAGACAAAAAGAGTTGTAGATCAAAGTTGTTTGGCTTGCCTTTAACCATTTTATTACACTTGTGGAAAATATTCTGCCATAAAATAACTTGTGAGTACATGCTACATACGCAGCTTCATTTTCAAAATTCTGGGCCTAGAAACTCTGTTAAGAACTATAGAATGAGACTAATGCATTTCCTGCAGATGGAGCGTGAGTAAGCAAGTGTTACAGTACAGAACTTGCTTACATAGTTTGAAAGAAGTGAAAGCAGTCAACAAAACAGTGCCAGGCTAGAGTTTAGGAACTATATAACTTCAAAATCAATTTCTATAACATGTTCAGTGTGGTGTTCTCATTGGAAAGATTACACGTGGTCTCCTTTCCTATAATTTAAAACAGACTTCACAAATTCTGAAAATAACATGCAACGCTTCACAAATAAAAGTGTTACCCTTACGTAGAGCCAAGGTAATCTGTTTTGATCACCAAGTATTCCACACATTACTCACTAGCCAGAATTAACTTTTACTGGCTTACATGGTAGCTCGGAGCAAGGTAAACTGAGCCACCCATTACACAATCACACACTAAAACATGAAAAAACAGCCTGATACACTTAAAAAGCAAGCTGATTATAGGTGTGTGTGATTGTCACCTAGAGAATGGAGGTAAACGGATCATTCTACATTTCAAAAGACAATCTTATATATTGTTGCAAACATCTGCATCCACTAACACTCCTGGCTACACAGTACATGACTGCCCTGTTTTGGGGTGAAGTTTAGTCTCTGGCAAATAAAGTCTCCACTTTCACTCCTCCAACCATGCTTAAGAGGATTGAATATGCAAAACTCCAGGCTTGCTGTGTCCTTGCTAATACACACACCCATCAAATATTTAGAATGCTTTTGAAAGCATCACGGCAGAAACAAAGTACCACGGTGAAGAAAACCTTCAAGAATTCAGTTCATTTTAGTTTTCTTTTGTCTAGGTGTGTATGGCTGTGAAAGCCTGGCTGGACGTCTTTTCTTCCTTGCATGCCATAGTTTTATTGCAGTAGTTGGGTCAAAGTCGCTAAAGGATGGTCCTAACATGATGATTTTCATAAAAGTGTCTATGGTTTCACTTTTAAGGGAGCATCTGAATTTTGTTTTAATCCTGTTTTGTGTGCTAAATGCATGTTCGCATTCTACACTGGTTACACACAGACATAAAGCAATTTTGCATACTTTTGCAATGTTTGGCATCAAATCACCATGTAGACTAGCAACACGCCTGCAGATTTTTGTCATACTGCAACCCTTATAGCTCCACTTAATCATACCATGCAACAGAGGCCATTCTTTTTTCTGTAAAGTTTGGCCATCTAATAAAGAAGCAATCTCATTTTCCTCACCATGCAGACCTTCGCTGTCATACTGAATTCTTACTTTTTTTGCTTGTCCATAAAATGTGGATATGGCATTGAGTGCTTCCCCGTTTTCTGACTCACTATTGTCTAAAACTGTTGCTGGTTCTAACAAGTTCCCTAAATGTGTAAAAATGGCATTATCCTCATTTTGAAATCTCTTCCCAAGGTTTTCTTTTAGATTTGTGACATACTGTTCTCTTAATAAGTTAAACTCCGCATCCGAAAGAGAACTATAAGATAGTATTACACCTTTTAGTGAGCTACATTTGCCCTCTGTGTCAGGCGACCCCAACGATAATCTCAAATAGCCTAAATTATCACCATCCTTTTTGAGTAAGGATTCAAGACTTATAAAAGTAGCATCTACCAATGGCTGAATTTCAGTAAATAGTAAAGTCTGTTTCTGCAATTCCCGGCAAAGAATTCCCACAACATCATGTACATCTAACATAAATGCAGTAATAACGGCTGACTTGTAGCTGCTAAAGTATTTGTGCAGTGAAGATGCAGTAGCGTTCCCATCAGCAGCAAGCTCCGATAGAGAAACTACAACCGAAGGGTAGCTTCTGTGGACTGCTTCAACCGCTTTTCTCATACTAAGCCACCTAACCGAGTGTGTCTCTTTCATTTTTAAAACAGGATCGTCCATTACTTTTTGCACCTTCTCAAATTTTGTTCTTATTGCAGAAGTATGAAATAGGGCATATAAAGAATTAAACCTTGATGTAAATTTGTCGAGGACTGGCATTTTCTTCATAGTCTGTGCATGCTAGACTGAGTCTGTGTGCAAGAAAATGTGTTTGAGTAAGGAATGGTGAGTATTTGGCCCGGAGTTGCACACAAACACCTGTCTTTGATCCCAACATAACTGCAGCGCCATCATTTCCAAGAGATACAAGCTTTCCCATATCAAGACCAATACTCTTCATTTTTTCTGTCACCCGTGCTACAATTGTGCTTGCTTTACCGTCGTCAATGCGTAAATTAGACAAAAACCTAGTAATTGGTGCTCCTGTACTATCAAGGTACCGGACACAAATAGCCAGTTTCTTTTGAACACCAAGATCCTGACTTTCATCTATAATAATACCAAACACAGGTGATTGCTTTAGTTGCTTAAATAGTTGTTTTTCTATCACAGATGCAATGCTACTTTGTACATCCTTCACCGAATCCCAGCTTACATTTTTGTAATCTTTACTGTGTACAGTAGTAACTCCATTTTTAGCTTGAAGTTCAAGTAAACTATTTACTTTTTCGGATGGCAATTCCTCTTTTGCTGCATAAAATACTGTACTGAACAATCTTTTGTCATTCTCTTCTACAACAATGCTGACATCTTCCTCACTGTCACTACTACCTAGACATTCTGAATCGATGTTGGACATCACAAGGTATGCAATTTTCCGTTCAGCAGTTTGATGATCTTTGGAATCCTTTTGGCGCGATATGGTTGATAATTGAACATTGATGGCTCCTTCCTGTCCCCACACATTACGAACGTTTGCCTTAACACAAACTGTATATAGAAGTCTCCTATTGCCTTGTTTGTTGATCCATTTTTGTTTCTAACCATGGATACCTAACTTGCCATTCAGCAAAAGTGCTATCTTTAACATTTTCTCCTGTATGTTTTTTTTTCTGCTGCTCAACTTTGTCAACTACGTTGCGAATAATGTCATGTACAATTGCTCCACATAACAGTACAGGATCTTCCTGAGCTTTTTTTGTACTAGGCGCAAAGAAATCTAGCAGTGTTCTCTTTGTAGCCATTTTAGCGGTCCTCCCTCTGCATTTCTTTTCTTGCTTCTCCCTAGAATTCTGCCACTGCTAGGCACCTTGCTCCTACCTGGAAAACAGCATGAACAACTTGAACTACCCTTCCTGACATGACCTTTCATTCTATATTAGTTATGCAATTGAACATAAAGTTGTTCAAAACGTATCATAGCTTGAGCTTTTGAAACTATAGCGTACTATTCATAACATAATAAAGATCCCTCCTGGCAATGCTCTTAAAATGCCAAGCAGATAGTAAGAGTAGTGCCAAGTGTGTAGACCTTAATCTCTGCAATTAGCGTGATTCCTTTCCCATGTACTTGAAGTTCTAAGTACATGGGCTGGGATGGTTCTTCTGTGCCCGCCTCCCCACTTTTAGTTTGCTCTTTGGAGTCCGAGTACTGGTTGGTCCAGCAGGGCCTCTGATACTCTGGTTTTGCTGCTTAATGACCATATACCAATGAAGACCAGACACATTGGCATAAAGAGGTCTACGAGATGGCATTAATGTGCAGTGAACAGAGGGATTGTTTTCTTAACTTAGGCCTGAACTCCATACAAATCTATGACTGTTCACAAAAGGCGACCGGGACCCACAAGATTGCATCAATTAATAAATGTAGGAAGCTACAGAAGCACACACAATTTAGCCAACTTGGGGGGAAAGGAAGGCACCAACTCACTCCCGGAAATAGTAATCCAGTGAAGAACAGACTACTTGGGTAAATTGTGCATACTTCACCCCAAGCTTGGTAAAGTCTTTATGCATCTCTCTGCATTGTTACTTTACATTTAAACAGCACCCCTCCACATCCATCCCTATATAATCCCCATATGTGCCTGGTCGTCTAGTAGCAACAGCGCAGGACTCCTCTACCTTCCAGGTTCCGTTTGTGAGTGTGCTTTCTGTTCTGCCTTCTTCTTGGTTATGAAATGCCTTCAACACACATTACCACCATTTTAGCTAGTACTTCATGCCAGATTCCTCCTACTTCTATGCCCTTTAATCATACCTGCCCGGTCAAAGTAATCCCCCCCAACCCAAGGTCGGGAACAGGGTAGTGGGGGCCTCAGAGTGGTACACAAAGGCCTAAAAAAGGGGAGAGGGCCCCAGGGGAATGAGATGATCAACTCGGCCCAAGTGAATGAGAAGAGGGGTGGGGGGAATGATGCAGCAGGAGCTAGAAAGGAGAAGAAATGCCAGGAAATCAGGACAGGGCCCCAAGGGATGGTTGTGGGGCCCGGCCATTAAACCCCGAGGGCTCATGTCAAAGCAAAATGGGTTGGCCGGAGTCATCAAAGTGCGCAATGCAAGCCGGAAGGGAGAGACAGGGCTAGCCGGGGCAACTTCAGAAAATAGACTGGGCACACTTGGAGGCTCTGCCCCCGTCTACCCCCCTCCCCCACTGTCTGGAGACCAACTATCAAAGTATATTTTAAAGCGCAATATGCAGAGAGGTGATGAAGTCTTTCGTGAAAGTAGCAGCTTTAAAATTTTACTGTGTTTTTTCAAGTACATTTTTCTGAGCAAACACTGTAAAACTTTAACACCGCCAGTTTCGGGGAAAGGCTTCCCTCACCTCTCTGCCTAACAAAATGCAAGTGCACACATCCAGGGGTGAACCTAGGCTAAAATTTAGACGGGGGTAACCCTTCAAATGTTGGGAGAAGCAATAACTTCGGAGATGGTGGAGGGGTGGCAAACTTATTTGTGAAGGGGCATTTAACTTGATTACTTGTAATAAGACTATTCTAGTGCAGCTTCAATGTTACAATCAGTTAACTCTCCTTTAAGTCTGAAACACCCACTTCTTGCAGATCCTGAAGGTCCTAGAAAGTGTCAAAATGGCAGATGGTGTGCAATGAAAGACTCAATATCATAGCATAACAGGACATTGCAGAGTGTGGGGCAGTACTCTGGACGGCCCAAGCAACTTCAGTGGCTGGGAGCAACAGGGGAGAAAATGTAATGTTGGTTCTACCAGTCTGCTATACTAGAATCTCTGCTGCACGGACTGACTGTGAGACCGCTTGCCTGTCAAATCCAGTGTTACGAGACTGGAAGAGGGCCAGTGCAGCAATAATGCATTTCTATGCAGCAGTATTGGAGCTACTAGCATAGGAGCACCTGCGTACACCAATGTGGCCCTACTACACTTATTACAACTGTCCTATTGTAAGGGTGTACCGTGTATGTGTAATCCAGCCTCCAATTTTTGCAGTTGAAATTAGGGTGAGATTACAATATTTTCCCAGGATCACACACTTCCGCTAAACAGCGAAACAGGGATTTTAACCCACACTTTGAATTTGGGCATGGCCACTTTCTTCCACGCTTTACTTAGTTAGAACAAATATTAAGTTTTGGGTGTCAAGACCTACACACAGCGAAATCGTGCTCTACCTGCTAACTCGAGTGATAATAATAGCGCAAGTTCAGTTCAACGTTATTAGCAGTCGCCATGCTCGACCTGCTCCTTTACTTAGAAACAAGTGACCTTTAAAATAAAATATGTGACAAAGAGTGCATTTGAAATGCAAGTCATGACATCAAACAGCTCACATCATGATATCACATGAGTGTGCCAATGGTGCTATATAATGTAAGCAAAAACAAAGAGGTGATGGCTGGAAGGCTTAGAATTGATATTAAACCACTGGCATTGCTCTGGGCAACCCTCCTGACCATCGTTTTCACCTGCCAAGTCATTATAGAACGGGGCAAAACCATATGCAATTGAGGCATGGCCCCATCCCCAAAAGGGCAGTGCAGCCCGAACTGCTAGGTCACATCCCTTCTGCACAGCAACCTGGGCTCCACATCTGGGTATACCGGTCCCAAACAGGGAAAGGTACACGAGGGAGACATGGGGCATGTGCGGGGGTGGGGGCGTACAGGGCAGACACGGGGCATGAGCGGGGGTGGGGGGAACAGGGGAGAGACGCAGGGCATGAGCGGGGGGTGGGAAGGGAAGAAGGGAGACAGAGGGCATGAGCGGGGGGTGGGGGGTAAGAAGGGAGACAGAGGGCATGAGCGGGGGGTGGGGGGAAAAGGAGGGAGACACGGGGCATGAGCGGGGGTGGGGGGGTAAGAAGGGAGACACGGGCCATGAGTGGGAGGTGGGGGGAAAAGGAGGGAGACACGGGCCATGAGCGGGGGTGGGGGGTAAGAAGGGAGACACGGGCCATTAGCGGGGGCTGAGGTGGGAAAAGGAGGGAGACCGACACGGAGCATGATTTACAACTGTTGTAAATTGCGTTTTTTTTCTCTCTCTGGCAGCCCGGACCATGCGAGATTATATCAGATAGAGGTCCGGGCTGTCAGAGAGAAAATAAAAATGCAATTGAAAAGCGCTGCCAGCAGCAGAAACACAGATATGATACAGAAACAAACACCTAACCTCCAAACGGTGCTGAAAGTGCTACAAAACACCTCAAACACCCTCCACGTGTGGCCCTGCTACTTGTACATTTCCCCTCACAGCCTACAAAAACACACAAGGGAATAGGAATTAAACTGGGCCTTTTAAAGACAGTTTAACTTCCTTTAACATTCGGGATGCTTACCTGGCTGATGTCACCACGTTTGCAGCCTCCACTCTCAGCTCACTATGCATATAAAAAAAAATGCAGCAGGACACGTGTGTTTCTGGAAAGGCCTTCCAGGAGGGGGTGGTTTGAATCCTGGATTAGGATACATTCTTCTGAGAGAGACTGTCAAGAGAAGTGTCTGCCTGCCTCAAGGCAGGAGCTTGCGTACTACAGTGCCATCTAGTGGCAGAAAGTATTTTTTTTAATTAATAAATACAGCGAACATGGTACGCAGTAGAAAAATAAAGAATCCGTATTTCCTTTCATTATGTGCGTAAAATGGGACGTTACGCACCTTAACTGTAGGGCTGGATATATACGATGCAAAATCCTTTTCCAAGTTCTTCTCCATAGAACGGGCACACCGTATCCCAACTGGAAGGATAACACCGGGGGCACCCCCACGAGCGATCATCGCAAGATTCCTAAACTATAGGGACAGAGATGCTGTGCTTCAGATGGCGAGGTCGAAAGGGGCCATCACCTACAAAGGATCGAAAATCGCTTTCTTCCCGGATTTCACCAGGGAAGTGCCAAAAGCGCGCCAATCATTTGAGCCACTCAAAAAACGGCTGCAGGCATTGGGAACAAAGTATGGTCTAATCTTTCCCGCATCAAATGAAGTATTCCACAATGGAACCACGGTCCATTTCACAGATCCAAAAGAAGCGTGGAACTGGGCCGAGAGACACATAGCAGGTGACTGGTCCGTTAAAAAGAAAACAGGAGGCGAAGGGAATGAGCTGCATCCTGAGAGACGACCAGGGGACAGACCCCAGCAACAACAGGAAGAAATACCGCCATAATGCAACATGCAATAATCAACTGTTGTCAACCAGAGCTGGCCATATCACCGCACAATGAGATGAAAAGAAGTTCATACCGCAAACGGTAAATAAGTAGCCATGAATACGCAACGGCTGGCGGCCACACCAGAGCCACCCCCCTAACAAAGAAGAAACCGCAGAATACCCAATCAGTTCAGTTTGGACTAAGTTACTAAGTTATGAAAGGGCGACAGATACTTCAGTTGGGGACGAAGTGTGGGGAGGGTGGCGCTGGGTGTAAACTTAGAAGATGGGAAAGCTCAACAGAACACCAAAGCATACAGACATTAGAAAATAATCAAATATCGGCTGATGACTCTCTGCCGTCAAATGGACATAGGCGACACCATTATCCCAGGAAGACGTGATGGCACCCAGGATCGCGAGGACTTAAATACTGCTGCAGGTTGACAAAATTCGTACTCTAAAACTTCTTACCTGGAATGTGAACGGTCTAGGTAACAGCCTAAAAAGGCGACTGTTGCGGCAGCTGTTGAACAGGCATGGCTGAGACATAGTCTTCCCAACAGAATCTCACCTAGCAGGCCCCTCCAACGCACTGTTTGATCGCTCAAACTACCGTGCAGCAGCACAGGCAGGCTTCACAATGGGGGCCAGAGGAGTACTGATACTTGTACATAAAAGATTGCCACTCACCCTTACAAAAATAACGCAGGATACCGGGGGCAGGTTCACACATGCCACAGGCATGTTATGGAATAAATCGCTATCCCTACTGGCGATCTATGCCCCGCCTGCACTGCAGACAATCTTGCTTGAGGACATAACGCCTCTGATGTCCGACGACGCCTCCGATGTCCTGATCCTTGGCGGGGACTTTAACGATGTCATAAATAACACAGAGGATCGCACACATCTTCGCAGCAGAGACCCCACCCAGCAACCTGGCTTCATTTGCGGAGGCACTTGGCGTCAGAGATGTGTGGGGCGATCTGCATCCTGGGGAGAGGCAGTACTCCTATCACTCCGGGGTACACGCATCGTAATTGCGCCTAGACTATTTCTTTGTACCCGCAGCGATAATACACACAGCAACACAAGCGGAATACCTCCGAAGTGGGATTTCGGACCACTCCCCTCTACTCCTATCAATAACAACATGCAAACCAAAACCCCCGCCTGTGTGGAGACTGAACAATTATCACCTAGGCTCTCCTGAATTGGTAGAACACCTGCAAGAAGCTAGCACAACATACTTTGAGCTAAACGAAGGATCGGTAGACTGCCCTATCACACTATGGGAGGCCTATAAACCAGTGATACGAGGAGAAATTATCTCCTGGACTACAGCACAAAAGAAACAATATCTAGAGTCGATAAAGGAGGCGGAAGCAAATGTAGAGCAAGCAGAGGCAGAGCATCTACGCCAAGACTGTGCTGACACGAACAGGGCACTAACACTGGCACAGAAAAAACTCCAAAACATTGCACTGGACAATGCAAAACAAGCACATAATGCAATGAAAGCCAGAATCTACGAAACGGGTGACAAAGCAGGGAAGATGCTTGCCTGGCTCGAACGGAGAGATGAAGGACACAGCCAAGTGAGAATGATCACAACCCAACAAGCGGAACCTTGCCTAACGGATGCAGAGATAGCTGAAGAGTTTGCAAGGTACTACGAGGACCTATATAAAGCACCAGCACCAGCGCCTGCCCCCGAGACCTCCATGTTGGAACAGATCTCTCTCACCTCCTTAAATGCTGAACAAACTGCTGCCCTAGAAACAAAAATTACTGAAGATGAAATCATAACTGCCATGATGCAACTCCAATCCGGGAAAGCACCCGGGCCAAATGGCTTTCCCATCGAAACATCGAAGAAGATAGGAGGTAATGAACTGGTTCCTCATCTACTCAAAATGTACCAGCAAGCCCGAACCACAGGCAGCCTACCAGCAGACCTCAGAAAGGCCACCATAATTGTAATAGCCAAAGCAAATAAGCCACCAGATAAGTGCAGTTCATACAGACCAATCTCCCTTATAAACACTGAGGCGAAGATATTGGCCAAACTGTTAGCTACACGCCTGCAACGGGTCATAACATCTCTGATTCACCCAGACCAGTGTGGCTTTATGCCTGGCAGGTCTACAAGAATGAATATCCGAAGATTGCACTTAGCCATTGAATGCGCCCAGACCCTGAACATCCCTCTAGGAGTTCTTGCAATTGACTTTGAAAAAGCATTCGACTCTGTCCGCTGGGAGTCACTCTGGGAGATCATGGGCAAAATGGGGTTCGGGGAACAATTCCTATCCTGGGTCCAACTACTATACAACGCACCGATGGCGGTGGTCCGTGTGAATGGTTGGACATCTCGCTCCTTCCCTTTGGGAACAGGGACGCAACAAGGCTGTTCCCTATCGGCCCTCTTTGCACTGGCCATGGAACCACTTGCCCAACTCCTGAGGGACGTACCCACATGGAGGGGGATCCCGGGCGGACTAGACTGGGAAGATAGGGTGTCATTATACGAAGACGACCTGTTGATATATATGCGTGATCCCAGGTCATCATGCGCAGTGGTGACGCAACTACTCCAGAAATATGGGGCCTTCAGTGGCCTGTTGGTAAACTGGTCCAAATCTACAATATTTGCATTAAACCAGCTAGGCATGGAACCCCCAGAGCCCTGCCCATATAGAATGACCCCGGATCACTTTCAGTACCTGGGTATCAAGATCACAAGGAACATTAAGGAATACACGTCCAATCATTTACAACCCATTACAGACCGGTTTGAGGGGGATGTGCAACATTGGAAGTCTCTACCACTGACCCTGCTAGGTCGCGCAGCACTATTTAAAATGCTAACACTCCCTCGATACCTATACATCCTCCAAAACGCCCCACTCTACATACCAGGGAAAATGTTCCAGAAAATAGAGTGTATACTCAGAACACTTATATGGGGAAGTGGACGACCAAGAATAGCGCTCCAGACACTGCAGAGATCGATATGGGAGGGTGGCATTGGCCTACCGAGGCTGAAATCCTACTACTGTGCCGGCCAAATGTCGGTGATTAACGACGCACTGCATGCAGAACCCACGCTACCACACGTGAGAGCATCACCCCCCCCCCCCCGAGGTTATATGCTGCAACACCCAGAGTAGATCCCAGAGACATGGCTACGCAGGCACCTCGCATCTGGAGGGAGGCACACGCTTTTATGAGATGGGACGACAAGGTCACACTGTTACAGCCCCTATGGCACAATAGGAACCTCCCCGAGATAACCAAACTGCCAGAATGGCCCACATGGATAAGGTATGAGATAGGAAAAGTGGGAGACATCGTAGAAAACGACAACATTAGACCTTATGAAGACCTGGCCTTGTCCTTCAGCCTCCCAGAGTCAGAACGATATCACTATACACAGCTGCGACATGCACTACAACATCTCCCTGCCCTTTCCAACATGCCGGATAGTACCCCACTAGAACGCAACATAATTGAAGATCGAATCCAAGTAAAGGTCACAACAGTAATGTACAATGTTGCCACACCAGAACTGACACGGCTGAAAACAAGATGGGAAGAGGACGTAGGGGAAATCATGCCAGAAGACTGGGTCCAAATTCTCATGCATCCCCGTGAAACCGCCATCTCAACTAGGGTAAGATTGGTACAGCTTAAAATACTCCACAGAGTCTATTACTCGAGAGTAGCCCTGTACAGTTGGGGCAAAATAACGGAACCTAAATGCCTGCGCTGTCGCGAAGAAGTAGGAATTTTCTTTCACATACTGTGGGAATGCCCGCATATTAGTCACTACTGGCAACAGTGCTGCGATATCCTTACGAAGGTACTGCGGCAAACAATCCCCAGAGATCCTGAACTGATGCTACTAGGTGCAGACAGCGAAATAGATCTACCCAGATATGAGAAACGATGTTTTGTAACCGCGACTGCAATAATCAAAAGAAATATAGCCCAGCTCTGGGGTGCAGCACAGACACCACAGGTGAACCAGTGGATCACAGACGTACAAATCTGCATAGCCATTGAAAAAAGAGTATATAGAGCCAGGGGATGTCCCGAGAAGGCAGAAAAGATCTGGCAACGCTGGGAGGACAATGTATGAACCTTTGAACCACACGACCTGTTAACAGGAGCTACGAAGACAAGTAGCGCAGATCTCAGCATGTGAAATAATATGCAATGTATGCAACCTATATGAGCACATATACCATTGAATGTAAATGTTGTTGTAATGTTATGTGCTGGCCCGACTAGGACCAGCGGTTTTTGTGTTGAAAAACCAATAAAATATGTTATAAAAAAAAAGAATCGATTTTGGAATTTCTTGTAAAGATACAGGAGCATCTAAAAAGGAGAGATCAACAGGACTACAAGTCATTTTCTTGTTCTTATGTAGAAAGTTGAGTATATTGTCAATGAGAATAGCCTGATCAGAAGAATAGAGTTGAGAATACAATAAAAAAAATGATTGATTAGTTGCAAACTCAAAACTCTCGTACCTTGATTGGTAATCTATGTAATAATATTTTTTTCCTTTCTTTTTTTAAACTTATTTTTATTAAATTTTCAAAACATTTTATCCAAGAGATGGCAAAGAAATACATAACAATTCAGAATCCCGCCAATTCATTCCATTGCTTCAAAGTTCATCTCCCACTTAAAATACAGCAATTTAGCATTAGTTCATTAAACATGACAAAACCGTACACAAATTAATTCATCAGTAGTTGATTGGAGGGTAAGAGCAATTTGAGCAATACGCTTCTAGAGAAAGAAAGAATGAAAAAAACAACAAAAAAAATCAGTCTGTGCAATAGAAAGGCTATGATATACATGTCAAGAGTTCATAAAGTGTCTCATTAGGTTTGGTTGAAAGATAATCTGCTCTTTGTCTGAAACATAGTTCAAAAATGGCTTCCAGATCCGTGTGCATTTCGAGAGCTTCCCCACAAGCATGGCAGTACGTTTTTCAAGGCTTAACAATTCCCATACTTTCACCCACCAGTATGCTATATATGGCCCCTCCACAGATTTCCAGAAACAAGACCTTGTAATTCGTGCAGCTATAAGCAACTTGGCAATTAGGGCCGCTCTGGAGCTTGTCTCGGAAAGGACCGATCTTCTGGCATGTCCCCTAGAATTAAAATACGTGGGTCCATGGGCAGCAGTGAGCAATGCCACCAAATGCGCGCTAGATCTCCCTGCTCACCACACCCATGCCAACATGTGTCTGGATGATCCAGGTTCATTGCATGCAACCTGCTCGCGGGGGAGGGTGGGGGGGTTGGGAATACCATCGGAAACAAATCTTAATAGCATTCTCTTTTACCACCGTGCACCTAGAACTCTTCTGGGCTCTATACCATATTCTTTGCCATGACTCCTCTGGAATATCTAAGCCCAGTTCCCTCTCTCAAGCCAACATGTAAGGGAGTTTCTCGCCTACCGGGGCATTTTCCAGGCGTTTATAGCAGGTGGTTAGCCTATGGGAACATTGTCCCTCAAGAATTTTAAGTTCTATGCCTAGCGTGGTTCTAGCGGCAGCTTGGCGAGTGGCCCTGTTAGTCAACCAATGTTGAAGCTGTATGTACCTAAAACGCTCAGATTCTGGCACCCCAAATTTCTCCTTGCACTCTTGAAATATCTGCGGTTCCTGATCTACATATAGGTCCCTCAGTCTTAAGGGTGTATCTGAGTTCCAGCCCTGGAATTAGCTGGGGCTCAGGCCTGGAGTGAACACCTGGTTTTGAGTAATGGGGGCCAATGGACCCAAACCAGATGTGATCCCTCTCTGCGCACATGCCTTATCCCAACTCCGGAACGTTGCTATTGTTATGGGCAGTACCCCCAACCCCCCGATAGCCTTGCGCCTCTTTAGGAAGGAAAGGAAAATACTCCAGCGGAAAAGGGGTGGCTGATTGTTCAATCTCCTGCCATTTAGGGGGTTCCAATGAATTCCCCCAGGATAGCATGGGAGCAACCTGAGCTGCGCTATAATACCGCAAAACCGAGGGAAGTCCTATGCCGCCTGACATCGCGCTTCTTATAAGGAGCTTGCAGGGAATTCTAGGTTTCTTTTTCTTCCAAATAAAGTGTCCGATCTCCTTTTGCATAGCAATGAGGTCACAATCAGGAATCCGAACCGGCAGAGAGTGAAAAGCATATAGTAGCTTCGGAACAAGGGTCATCTTGACTGCACTAATCCTGCCCAGCCAAGAGATTTGATGAGAATCCCAGCTTGGAGCCATTATCTGGCTTCTCTCAATAGAGCAGGTATGTTAGCTTTAAATAAGCCTGCGAAGGTTGGGGTCAATTGTATTCCTAGGTAAGGGATATCCGAGGAAGACCAAGGGATGGGGAATGCCGCTTGTACATCTGCCAAACCCGCAGGGGATTCAGTTCGAGCCATGCCCACCGATTTTAGCAGGATTCACTTCAAAGCCGGAAACTCTAGCAAACTGGGACAATAATTTCATAAGAGGCGGAATGGACTTTGAGGCATCATTCAAGAAGCACAACAGATCGTCCCCATATAAAGCCCCTTTATGGCATTGACCTGCGAATTCAAAGCCCAAGATCTGTGTTCAATCTAATCTGCCTTGCTAAAGGCTCCTGCGCTAGGGCAAAAACTAGGGGGGCAAGGGACAGCCTTGTCTAATGCCTCCATTTAAACTTATCAGCGAAGTCCAATTCGCATTCACTTTGACTCTTGTCGAGGGGAACTGATGGCTTGAAAGAATCAATTTTGAGAAGCTAGGTCCAAAGCCAAATCGCTCCAGTACCAACTGCAAATAGCTCCAGGATATACTATCAAAAGCCCGATGGGCGTCTGTCCTAATATCTTTAATCTGCCTGGTAGCTTGGGGGTCAGAGCAGTCAGGTTTATTGCTCCGGCGGATGTTATCATATGTCGAGCGGTTGCGTATAAAACCAGTTTGTTCTTTCTCTATCAATGCCGGGAGAACCTCTCCCACACGTCCGGCTATTATTTTACTCAGCAGTTTCGCATCTGTGTTAAACAGAGCAATAGGTCGATATGACGCACAGTCCACAGGACTCTTTCCAGGTTTCAGAATCAGGGCCGTAATGGACTCTGCCATAGAATCAGAAACTGAGCCAACAACCCAAATGGCATTAAAAATCTTTGTTAGATAAGGAAAGAGCACGGATCTAAAAGTCCTATAAAATTTATTTGTGAGCCCGTCTGGCCCCTGGGCCTTACCCAGAGGGAGGGATCAAATGGCATTCTGTTTCCTGCACTGTGATCGGCACCTCTAAAGCTCCCAAACTTCTCAGGACAACTGTGGCAAGTGCGCATATTGTACAAACTTACTGGCCATGTGTAAGTCTGTGTGATGGGGGGGGGGGGGAAATGATCTCTAAAAAAACTCAACTATGGGTTGCTTATCCGTCTCCGAGGTAACTTGTCTCTCCTCTGTATCTTGCAAGGCTTCGATCCACTTTCGACTAGCCTGTTGTTCACTTTGGCTGCCAAGTCGATTAACTTTATTTCCTTTAGAATAGTAGTATTGCTTAGTACGCATCATACTATATGCTGCTCGGCTCATACGATGAGCCTCAAGAGCCTTCTGAGCCACCCTCACCTCCCGCCTTAACCTCCGCGAATGCCTATGTCTATGCAATTCCTCCCTCTTCCAGAGTTCTATTTCAAGCTAGGATTGTATTTGTTGCCTGTCTTTCCCCCTCTATTGAGTAAGTTATGATATGGCCCCGAATCACAGCTTTCGCTGCATCCCATACTGTGGTATAGGCCAACTCTCCCATGTGTTTCTCACTGAAGTAATGAGATGTAGCATCTGAGATACAGGAGTGGAACTGGGGGTCCTCCAGGAGGAATTAATTCAGTCTCCAAGAGTGCGTGGGATTTGGAGTATCATTAAAAGAGGCCATCGTTAACAATACCGGGTCATGACCTGATGAGGCTTTAGGAAGTATATCTATGTCAATTGTTTGGGAGATAAGCTTGTCTGAGACGAGGGACATATCCAGCCTGGAAAATCCCCTATGTACCACAGAATAATAGGTATATTCTCGTTCTTCTTGATGGAAGAATCTCCAGACCTCTATAATGGAATTTTCCCGAAGAAGCGTTGTGAGCACCAGGAAGTGATTTTTGTCAATGCTAGTTGGGGGGAGAGACTTGTCCATTAAAGGGTTAATAACAGCATTAAAGTCACCACCTACCATGAGTTCCCCCTCAGCATGTTCAAACAGAAGCTTAGACAGGGACGCAAAGAACACATCCTGTTGAGAATTGGGCACGGTTAGCGAGACCAAAGTCACCTTCCGCCCCTGTAGCCTGGCCACTACTAAAACATATCTGCCCTCTGCATCCCTCAGAGTCTTGTAAACCACCAACGGGGTCCCCTTGCATATCAAAATGGCCACCCCGCATCTCTTCGACCCCGAAGAGGCACACAATCTTGTGGGGTATAATTTGTTATTAAGCCTAAATTCATCAGATGGTAAAAGGTGAGTTTCCTGAAGAAATAGGAGTGAAGAGTCAAGGGTGACCATTCGATGCATTAAGGCCCTACGTTTAAGGGGGGAGTTTAGGCCTTGCACATTCAGGGAGAGGCAATGAAATTTCAGGTTAGTCAGTCCAACAGTAATTCATTCTCCAAACCGATACCTCCAACCAAACCCTCCTCAGCATAGGCCAGTATTGAGATTCATCTACCATCCCCCTCATCCATCCGCTCAGTTTATTTCCTTGCTCACTGTCCCCAGAAAAACAGGCTATTCACAGAGGCCACTTCATTTCCACCATTGCCCCCATCATTAGCATTTCACAACTGTGTGCTCCAAAAGGGAATATGGAAACCAGGGACATAGCAACCGAGAATGTATCTTGCCATAAGGTTTGTAAGCTAGACTTCTTAGGGTAACATAGAGAATAGTAAAAAGACAATGAAAATAAGAGAAAAAATTAATAAGGTGTATAAAAATCGCTTGCAAAGCTTTTAGAACAACAAACTGTTAAAATAACGGGCGTATTCCATGGATTGGGCGCCCAAATCAAGTACACTTCATGTTTGCCCCTTCATCTTCCAGACTGCATTATGTACAACAACGGGGGGAGTGCGTAAGAACTGAGCCCCATCTATTAAACTAAGGAACTATCTCTGGTCTATAGATTCAAGAACCAACTAGTCATTACTGCAAAACCAGAGGCATTGGTCAATTATCAGCAAAACTTGAAACAGAACATGAAATAATCAATTCTTATATCCGCTTGATACTGCAAGTAGCTTAACCCATCGCCCTGAGGATCTGGCCAAGATACACCGGCCACTTTATAGTCTGAATCTATCCTGTCAAACAGAACCTTGCCGCAGGAGGAGAAACAAACCTCTGACAAACTAAGAATCTGCCGGCTTCTGCTTTGCAGGACTCTTCCCTGTTTCAGGTGCACTTGTAGGAACTCTGAAGACAGATGACTTCCACCAGGTCAGGGGCGGGCAGCGCTTCCCATCTCCAGAGCCTCTGATTCTTTGGACACTTTAGTTGGAGCCCAGCCCTTGGGCTTTCGTTTCTTGTCCTTTGACGTGGGACTTGGAGCCAACCTCCCCAAGACATCAGTACACATGTCACCGGACTCACCAGCTGCGTCCCGCAGCAACTCGTTCGCTTCACCTTCAGATCCAATAGTGTAGGAGTGGTTACGGTACTCCAACAATAGTTTACATGGATACCCCCACCGATAGCGGACCTTCCTTGCCTGCAGCCAAGTGGTGACTTTCTGAAGGCGCCTGCGGTTTGACAAAGTATATGGTGAAAGGTCTTGGAATGGTGATATGGAGGCGCAACGGAATTCCACCGGTTCTGCTCTTCTAGCTGCTGCCATTATTTCTTCTTTTTGTTGGAAGAAATGAGCTCTAGAAAGGACGTCGGGGAGGATGTTATGCTTCTACTGGACGGAGGTAGGAGGTTACGCTTGTGTTGGACGGTGGAATGAATAGACCCTGGGGGTCCTATCTAGGATCAACTCGTCAAAATATCCCAGACTCAGCAGAGATTTAAAGAGGGCACGCACATATTCAGGGAGATCCTGATCCTGAACCTGTCTTGGCACTCCTCGTATCCTGATGTTATTCCTCCTTGAACAATTTTCCAAATCCCCTTGCTTAGCTGACGACTCCTCAAGCCGATCCTCCAAATTCCAGACTCTCTTGGTGAGTTCATCATTCTCGTGCTCATGTTCACATACAAGATTCT